>NC_086186.1:13207000-13517500 GCF_023053635.1 Elgaria multicarinata webbii
CTGCTGCTCCCAGACTGTGCAATGGCCTGCTGGAGGAGACTCGTCAATTTAACAGTCTACTACCATTCAAGAACGCTGTAAAGACTGATCTCTTCCAGCGGGCCTACCCAGTGAAATTTTAAGATTTTTAAAAATGTTTTTAGGATTTATTTATTTATTTATTTATTACATTTTTATACCGCCCAATAGCCAAAGCTCTCTGGATGTTTTTTAGGATGTTTTTAACAATGTATATTATGTTTTAATTGAGTATTATGTATTTTATCATTTATTGTTGTTCCCTGCCTTGATAAAAACGGAGAGGCGTGTAAGAAATAAATTTATTATTATTATTATTACAACTGGGAAATGCTGGGAGTCATAGGACTTTTTCTTCTGTCTAAAGGTGGATAGGATTGCGCCCTTTGGTTGCTTTGCAAACCAATTAAGCAGTATAGATCTGAGCTGAAACGCGGACGAGCCCTGTATCTGCCACATTAGGTCTTCCTCTTCCATCTCACAAGCACAATGTAGTCAGGCTGATTTGATCTTGGATGTCAGCCTGACCTCCCTCGTTGTCTGAAAAAAGGGAAAGAAAATGTTTCAAAGCCAAGCTTCTTCATTGTTTCTCACGTCGCCTATGAGAGCATCTCCGTCCAAGTCACTCTCTCAGCCCAGAGTGATGAATACCCCACAGAAGAGGTTCTCAGAACGTCATCTTGTTCCACACACATACCAGCCCCCTTCCAACTAACCTTCACAGTACGTCGTTGTAATGAGCAATTATCAGTTTCTATCCTAAATGCCAAGGCGTTCCAACTCGCAGGATCACCTGACCCAAAACAAGCATTGTGGAAAAGCAACATGTACCTGCCATTCCATCTCCTTTTATTCCACGAAGCAGGTTATCACAGTTATGGCTCCTGTTGTACAGGAAAGCATATCTTTCACTGATAAGCTAACTCTCCATTTGCCGAGATTTTCTGGGTTGTAAGAAGGCTGACCATCAGGAACTGAATTAAGAACCTATATCAATTTTTGCTGTGTGGTTTTATCCTGGTCGTGCTTTTTATATTGTATTTTGTATTTGTGTTTTTAAATTGTGGGTTGTTTTATTACGCTCTTCATGGTTTTAATTTTTGTGAACCGCCCAGAGAGCTTCGGCTATTGGGCGGTATAGAAATGTAATAAATAAATAATAAAGAAAGAACATAAGAACATAAGAGGAGCCCTGCTGGATCAGACCAAGGGTCCATCTCATCCAGCACTAGTAATGAATGTGCTATAAAACCCTCATCTGATGATGCTGAGAGATAGATAAATGTTTACTAAAGCCTGGAAAGACCATGAGATGCAGGTTGCCTCTCTCTGGGAATCTGATGCGGCATAGATCTGGTGCTTAGCAGGAGTACAATGCTGCCACCTGTTCCCCAGGTGTACCTCTACCTGTACATTTGTAAATAAACCAAATATTATAAAAACAAATACGTTTGTGTGAATGATGTTCAGAGGAGGGCAACCAGGATGATTAGGGGCCTGGAAACAAAGCCCTATGTGGAGAGACTGAAAGAACTGGGCATGTTTATTCTGGAGAAGATAAGATTGAGGGGAGACATGATAGCACTCTTCAAATACTTAAAGGTTGTCACACAGAGGAGGGCCAGGATCTCTTCTCCATCATCCCATATTGCAGGACATGGAATAATGGGCTCAAGTTACAGGAAGCCAGATTCCAGCTGGACATCAGGAAAAATATCCTGTTAGAGCAGTACGACAATGGAACCAGTTACCTAGGGAGGTTGTGGGCTCTCCCACACTAGAGGCATTCAAGGTGCAGCTGGACAGCCATCTGTCAGGCATGCTTTAAGGTGGGTTCCTGCAATGAGCAGGGGGTTGGACTCAATGGCCTTGTAGGCCCCTTCCAACTCTACTATTCTATGATTCTATATTTTATGTTCTCACGTAATGCGCCTTGAACACTGAAATGGAAAAGCAGGGTAAACAGGCGTAATGCCAACAGACAACAAGACATTTTCAAGCTGCAAAGATTGAGTGGTTCCTCATGCAGTGCTAATCAAATACCCCCTTTTGTTAATTCACTTTAAAAAAAATTAGTTGTTCTGCTAGTACAATGATTTTTGCACCAGACAAAGAGAGTAATTTTGAACATCGACCAGTAAGACAATAAGTTTTCCTCTGAAATAAGATATTTACATTTTCATATTTGCTTATATATACACACGACATATTTCTTAAACCCAAATTTACCGGTAAACAATTTTCTCTTCTTTATTTATCTATACATTTTATAAGCCACGGAATCAAGTGACTGAAAAACAAAACAGAATATTTGGATATATTGATTGATGCCTACAGAAATTAATAAAGCACGCCAAATTTCTTTATAAATGAATGCCCTCTTTGCCTTTTTTCAACAATACTAATATAATATTAGATTGACTAGCACTATGATGACCATCTGCACATTAGTACTGTATTGCTCAAAATCATGCTTTTTTTCCATGGGCGCCCGGAAAAGCCAGGCACGAGGCCAACTGGGATTCCATTGGACTTCCCCCTTTCTGCCTCTTCCCCAGCTCTCAGTGGCGTTTATATATCCTGCGGCTTAGCTATGCAAAGTTCTTCTCATAGCTCAGAACCTCTGTGCCACACATTGCAATGCATCACCAGGGCCGGTGCCAGACTATTTTGCGCCCTAGGCAAGGTGAGCTACTTTCACACGCACACCCCAAAAAATGCCAACTTTGATTTTTAAGAACAGATGTTTCCTGGAAAAAATAAGCACAAAACTTGAAACTACTAAATTTATTTTAAAGTGCAAGAAATACGTCATGCCAATTATAGCAAACAAATTGGAAAGGAACGTCTATGGGTGTAAAATGCATTATTTAATAGAAATATCACCTCCAAATCATCCCCCCCAACTCACACGTGCGCGCACGCACACACTCAGCATCACTCACTCCAAACAAACACACGCATGAACACACGCATTCACTCAAAGACCCCATGCACCCCATTCACCCATACATTCTCTCTCTCTCTCTCTCTCTCTCTCTCTCTCTCTTCCAGGCGTGTTCCGGAAGTCCAAACGTGGAGCCACCCCATCCCCACCCCAGCGTCCCTGGCTTCGCTTCAGCTGGGCGGGCGCGGGACGCCATCTCGCCCTCCCAGGCCCAGCTGAGTCCTCGGACTGGGCTGGCTCACAGCCAATGCGTGTGAGTGCTGCGCTGTGCCCGGTGCCCCTCTTAGCTTGGCGCTCTAGGCAGCCGCCTGAGTGGCCTCTATGGTAGCACCTGCCCTGTGCATCACCTTAGCATTTTCTATATTTAGGGCAAAGTCCCACATTTTCTCCAACCACTCATCCCTAGAAGGTGTTATTTATCCCTCTCTCCACTTCTTTTTGCATACGATTTCCTTGCAGCAACCAACATAGATGGAATACCCTTTCTACTCTAGCAAGAACCCCACCCACGTCTGCAACCAAGGTTTGCTGTGGTCACTGCATCAACTGCAGGTGGAAACCCTCCAGGCTATCCAGGACTTGGACGTTAAAATGTGTCGCATGACTTGTTGGATTCTCTGACCCGCAAGAGATCTAGATTTAAAAATAGATGTTACGTTTTCATTGCAGCAACCAGAGGCTCCTGATTAGGTTACACAGCATTTACATGGTAGGCAAAATGAGAAGTCGGAGGTTCTGTCTCTTCTTTGCTTGATAAGTCACCAACATTGACCGGGGAAACCAGAACGCAAAAGTCACGGTCTCATTTCTCCGTCACTCTGTTCTGCTCATTCTCTCTCTAGTCCAGCGTTGAACTCTCGTCTTTACCCTGTCACACAGGTGGCAGACTTGAAGCTAGTTGTCTTTTTACTAGGAGATTCTGGCGCAAAAGGCACACGCTTAGAATTAAAGGATTCTGAGCCCAGGAATCTGTTTTGGGTCCCAAAACAGAAAGAAACTTGCAGTCTTTCCAGTCAACAGTTCACTAAGGGCTAGCCCACGTTTTCTTCATTCCGGCAATATATTTGGAGCGGCATGTGTGTCATTTTGTTCCTGCTATTATTCAAGAACTGAGAGTTTGGAATCTTTGCGAATCTGATGTAAATCACCCAGAGATCTACCAGTAGCTCTGATCTGTTTATGTATTTATTTATTTTTGCATTTATATTCCACCTTTTTTCCTCCAAGGAACGGCTGTGACCTGTCGGCTGGCTCAGCTTGCTGTCCAGCCTTCTCGTGATGGGCAGCTTCAAGGCCCATGCTCCCCATTCTTATGGTTCTTCATCTTTAAACTAGAGTTGGAGTGGACAGTCCTTCAATTGGAATACACTTCAAATAGAGGACTGTCTATCATAAAGTAGAACACATGGCCACCTTATCTGCATGCAAATTTGGATGGCTTTAAAAGACCTACTTTTATGTCGGTCCTTGCTCTTTTGCATTGATTTCCATTGCTCCCCACAGCCTCCTCCTTTGTACCAAGGCATTTTCTGGCCCAGGGCCTGGTCGTATCTGGAGGCACTCATATGATTTTTTTTCTTGGCGAACCATTCCTTTCACAGAAGAGGATCTCTTTAATTAACTGCCTCCACGAAGTGTGAGAGGGAAAGGCTGCAAAGATGGAGTTGTGGCAAAAACAAGTAAACAATCAAACAAACCAAAACCAAAAATCAACTCCCACCCCCCTCCTCTGCAACATTAAAGAGGCAAGGTTGCTTCTGTGCAGAAATACGATTCTGGATTTCATCCTACATAGCAACGAAAAAGCCTAGATAGAACCTGCCCCACATGCCACACACATTTCTCTGTCTGCCTTTAAATGTGTTGTCTGCAGCACAAACCACTGATAAACTCAAACCAATTTAATACACAACTGATCTTCAGTATCTCTGACATAGGTATGATGCCTGCCTCTAAGAGCCTCTAAATGAGTGATTTATTGCATGTTTATGATTGGCCACTCACAGAAGTTTTTGGGTCAATTTCATGATGTCCTCAACAACCAGGACGTCCCCTGCGGAATCCTCCAGAAATCCCGGGATAAAAAGAACCACTTTGAAAGTGGTAATAGCCGGGAAACTGCAGGATCTTCTGCCATTAGATGGCGCTGTCTCAATAGAACTTACTGGAACTGAATGGAGAGGGAAGTATTCAATTCAAACCCCTTGTCGCCCCTCTCTTCCCATGTAAAGCAGCCCATAACAATCTTGCCAAAAGAACCAGAAAACACAAAAGCCCTGGGTAAATGACTCCATCTCCCTTAATGTAGAGATGTTCTTGGAATGTGGGTTGTATAAAGTGGGAGGAGCATGGAATGGAGGAAGGGAAGAGCAATATGCTGGTTGGTAAGAGAAAGTGGTTGGGACTGGAAAAAAAGATGATGAAGAGGCAGAAAGAGAGAAAAGAAGGAGAAAGGAGGGCAGAGGATGGAGAAACCAGTAGCATGGTGGCGAAGGAGACAGTCTGTAGCTCAACGAAGAGTGCATCTTCACATGGGGACAGTCAACCAAAGACAAGAGAACCTGGATAAGTAACTGTTGTTGGTCCAGCAACACTAACACTGCTCTTCACAGTGATCTGTGGGTTGAAATCAGAGTTGAACGTATTTGATTCATAACTCTGTTAATTGTTTTCTTAATGTTCTTATTCAGCAAACATTCTTAAGCAGAGTAAACATGGTTAAAAATTTGTTTGTCTCTGCGGTGATTGCAACCTGCCCATCCACCACATCCTAGTTATAGCAACCTGAAGCATCACATAGGCACAGCAGGAGGAACCTAAGTTGGCCCAGATTAATCTGTGTCTCTTTCTAAAGAAGGAAATGTCCTTCCTGCAGCTTAGCGCATTGTTGCGCATGGCTCTAAAAGCACCTTTTCCTTCTCTTGTTTTTTTGCATTTCCTAGGCCTGTTGTATAATCCCTATATACGTCACCCCAAAAAAGAGGACAAAAAAATGACACCACTTGCATGGCATTTGCAGGGGCTAATTTCTATGTACATATGCAAATCTGGAAATAGTTTTTATAATTTAAATAGAAGTATGGTACACCTCGCCATCATGGGGAAGGATGTGATGAGGTGAGCTGTGTGCCTACCTGTTCCATCTGCTGTTCAGGTACTAATTATGGAGGGACAATTTCAAGGGTCTTCCTCCTTAGGATTTTTGGGTGCTCCAGGATGTTGTCATAAATCTAATAGGCTGGATAACTTCCCAGCCTCAGGTAGAGTGACCATGTCCTACTTTCATAGGACACAGTTTTGCATTCAATGTGCATAGGCCAATTTATGGGTGTAGATGCAAATGTAGAAATAATTGCTATCATTGCAATAAAGCGGAGGAAACTGTGACCAGGTGTTCTGTGCACCTGCTCAGTCTGCTGTCCAGGTTCTACCAGTTGATGGGCAACTTCAAGGCCAGCTTTCCCGGCTTCTTAGGGCTCTTTAACTGGACTTGGATGGGACAGGTCTTCAAATAGAAGACTGTCGTCTGGCAGTTTTCAAAAGAGGTCCTCTATGACAGTAGTCTTCCTCTATGACAGTGGTCCAGATCTATGACCCACCTCAGACTTCCAACTTGCAACATGGGACCCACTTTCACAATCGTCTCCGTGCCCAACATGGCGGCAAAAGCTTTGCTGTGACCCATCCGGACTGATCTCATGACCCACATTTTGAGTCTTGACCCATCAGTTGAAGATCACTACTCTGTAAGGTAGGACACATAGCCACCCAACTTGTCATGCATGTGCTCTTAAGTCTTGCATATCCTTGGGATGGAGAGTGACCAGATGCAAAATCCTTGGGATGGAGAGTGACCAGACGCAAAATTGAAAGCTGAGATTTGCTTTCAAAAGATTCCAGCAGGCAAAACACACACACACACACACACCCCATGGTTAGGTTGATTTAAAGTTGGCGAAGGGGCAATTCTAATTCCAACTGCTGCAAAGGTTAAACACGCTGTGTCCTAGGGTTTGAGTTTCACTTATTGGGGGTAGAGCTCAGGTTCAGATTGTGACTCTACAAAAATCTGGGCATTGCAGACTCTGGGGTCTTACTCATTTCCAATATTATTCTTTGCACCTTTGCATTGGGGGAGGGGAAAGTACACAGATGCTGAGGAATGGGTTGACTTGAATTAGCAACTACTGAACGAGAAAACCCAGGAACCAGACTTCAAACAATAGAGATTATTATTATTATTATTATTATTATTATTATTATTATTATTATTATTATTTATTTATATAGCACCATCAATGTACATGGTGCTGTACAGATTACACAGTAAAATAGCAAGACCCTGCCGCATAGGCTTACAATCTAATAAAGTTGTAGTAAACAATAAAGAGGGAAGGAGAATGCAAACAGGCACAGGGAAGTGTAACCAGGCACCGGGTAGGGTGAAGCTAACAGTATATAGAGTTAGAACATACTCAATATTTAAAAGCTATAGGGAAAAGAAAAGTTTTTAGCTGAGTTTTAAAAGCTGTGATTGACTTGGTAGTTCTCAAGTGTTCTGGAAGAGCGTTCCAGGCGTAAGGGGCAGCAGAAGAAAAAGGACGAAGCCGAGTAAGGGAAGTGGAGGTCCTGGGGCAGGAGAGAAGCATGGCATCAGAGGAGCGGAGAGCACGAGCGGGGCGATAGTGTGAGATGAGAGAGGAGAGATAGGCAGGAGCTAGGCCGTGGAAAGCGACCAAGTCATTTCACCTAGTAATGCTTGAATGAGAGAGGTGTATCTGCAAATATATGGGGACCGTGGGCTCCAGCACCGTGGCTAGTGGAGGCTCCCAGAGTTAGCAGCTAGCCCTTTGGGACACCGGCCGCCGTTGCTGAGTCTAGGGGGGCCACGTAGGCATCGCCAAAAAATAAACAAATAAAAGAGGTCGCAGAAGCCTACAGTTTGCACCTCCTGCTCTATAGATAAACATGCAACCTTAAAAAGAATGACTGTCATTCCAATGGAGATGCCAATAGGTCTCACCATACGGGAAGGATGGTTACCAGGTGGCCTGTGTCAAGGCGTTACATTCGTATCATGGTAACGCTATATCCCTGTTGCACGTGTAGGACACATGTTAAGCTTCATCCCATGTACCTGCTTCCCTCGGATTATCCCCGTAGCTCCAAACTTTCATGGTTGTTGTTTTTGCTACTGGGCGACAGCGATCCTTTGCATACCAGGAAGTGAGTTTAAGGGGGGAAATGTAAAAAAATAAAAAAATCAATGGATGACCCAATTCAACTCAAATTTGGTATGCTTAAAGCTCTCCCTAATGTCTATTACTGTGGCAATTTTGGTGTCGTTATCTTTAAAGCTTATGCAGATGTAAGCATTCCTTTAAAATCCTGCTCCTGCACCCCAGCGGCGGCTCGGAAGAGACGATCAAAAAGTAGGGGCTAAATACGGTGAATCTTTTGGCTTTATAGCACAGTTAAGGCAGGATGCCTGGGAGTACTTCACAATCAAAGCAGATTATAAGGTGGAAAACTTCAGAGTCCTTTGCATGCAATTTGCAGGGATTGCACAGTATAACGCTGGTGTGATAAAGCTTGACATCTGCTGTGGTACTTTGGATGCTTGAATGAGAGAGGTGTCTCTCATTCATGGCTTGGGACCACAATACCTGACGGAACGCCTCTCCCGACATGAACCTACCCGTACACTGCGCTCAACATCTAAGGTCCTCCTCCGAGTGCCTACTCCAAGGGAAGCTCGGAGGATGGCAACAAGGGAGAGGGCCTTTTCAGTGGTGGCCCCCCGACTGTGGAATGATCTCCCCGATGAGGCTCGCCTGGCGCCAACATTGTTATCTTTTCGGCACCAGGTCAAGACTTTTCTCTTCTCCCAGGCATTTTTAACAGCATTTTAACAGCATTTAACAACGTTAAGTTTGTTTTTAATGGACCCCACAATTGTTGTTTTTAAATGGATACTGTTGTTTTTATACTGTTTTTATGTGTGTGTGTGTGTGTGTGTGTGTGTGTTTTTAAATTGTATACTTTTAATGTTTACTATTTTTAAATGTTGTAAACCGCCCAGAGAGCTTCGGCTGTGGGGCGGTATATAAATGTAATTAAATAAATAAATAAATAAATAAATAAATAATAATGCAGAACAAAAGGCAGGAAATAACAGTATGAAAGTGGTAGATGGAATGTGCCATTTGCCCTAACAGTTATCAGCGCACGTCAATACTGCTACAAAGCACTAGTGCCAGTTAAGCTGCCAGTTAAGCTCATGAGGTCAACACTTTTGGGGAGGGAGCATCTTGCCTGGGGACCTCCAAACCCAAAGCCAGCCCTGCTCCAAGGTCCACATTTATCCCATATTCACAGCCAAGCGCTTTTGCTTCCCTACGTGTTCTTGTGACGTTTCCATTCACTGCGACGGGTCTTCTGCAGGACAAGTTCCCAATAGTTTCCTCCCATAAGAAAGACATCTCCTGCGAGTGACTTTGCCTCTTAAAAAACAAAATGACCCCGCTCCCCAGAGACAATTAGGCCACTGAGATCAGGTGGAAGGAGCCCATTCTCTCTTCCCACGGAAGCCAATGGCAGTGCAATTTCCGTCTGTGTGTGGGAGCAGATGCAGGAGGAAAGCTTTCTTCCTGCACTCAATGGGAATACCTCACTTCCTATGTATCTGCCTGGCTCAGGGCCAATCCGCACAGCCGCTGCGCATGTGGCCAGCTGCTACTCTTTTTGAGCGGGACTCCACTCAGTTTGCCAGGAATCTGGCTCTGATTGGTGGACTTTCTAGGAGGTAGCGTTGTATTTATTTATTTATTTATTTGAAGTGGATTCAAGCCTGAACCCTCCCCATGCCATCATTTGGTTTAGACCAGAGGTGGGCAGAACACAAATCTCCAGGTATTTCTGGCTTCAACTACCAGAAGGCCCTGCCTGCATGGCCAATGGTCAGAAACTGAAGTCCCAAACATCTGGACATCTATTTTCCTAGTCCAGACAAGAAAGGCTGGGGTGTCCTAATTTGGGGGCAGGAGGTTGAGTGCATTTGGCTGTGTTCGCACCAGCCGGTTTTCATGTCATCAGGAAATCTGCAAAAATGGCAACAACAACAGCAACTCAATGTAGATTCCTTCCTTAATTTTTGCATGAAATAAATGAGTCAAAACGATGTTTTGGAATGACGTGGGGTTTCCTTTGGCTAACATTTTAATAGAAATCTATTGAACGTAACAATCTGCTGCTGATATTCCTGCGAGAATTAATTGCTGGCATGCTGCACACATTTAGTTTTCACATCATGGGAACGAGCAGCAAGAACGAACACATGACGGAACATCCGTTCAATTAGCCACACCAAACCACACACGCCAAGTTGTCATTTTCATATCTGTCAAAGGTCACTTTACATGACTATTTAGCACATTGCAGCACATTTTGGCTCCCTGCCCATAGCCAGCAGCCAGTCAAGTGCCAGCATCATGCGCAAGAGCAAATGAGCATGCACTAAAGTGGAATGGAACTTCTTCTAGTGCTTCTTTGTATCTATGCATACCTTAAAACCAGGGCATATGGGAAAAGCAGGGTTTTTTTATTTTCAAGGTTTATAGCTTCACCTGCCAGTACCTTTCCCTGCCAGGAGCTTTACCAGCTTCACCTGCCAGTACTTTCTCCATCAGTACCTTAATCGGCTTCACCAGCTTCACTTGCCAGTACTTTCCCCGCCAGGAGCTTCGCTGGCTTCACTTGCCAGCACTTTCCCCATCAGTACCTTAATCGGCTTCACCAGCTTCACTTGCCAGTACTTTCCCTGCCAGGAGCTTCATCGGCTTCACCTGCCAGTACTTTCCCCATCAGTACCTTAATCGGCTTCACCAGCTTCACTTGCCAGTACTTTCCCTGCCAGGAGCTTCACCGGCTTCACCTGCCAGTACTTTCCCCATCAGTACCTTAATCGGCTTCACCAGCTTCACTTGCCAGTACTTTCCCCGCCAGGAGCTTCGCCGGCTTCACTTGCCAGCACTTTCCCCACTAGTACTTTCCCAAGCTTCACCTGCCAGTACCTTCCCCACCAGGAGCTTCGTCAGCTTCACCAGCTTCACTTGCCAGTACTTTCCCTGCCAGTAACTTCACTGCTGTCACTTGCTAGCACCCTCCCCGCTAGTACCTTCACCGGCTTCACCTGCCAGTACCTTCCCCGCCAGGAGCTTCGTCAGCTTCACCGGCTTCACTTGCCAGTACTTTCCCTGCCAGTAATTTCACTGCTGTCACTTGCTAGCACCCTCCCCGCTAGTACCTTCACCGGCTTCACCTGCCAGTACCTTCCCCGCCAGGAGCTTTGCCAGCTTTACCTGGAGCTCTCTTGGCTTTGTTGTAACAGCTGTTTGTGCTGTTTTATTCCTTTAACCCCAGCCAAACCATGGGGAGTAGAATAATAGAATCATAGAATAGCAGAGTTGGAAGGGGCCTACAAGGCCATCGAGTCCAACCCCCTGCTCAATGCAGGAATACACTCTAAAGCATCCCTGACAGATGCTTGTCCAGCTGCCTCTTGAATGCCTCTAGTGTGGGAGAGCCCACAACCTCCCTAGGTAACTGATTCCATTGTCGCACTGCTCTAACAGTCAGGAGGTTTTTCCTGATGTCCAGCCGGAATCTGGCTTCCTGTAACTTGAGCCCATTGTTCCGTGTCCTGCACTCTGGGAGGATTGAGAAGAGATCCTGGCCCTCCTCTGTGTGACAACCTTTTAAGTATTTGAAGAGTGCTATCATGTCTCCCCTCAATCTTCTCTTCTCCAGGCTAAACATGCCCAGTTCTTTCAGTCTCTCTTCATAGGGCTTTGTTTCCAGACCCCTGATCATCCTGGTTGCCCTCCTCTGAACATGCTTCAGCTTGTCTCCTTTGAACCCAGTGGGACTTACTCCTGAGTAAAACATATGTTTAATGCCACCTGTTAGCACAAACTCAGGAACTCAAACTTGTCTAGAGATCATAATCTTTGACTAACAATGTTGAATTGAGGACTCACTGTGTGACGCATACATACCAAGCCCTGTGTAACGGATGAAAGTTTCACCAAGCTAGAGCAGGAATATGTGTAGGAGAACATGCATATTGAATATATTTGTCATAGGTACCATCCCATATTGTTGCACACTTGCACATCTAGCTGATAAGCAAAAGGAACAAGATCCCATAAAATCCCCGTTTCTTCTCCCGCTTCCCAAAAACACTGCGTGGGTGTAAAGTCATTAAAAACTATGGTGAGGTTGCTCAATTTGAAATATGCTATGTGTAAGATGAAGGGGAAGAATACAACAGCTTCATCCATCATGCAGATGACAAAGGGTGAGGAGGAAGAGCCTGCTGTCTCCCAGGAGGAACATCAAGGCAAGGGGAAAACCAGGTAGGGAAGGAGCAACTTACAGGGAACTCATGTCCTTCCTCCTTGCCAGAATCATAGAATCATAGAATTGTAGAGTTGGAAGGGTCCTATAAAGCCATCGAGTCCAACCCCCTGCTCAATGCAGGAATTCACCCTAAAGCATCCCTGACAGATGGCCGTTCAGCTGCGTCTTGAAGGCCTCTAGTGTGGGAGAGCCCACCACCTCCCTAGGTAACTGGTTCCATTGTCGTACTGCTCTAACGGTCAGGAAATTTTTCCTGATGTCCAGCCGGAATCTGGCTTCCTGTAACTTGAGCCCATTATTCAGCGTCCTGCACTCTGGGAGGATCGAGAAAGAACACTCGGCCCCAATTGCCAGTTGTCCTGGGACGGTAGAACTGAAGGGAAAGCCCACTTTGGTCTCATTCATCAGCCGGAGGATTACGGGCTGCTGGATTGGGTCTGTAGGTGTGGCATCTTGTCGGGGCTGTCCCAAGACATTTTGATGCCCGGAGCAAAGGGCAAGATGGTGCCATCTAGGTACAGACGCTGATGGGACTGCCAGCTGAATCTGAACAGCAATGCTGTAAATACTTACTTGGGAGTCAGTCCCATTTTCTTTCATCTGCAGCCCCTTTCCCAACCTTTGGTGCACGGTTTGCGCCCATGATGTATCCAACCCTGCCCTGTAAGATGTACATATGATTACGGTCTTTTTTATTTTGACTGCAGCCCATTTCACAATGCCGATGCACAATTTGTGGGCATGACTTATCCACCCCTGCCTTCTACATTGGCATGCTAGGATCCATACTTCTGTAGTTATCCATGCTGTATGAACTGTCTGTACTCTTCGTTTCAGCTATTGATGGGATTGTTAAGCAGACGGTCCTTGACAGTCCCACACCCCTGGAATACGATGCAGATTTGCATCACATTTGTATATGTGAATGGACAGTTATAGATTCTACCATTTAAATAGGAACACAATTCATTTCGCCATAGTGGGGAAGAGTGGAGGGGGGGGAGATACATGGGTACCTTCTCATTTTGCTTTCCAGGTGTTATCTGTTGATGGACAACTTCAACACCTTCTTAAGATTCTTTATCTTTAAACCAGACTTCGGCAGGACAGACTCCAGCCCTTCAAATAGAGGACACATTCAAATAGAGGACTGACCTCTGTAAAATAGGACACACGGCCACCCTAACCCTGACTGAAAGGAGGATGACAAAACAAGATTCGTGGTCCATTCTGCTGGCAGAAATAGCAATAGGTCACCAAAATTTATTCAAAGCCCTCTTGAGTCTTGGCTGGCTGATTAAATTACCTTGTTTTCGACGGCGCCAGAGAGTGCAAAAGTTCTATCCTATATGGCTCGATTCCAGAATCATCACTCAACATTTTATTGTTGAGTTGCATGGCAGTGTTAGTTAATATATATGTGGTTCCTTGCACCCCTGACCTGTCTTGACGCATTCATCGCTTGATCTCAGTCCATTTAACAAAGCGGGGCGGGTGGGGGGGAGGATTTGAAGCGGAAAATGTGGATCCAAAGTGCAGGAAAACACAAGCTTGAAAAATTGCCAGGGGAATGTTCCACTTTGGGTGCAATATATGGCTTTCTGTGCTCGGTGGCAAAATGTCAACCGCCTTTAGGTTGCCACCCTTTTCTGGCAGAGCTCCTAGGCCTGTATGCCTTCCATGTCAGGGATAAATTGCCCATTCCTATCTATCACACCCATTCTGGGAAAAAGATGGACCTATTGAATTTCAACCTTCCAGGCAACTGTTAAAACCACTCTAACCTGCAAAGGGGGTGGTGGTGGAATCTGGCAATCATAAATGATTTCTCGAAGCAAGGATGCATTTCCCAGGGAATACTCTTTCCATGTCCTGACATACTCTTGGTGCTATATAAGTAAAGTGCGGTTGTTTTAATAGTAGATGTCTAAACTGAAATTGCAGTGCTAGAACTCTAATTTTATCAAGCTGTGTTCCCCATTAATAGAGATGACTTTGCTTTTCAGTGACTGATGTTGCATTCTCAGGGTTCCAGGGCTTCATTTTCTTTTTCCATGCTGGAAAGGCTGATCAGAAACAAAGATGAAAATCCCATCTATCACACTGCAATTCGATAAATGTCTACTCAGTAGTAAGTTGCACTGTCATTCAAAGTATGCTATAAGGGCAGACACTGCTGGGTGTTTTCCGAAGACCGAAACAATCGATCCAGTTTAGACGTGGGAACCCAAGGACATGATTGTTACATAGCACCGGAAAGACGGGCAATTAGGATGTTTTCACGGGTTTGAATGCAGCTCAGAGAGGGGGCGTAGCATAGAGGCAAAAAGGCTAAGGGTGCAACCCTATGCACATTTAGACTGAAAAAAGACCTACAACTCCCAGCATAGAATTGCGCTCTAAGCTACCAATCAGGAAGCCAATGGTTCAAAACTATTGGTGCTGCTTCACCCGCTCCTGCAGCTTCCACAGACCAAGGGGAGGTCACCTTCTGCTCGGGAACGCCCCTGGTGTAGCACCAGAGTGAGGCCAAATGGTGGAAGAGCTTCGCTGACCTTGTTCGGGCAGGAAAAATCGGGGTAAGTCCCCGACTTTCCTGATGCTGATCTTTGGCTCTTTGCCTTGGGGCAGCTCCAAATTGGTGGCTGCATCATATAACCAATGCAGCACAGATTCAAAGCTGCCCTAAGGCTTCCAGAATGTATAGACTACAGATGTTTTGGCCTATAACTCCCATGATCCTTCACCATTGGCCATTCTGGCTGGAACTGGTGGGAGTTGCTCTTTGACAACATCTGAAGGGCTACGGGATCCCCACCCCTGGTCTAAAGGTGATAAACCCTATTTCTTCGATTCTAAGATGCACTTTTCCCCCCATATAAACATCTCTAAAAATGGGGTGCATCTTAGAATCGCGGGTGTGTCTTAGGGTTTTTATTTCTGTTGGTGGTACTGAAATTAGTGTGCGTCTTACAATCGATGGTGTCTTACAATCGAAGAAATACGGTAGCAGCTTTCCATAAGATTGTACTATTTGCCCAGACCCTAAGGTCATCCTCAGGGGTCCTTCTCCGTAAGCCTCTGCCAAAGGAAGTGAGGCAGGTGGCTACCGGGAGGAAGGCCTTCTCTGCTGTGGCACCCCAGCTGCATAATGAGCTCCCTAAGAAGGTTCACCTGGCACCTACACTATATCCTTTCCGACCCCAGGTGAAGACCTTTTTATTCTCTCAGCATTTTAACAGTCTATAAATTTTATTTTAACTTTGCTGTTTTAAATTTGTATTTTAAAATTGTATTTCTGCACTGCTGCTAATTTTATCCTGGTGGTGCTTTTAGACTGTATTTTATATCATGGTTTTATACTGTTGTTTTATATTTGTACTGTTTTATATTTATACTGTTTTAGCTGTTTTAATAGTTTTACTGCTTTTAAATTATATATTGTTTTAACTTGGATTATGGTTTAATTGGTTTTTAGCTGTGCATATTTACTGTTTTTATACTGTATGCTTTTATTTGTACACCGCCTTGAGATCTTATTGATATAGGGCGGGATATAAATATTTTAAATAAATAAATAAATAAATAAATTTTGAATGGTTTTAAGAGCTTCATCCCATGCACCTGTTTCCCTCGAATTACCCCCTACAGCGCTAAGCTGTCAGCGTTGTTGTTGTTAGCTAAATCACACCCCAGGCGGTGGCGCTCCTAAGATCCTTTGAATACCAGGAAAAGGGTTTAAGGGGGGAAATGTAAAAAAACACACATAAAAAATCAACGGATGATCCAATCCGACTCAAAATTGGTATGCTTAAAGCTCTCCTTAATATCTATTAATGCACCAATTTTGATGCCTTTATCTTTAAAGCTTTTGCAGATGTAAGCATTTGTTTATTTTTTTCTTCAAATCCTGCTCCTGCACCCCAGTGGCCGCTCGGAAAACAACAAATGATACGCTCGAAAACTAGTAGCAAAATACAGCGAAGCTTTCGCCTTTGAAGCGCAATTAAAGCAGGATGCATGGGAGTACTTCACAATAAAATCAGATTATAAACCGGAAAACTTCAGAGTACTTCACAATAAAAGCAGATTATTAACTGGAAAAGTTTGGAGCCCTTTGCACGTAATTCGCAGTGATTGCACAGTATAACGCTGGTGTGATAAAGCTCTAATTTTTGTGAACCGCCCAGAGAGCTTTGGCTATTGGGCTGTATCGAAATGCATTAAATAAATAAAAAAATAAATAATTCTGGTTTAAAGACAAAGAGCCATCAGAAGCTGGGAGAAAGCAGAGCAGGGGTCTTGAGGTCACCCATCAACAATTAGCTCCTTTTTTGTCCCCTTGTTTTGGGAACTCCAAAAGTGACCACTCTAATCTAGTGCTGACACTGATTACTGGCAAAAGGGTAAGGAGGAAGAGAAAAGCTCCCCATGCTGTCTTTCCCAAAAGAGCCTCCTTGCTGAAAGGGCTACGTGCAGCTCTTGAGTCTAATGATGCTTCCTGCCCTTGGACCGGAGCTAATCAGAGCCTGAGGAAGCATTTCCCAAGAACTGCTCCTGCATCTGTTCACCTGAGCCAAGCACCTGAGGCACAACAATGGGAAATGCACACACACACACACACTCAGTAGGTTGATGGAGAGCCAGGCTTCAACCAACCATGATATGCCAATAATCCACTCATACCAAACTCCAGTTCACGGCCGAAGGAAGTTCTATGGACCGCGGATTTGCTGCGGCGGGAACACACCAAGCGCAGGTTTCTTTTGTATATAAGATATGGCCTTGCTGCTGGATCAGACCAGATGTCCCCGTCACCTGTTGGTCACCTAGCAGGGATGCTGTCCTAGTGGAGTTCCTGCATTAGCACAGGATTGGAGTAATGGCCTTTGAGGTCCCGTCCGACTCTACAGTTCCATGGATGCCCTTTGGAAGCTGACAAGCAGAGCATTACGGAGGTAGCCACCCTTTGCTATATCCCTCAAAACATCTGGCAATCGGGGGGGGCAGAGCCCGTAGCTCAGTGGTAGAGCACCTGCTTTGTGTGTGGAAGGTCCATGGTTCAATCCTCAGCATCTCCACGTTTGTTGTTTATTCATTCAGTCGTTTCCGACTCTTCGTGACTTCATGGACCAGCCCATGCCAGAGCTTTCTGTCGGCCGTTGCCACCCCTAGCTCCCCCAAGGTCGAGTCTGTCACCTCCAGAATATCATCCATCCCTCTTGCCCTTGGTCGGCCCCTCTTCCTTTTGCCTTCCACTTTCCCTAGCATCAGCCTCTTCTCCAGGGTATCCTGTCTTCTCATTATGTGGCCAAAGTACTTCAGTTTGGCCTTTAATACCATTCCCTCAAGTGAGCAGTCTGGCTTTATTTCCTGGAGTATGGACTGGTTTGATCTTCTTGCAGTCCAAGGCACTCTCAGAATTTTCCTCCAGCACCACAGTTCAAAAGCATCTATCTTCCTTCGCTCAGCCTTCCTTATGGTCCAGCTCTCGCAGCCATAGGTTACTACGGGGAATACCATTGCTTTAACTATGCGGACCTTTGTTGTCAGTGTGGTGTCTCTGCTCTTAACTATTTTATCAAGATTTGTCATTGCTCTCCTCCCAAGAAGTCAACGTCTTCTGATTTCCTGGCTGCAGTCAGCGTCTGCAGTAATCTTTGCGCCCAGAAATACAAAGTCTGTCACTGCCTCCACGTTTTCTCCCTCTATTTGCCAGTTATCAATCAAGCTGGTTGCCATAATCTTGGTTTTTCTGAGGTTTAACTGCAACCCAGCTTTTGCACTTTCTTCTTTCACCTTCATCATAAGGCTCCTCAGCTCCTCCTCGCTTTCAGCCATCAAAGTGGTGTCATCTGCATATCTGAGATTGTTAATGTTTCTTCCTGTGATTTTAACTCCAGCCTTGGATTCCTCAAGCCCAGCACGTCGCATGATGTGTTCTGCATACAAGTTGAATAGGTAAGGTGAGAGTATACAACCCTGCCGTACTCCTTTCCCAATCTTGGTCCGTTGTTCCATGGTCTGTTCTTACCGTTGCTACTTGTTCGTTATACAGATTCCTCAGGAGGCAGACAAGATGACTTGGTATCCCCATACCACCAAGAACTTGCCACAGTTTGTTATGATCCACACAGTCAAAGGCTTTAGAATAGTCAATAAAACAGAAAATCTTCTGGACTGAAACGCTGGTAAGCTGCTGCCTGCCAGTGTCAACAACACTGGGCTAGATGGACTAATGGTCTGACTCAACTTGAGACAGCTTCCTATGTCCCTAAGAGGAATACTTTTGCCAGGGAGACCCCAGCCTTTCCTAACGTGGGTCTATAGTTGCTGGATTTCAGGAGACGATGCACATACCTTGACCTTTCCAACTGAGGCAGGAGCGAAGACAACCACCACTACTCTTGCTCATCACCCTCCTTCCCTGTTGGCAATCCAGTAAAACATAATCTGGAGCATGTCTAGAGAAGAGCAACCAAGATGGCGAGGGGGCTGGAAACCAAGTCTCAAAAGGAACGATTCAAAGACCTGGGGAGGTTTACTGTGGACAAGAGAAGCTTAAGGAGAGACACGAGAGGGGCCTTTAAATACCTGAAAGGTTGTCATGTAGGAGGTGGAACAAGGGGTGGGGCCAGCAGTGGGTGTGGCAGCAGGGGCGGGGCCAGTTAGCCATCAAGCACAGCTTATGTCAGCAGAGGCTGGTGGCTCTGATTTTGGTGGGGCTGTGAATCCATTCTGGGTTTCAGTCAGAACTCTAAAAGAGCTATCGAAGGTGCTGTAACCTATTTAGGAGGGTTGGGGTTCAGCACCTTGGATAGCTCCTTTAGAGTTTTGGCTGGATCCGACTGAAATCCAGAGTGGATTCACAGCCCCACCAAAATCGGAGCCACCAGCCTCCGCTCGCTTATGTGTGTCATTAAAGCAGTGGAGGGGAACTGCTGATATATCTTTAAAAATAGACAAAGGCTAGTGAGTCAGGTTTGTAACAAAAGTGCTTGGTTGGTTTATTTTAGAATTCCCCGATGAAGCACGATGAAAGGTGTTGGACTGCATATATTCTCTTATTAACTTCATTGTTTCTCTGTCCGCTAACCCATTTTTGCGTATAGTATACTGCAGCCTTCTGCTGCACTGAACATCTGGAATGCCCCAGGCTGGAGAAGACGGTGGTAACAGGCATTTTACCCCCAGGCTGAGGCCGCTCAGGTCAAAATGTTGCAAGGGGAAACAGATCTCGACCGAAAAGGGGACCCTGTTCTCACCCAGCTTTGCTGGAGGAATTGTGGCATCTGTCACGTTACTTTCGGGAGCAAACAGCTTCTTTCTTTGCTTAGTGGAATTCCATTGCTATCTCGAGAAAAGAAAAAAAGAAAGAAAAAGGGAACAGTCTGGATTCTTTCTTTCCCAAGTACAGATGAAAGGCAGAATGCCCTAGAACAAATATTTCTCTTCGAGTCTCAGGATGAACCGTACTGCAAACATAAATTATATTTAAAAAAACCTGGACATGGAGGGACCATCCAAGCCCTTCAACCCACCGTTTCTTATAGGGCTGATTCTTGGCCAAGGACTCTCAAGCAAAATGCTGTCCTTTGGCACACTCATGGGATTCCGCCGCTGATGGACAGCAAACAAATGCTCCTTGTCTTGAGTGGAACATCTCTCAGGTGGTCCCTTGCTCATCGCTGGCTTTGAATGACCAGTTTCTCCCAAATTGCATGGATTCTGCGGACTTGCAGACCAATTATTCACTTCTTGAAATTCTACACAAATTTAGTTACATAAAAAGATGGGGGGAAATCCGTACGAAAGCTACTGAAAAATACTATTTTCCCCATAGGCAAAAATGTGAAAAGGCAGATGGGTGGGGTGGTGGTGGGGGGGGTGGCAGTACATTAGTACACATGGAGGTAATTTTTTTTGGTGGGGTGCTATAGTGCACAGGGAGGGGAGGGTTAACCCTTTCCTCCAAAATGCAACCCCCTGGAAATCCACCCCCCCCCACACACACATGTCACTTAAGCTAAGAACATTGCCATGTTGGGAGAGGGGTTGATCTGGTGGCTTTTTTGTATTTGTTTTTGCAATACATGGGGAGGAGAGAATCTCCTGGCAATTGAGTTTAGAAAAAAGAAAGAAAGAAAGAAATCTTCCATTGACACCAATAGACAGTTAGCACTCTTGGAAATTGATCCGGACCCCTGGAAATTTTATTTATTTATTTATTTTCAATCGCAGCTTTTAAAGTTCAACTAAAAACTTTTCTTTTTCCTAAAGCTTTTAAAACTTGATGTTGTGCGGACTTTATACTGTTAGTTTTACCCTACCCTGTGCCTGCTTACCCTACCCTGTGCCTGTTTGCATTCTCTTCCCCTCCTTATTGTTTTACTATGATTTTATTAGATTGTAAGCCTATGCGGCAGGGTCTTGCTATTTACTGTTTTACTCTGTACAGCACCATGTACATTGATGGTGCTATATAAAATAATAATAATAATAATAATAATAATAATAATAATAATAATAATAATAATAATACATTTCTATACTGCCCAATAGCCGGAGCTCTCTGGGCGGTTCACAAAATTATATTCAAGGCTCCCGAAAAGTAAATTTGGATCACATTCCTGCTGCCGCCTCCTCCTCACCTCTGTGGTCTGGGCTAGAGCACGAGGCAGGGGAAAAGGCAGATTGCAGTGGTGAAGAGGAACAGGGAGCCAGTAGGGCCCTGCTGGGGTGTGGTTCCTCAGCAGGTGACCATGCCTCCCCTTGACGCCAGCGCTGGTGGCATGGCTCAGCGAGAGGTGGTGCGGTGTTGGTGGCAGCGCTGTGCTCTACCGGGGTTTGCAAATGTACAAACTCAGCCCTCGCCAAAGCTCAACCCATTTCGGTTCGAAATCTGACCATCCCTGACTTGCCCAGATAATAAACGTTGCTAAATGTTAGTAAAACGCACAACCAGGTGAGATGAAGCCTTCCTGAGTTTACTCACACCTATGTGCCCGCTTGAGGAAGTGCAGGGGGCCATAAAGTGTTGCAGGACACAGGCACCAGCTCTTTCAAAAGGCAGAGAAAAGCCCTGAGCGTTTTGTAAGAGTGGAGGGAAGGAGGGAGGCCAGCCGGCCGGCCGGCACCAAGCCATGGCATGCGACTACGTCCGTTAGAAGTCCCTATTTCCAACCTTCGGAGGGTATGTTACTTATGCAGGACTGTTCTGGACTAGGACTGAATGTTTCAGCCCTCCTTTAGAAACTGGGCACGCACAAAGTGTTCAGGACTGGGGAAATTGTCTGTGTAAGCACTGTGTTGGCCTTGGGTTTCTGCTTTCATTTTAAACCAGGGGCAAGCGACCCAACACGTAACAAACCAAACAACCAATAAAATAACAAGTTGAATAGTGCCAGGCTCCCATGACTGCCTGCCTGTCTCATTGGGAGCTCAATTATGAACAGGCACAAAGCCTACGCCAGCCTTCCCCATCCCAGACCCTTCTGGATGCCCAGCAGGACCACCGGCTTACTGGTTGAGGTCAATGGGACTTTGTAGTCCAACACATCTGAAGAAAGCAAGCTGCGGGGAGGTTGATCCAGCAAGGCTGTTCTTACATTCAGAAGCAGCAGCCCACTGCTGTCAAGTCTGCTTCTGACTATGGAGCCACAGGAGAAAGCTGCCAGGCTTCTTCTTGCCTCTCGTGAACAACCGCACCAACCAGTTGCAATGCCTAAGCAAGAGGAACTGTTCATTTCCCCCTACAGTGATGAGGGGAGAAAGTTTCGCAAGTGTCAGCCAGGCATGCTGAGTAAAAACTAAGGAAAAAGTAAAGCAAAAAGTAAAGTAAAAGTAAAAAAGTAAAGTAAAGAAAAAGTAAAAAGTAAAGAAAAGTAAAAAGTAAAGTGAAAGTGAAAAGTAAAGTGAAAGTGAAAGTAAAGTAAAGTAAAAACCCTGAAGAAGAGCTTGGTCGGGTCAGACTGTCCTAACCCAGATTCCGGTTTAACCCAGTGGCCAACCAATTGCCTTTGAGAAGACCATCCACGGCATGAGAAGGCAATAGCCTCCCTCCCTTGTTCGCCCTCCAAGCCATTGGTACAGTGGGGCCTGATGGCTCCAATTCCAGTGAGGCTGTGAATCCACTCTGGGTTTCAGTGGGAACCAGCCAGAGCTATCCCAGGTTCTGCACTTTGCACAGCTCCTTCAGAGTTCTGGCTGGTTCTGACTGAAACCTGGAATGGCATCGCAGCCCCACCGAAATCGGACATACAACAAACAGGCAAGGTTCTTTGCACTGAAATCGGAGCCACCAGCCCTCGCTGCATTGGTATTAGGTTATTTCCGAGTGGGACCTGCAACAAAATGTTGCAGTGTGGAATGCTCATGTTCACTGTTTCAGCCAGCCATGTCCTCCTCCACAATACTTCATTCCATTCCCACTTTTGCCCAGTTGTACTCCCCAACCCCCCAATAGTCAGAATGCTCAGTTTTCATTGGGCTCTTTTGGGGGTTCCCCTTTTTAGTTCCCCCTATAGATTTTCCTTGTACTTTCTACAAATCTTGAGGTTCCCCTATGTCTCCTGGTATCTCCTGACTGTAGTATTTTTAGGGGAGGGGGTCAGAAGGGCTCATGTGGAAAGGAGGGGGCATGGAAGTCCACTTCACCAGTGCAGCTGATCCAGCATTAATCTGGATCCAACCCATCATCTCAGCTGTCCTTACAACAAACTTGTAAACTAGCCGCCATCATCATCATCATCATCATCATCATCATCATCATCATCATCATCATCCCCCATCGTGCATATGGAAGAACTGAGGCTAAGAGAATGGAGACTTATTTTATTATTATTACATTTTTATACCGCCCAATAGCCGAAGCTCTCTGGGCGGTTCACAAAAATTAAAACCATCATAAAACAACCAACAGTCTAAAAACACAAATACAAAATGCAGTAACAAAAGCACAACCAGGATTAAACCATGCAGCAGAAATTGATATAAGATTAAAATACAGAGTTAGAACAGTAAAATTTAAAGTTACGTTAAAATTAAGTGTTAAAATACTGAGAGAATAAAAAGGTCTTCAGCTGGCGACGAAAGGAGTACAGTGTAGGCGCCAGGCGGACCTCTCTGGGGAGCTCATTCCACAGCCAGGGTGCCACAGCGGAGAAAGCCCTCCTCCTAGTAGACTTGTTTACAGCCACTGTGTGAGTTCCTGGCCAAGGTGGTGAGATTTGAACTGGACACTCACATTGCACATTTCCCTCCACCTGCAGTTGAGCACTTGTGCCCCTGTGCCAAGCTGATTCCTGGGTGTGGCCTTAATGGACATCCGATTTGTCTGATGGCTTATATACAAGCCGTCTTCCCCTTTTGGTTCCTGCAGGCAGTGAATTTCCCCCGGCCGCTCCTGCGTCTCTTTCCCACTCTCCTTTGACTGGCTGTTGTGTTTTGATGACTGTGACACCAGTGAAAGAGAGAGAAGGAAAAGGATGAGTCAGTCGGGACTGAAATTCAAACCAGCCACAACTGGCATCTGCTGTGTTGTGACACAGTAACCCTTGTTTGGGGGAAAGGGTGCTCTGGAGGCGGCGGTGGCAGATGGGAGCTGAAAGGGACAGGAACGCATCTGCAGATGGCCATGCAACTCTTCCAGAGACAGTGTTTCCTAGGAGCTGGACTGGAAAAAGTGCCATCAAGGGAATTAGGACAAAATGGTAATGTGCAGTGCATTCCCATGTACAGGATGGGGAGAGAAGAATTGTAAGGTGCTAGACTGGAAAAGGCAGAAAGACAGCCAATGAGTCAAAACAGATGAGATGTGGCAGATCTATGGTTAGATATAGCTTGATTCTTCTTTTCTTCTTCTCCAACTTCTCCTTCTCCAACTTCTCCTTCTCCAACTTCTCCTTCTCTATCTCCTTCTCCTTCTCTGTCTTCTTCTCCATCTTCTCCTCCTTCTCCTTCTCTGTCTTCTTCTCCATCTTCTCCTTCTACACTTTCTCCCTCTCCTCCTGCTCCTTCTCTGTCTTCTTCTCCATCTTCTCCTTCTTCTCCTTCTACACCTTCTCCCTCTCCTCCTTCTCCATCAACCCACGGCAGGCCAACGTAGGTGGGAGAGCCTGCACACGATTCTATGACCCCTCCTTGCTACTGTGTGCCATGTCTCCCTCCAATCCACCCCATTGTTGCCACCGTGGCTGCTGTTGCTTGCTGTTGCTAGCTGAAGAACAAGAAGTGGTGGGTGCAGCACTGCCGGATTCTGAGGTGGGGTCCTTCCTGGGTGCTAGACATTGTGGGTGGGGCATTCCTGAAGATGGCCTGTGTTACACGCGTACATCAAAACTCCTTGAACATTTAATGCTAACAAGTCAGCTGGCGCTTCAGCCAGAGACCGGCTTTGCTGTGCATGAGCGTTCCCCATACATTTCCCCATTGGGACCCTAGAGAGGTGCTTCTAGTCAAAGTAGGCAATAGTAGATGGCCATGGAAGGCTTAGAGCAGGGGTGAAGTTAGATCTCCAGATGTTTCAATTCCCAGAAGCCCTTGCCAGCATGGCTAGTGGTCCAGAATTCTGGGAGTTGAAGTCCGAAGCTAGACAAGAACTTTATTATTTCTCTCAAACAAAAACAGAAACTCCTCCAGATAAGTCCAGTGCCACCTAGTGACTGAACTATATAATGACATTATCCACACAGACGGATGAATGATTTGATTCAGTATGAGATAGTGCCATATGTTCAAAAGGTGCATGTGTTCATGTTTACTGTTATACTGCATTCAAGAGTGCTTTTAGAACAAAACACCGGTGATTGATGGAGTTTTCCAGGCGGAGGTGCTTTCTTGTCCTTTTTCACAGCGAAAGCTCCTTACAGCAACACATTCCTTTGCATTTGGCATCTCAATACGACAACTCTTCCTGTTATTGTAACTTGAAACACACACACACACACACCCCTGTTCAAACCACAACCGGCAAACTACAGAGAAATCAGCCCACTGCATCTTGCTCTTCAGCTAAAAAAGCCCATGTCGTGCATCTCTTGTAACTCTGACTCAGTCTGATGGTTATGTAAGCATGTAGGCAAAGAGGCTCTGAAAGTGTGACTAAGCCCATTTTATTTATGAGTATATGGACCTGAGGTGGTTTTTCTTTTCTGATTAAGGATTCACAAATGGAACGTGGGTTTGCAGGACATGAAATGAGTTCATGGCAAGAACATGTTCTTTTTTTAAAAGAATTGAGTTTCATCGGTATAGGCAATTTTTCCTCTGCAGGTGAAGCTGGCATTTCTTCTTGCATTTCCCCGTGTCTGTAATAATACAAATAATTCCGTGGAACTTTCATCTTCACAGGCCTATAATGGGAGGGGGCATTG
This sequence comes from Elgaria multicarinata webbii, assembly GCF_023053635.1. Lineage (NCBI taxonomy): Eukaryota > Metazoa > Chordata > Lepidosauria > Squamata > Anguidae > Elgaria > Elgaria multicarinata. Next base: position 13,232,759 of record NC_086186.1, read on the forward strand.
GGGAGGGGGGAATAATTGGGGGAAATTATTTCTTGTGTCCTCCTTGCAGGCCTTCCAAAGGCCTCTGCTTGGCCGCTGTGACAAGCAGGATGCTAAACGGGTTTACACACCTTTGGTCTGATCCAGCAGAGCTCATAAGAACATCAGAAGTGCCCTGCTGGATCAAACCAACGGTCCATCTCGTCCAGCACTCTGTTCACACAGTGGCCAGGGATGAACAAGCAGGACATGGTGCAACAGCAGCCTTCCACCCATGTTCCCCAGCAACTGGTGTGCACAGGCTTACTGCCTCGAATACTGGAGGAATTAATCCAACCCCCTTTTAAAGCCGTCCAGATTGGTGGCCATCACTTCACCCTGTAGCAGTGAGTTCCATAATTTAACTATGCACTGTGTGAAGAAGTATTTTCTTTTATGTGTCCTGAATTTCCCACCCATTAGCTTCACAGGATGATCCCATTGGGTTCTAGTATTTTGAGAGAGGGAGAAAAATGTCTTCCTATCCACATTCTCCACACTATGCATAATCTTGCACACCTTCTATCATGTTCTTTGTATATTCTTTGGGGAAAGTACTGGCAAGTGAAGATGGTGAAGGTACTGGTGGTGAAGGTACTGGCAAGTGAAGCCAGTACTGGTGGTGAAGACACTGGTGGGGAAAGTACTGGCAAGTGAAGCCGGTGAAGGTACTGGCAGTGAAGGTACTGGCAAGTGAAGCTGGTGAAGGTACTGGTGTAGAAAGTACTGGCAAGTGAAGCTGGTGAAGGTACTGGCGGTGAAGGTACTGGCAAGTGAAGCCAGTGAAGGTACTGGCGGTGGAGATACTGGTGGGGAACGTACTTGCAAGTGAAGCCGGTGAAGGTACTGGTGTGGAAAGTACTGGCAAGTGAAGCTGGTGAAGGTACTGGCAGTGAAGGTACTGGCAAGTGAAGCCGGCGAAGGTACTGGTGGTGAAGATACTGGTGGGGAACGTACTTGCAAGTGAAGCCGGTGAAGGTACTGGTGTGGAAAGTACTGGCAAGTGAAGCTGGTGAAGGTACTGGCGGTGAAGGTACTGGCAAGTGAAGCCGGTGAAGGTACTGGCGGTGGAGATACTGGTGGGGCAAGTACTGGCAAGTGAAGCTGGTGAAGGTACTGGTGGTGAAGGTACTGGCAAGTGAAGCTGGTGAAGGTACTGGCAGTGCAGATACTGGTGGGGAAAGTACTGGCAAGTGAAGCTAGTGAAGGTACTTTCGGTGAAGGTACTGGTGGTGAAGATGCTGGTGGTGAAGATACTGGCAAGTGAAGCTGGTGAAGGTACTGGCGGGGAAAGTACTGATAAGTGAAGCTCGTGAAGGTACTGCCAGTGAAGGTACCGGCGGGGAAAGTACTGGTAAGTGTAGCCGGTAAAGCTGGTGAAGGTACTGGTGGGGCATTTGGTTGCATAGTTTAAAAGGGAATTTCTCAGTGGAGGCTGGTGGCCCTGATTTCGGTGGGGCTGAGATTGCGTTCTGGGTTTTTAGCGTGCAACAGTGAATCAGAGAGATTTTGCACAGGTGAAGAGCACTTATATTTCATTGTATGTTGAGCATCATCGATATTGTATTAAAGTGTGTTGATCGTGTTAAAGTGACTTGGTTAGATGGTGCCAATTCACACCAACTCTTTGTGAGCACATATTCATTCTATTAACCTTTGAGAGCTGTGAGCTGCCAGAGTGACGTCCTAACTAAAAAAAGATCAGAGATCGTGCATATAATGTATTGATAAAGGGGGTTGACAGTCCGGGTGGGGGAGAGGGAGAAAGCATGAGAAGTCCAGAGAAGGCATGAGAGTGAGCCATGCCTGTATCAGCTCTTCTTTAAATACTAAAAGTCAAAGGAAGTATTCATGGAATGGGAGCTGGGCGGAGGACACCATTGTATTCTGACAAGTTAGGAAAGGTCATCTTGATTTCCCAAGCGGAGGGATGCTCATTGGTTCATTGAGGAACAGCTAAAGGACGTGATTGTGAAAGGGGTCAGGTTGAGATCACTACTAGATAAGAGATACCAAATACGTCTGGAAACTGGATTGGCAGGAGCTGGGGAGGAAACAAGCAAGGCACATTTCTGGCTGGCTTTTTGGTATCTGGCCCAGAAGCCCATGAGCGTGTGGATGCATTGGGTGTGAAAGCCAGAAATGTGGGACTCATGCCAAATGTGCCAGATAGTTACTATTTTTAATAAAAGTCAGGAGCATCATTTTCTCTTGATGCTCAGACTTAAACTGTGCAACCAATGCATACACGGGGGGCGCACCTTTCATGTGCTGCTTTATGTAAGGGATCACATAAACTCACAGAGTTGAAAGGACCCTCAGAGGTCATCTAGTCTGATGCCCTGCTCCATCCAGGATCTGCAATGTAGGATGCAACTACTGCACCCGTGACTGATGGCCGTCCAACCTCTGTCATTGTTCTTAGGGGATAAACCTTGCTTGTTAGTCAAGATCTTCAGTATGGTTTAGAGGAACCCACCTTCAGAAATAAGCTTGGGGGCTACTGAGGAAACGGACTTCTCCGTAGTGGCCCTTAGTTATGGAGCTTCTTCCTTACATCCAGTGTGGTGTAGTGGTTAGAGTGTTGGACTGGAGCTCGGGAGATCTGGGTTCTAGTCTCCGCTCAGCCATAAAACTCACTGGATGACTTTGGGTCAATCACTGACTGTCAGGCCTAACCTACCTCACAGAGTTGTTGTGAGGATAAAATGGAAAGGCGGAGGCTCATGTTCACTGCCTTCAGTTCCTTTGAGGGGGAAAAGGTGGGGTATAAATGTAATAACACAATAAATGAATATATAAACACAAGATGCTAATGGATCAGCAGTCATATACTTCTTTGCCATTTTTTGCTTTGCTTGTGTCTTATATAACTGCTGTGTTGGCTTTTGTTTCCTTTACTGAACTGTTTTGTGTCCTCCCCATCAAGTTTTGTGCAGTTTTGTCCCACCGCCCATCAAGGGGGGGGGGGGGAAATCAGCAGTCTTGAGAGAACCCCAAAGTTTGCTGAAGTTTACAAAAGAACTTTAGGAAGAAAAGAAGGGGACCAAGCATGTTCAGTTGTTGCGGCATGCTACTTTTGAGAAGGAGAAATGAAAAGAAAAGTAGCGATGACGGTGGACTGGAGTAGCTTGGGAAAGGGTATGGCTGGCCAGCTAGAACCCTGAACAGAAGCATGACCCACTGCAACATTTTGTTGCAGTTTTCACTTGTGGCAATATGAAAATGATAAGAGTAAATTTTACGTTTCGCTATATTAGGTTGCTGCAGTGAAGGCTGGTGTCTCCAATGTTGGCGCAAAGCACCTTGGAGAACTCCTTTGGAGTGCTGGCTGGTTCTGACTGAAACCCAGAGCAGATTCTTTGCCCCATTGACATCAGAACCACCAGCCTCCACTGTTAAGGCAAAGATAAAGATTCCACAATTGGGCCGTTCTTGTGTTTTATATTCATGTTCCTATTGAGTTCTGTTGGCTTGTTCTTCAATAAACCCAGTGTGATTTGGGGCTACAAAAAGGGAACCGATTCTGCTGCAAATGATTCCAGAAGCATGTCATGGGGCTCAGGACCCTCAGGTCGTGGTTTGAAAATGAAGGTTGCTACAAGCATCCCGACTTTAACCTGTGTGGTGCTGGAGGGCATGTCATGGCGAACTTTTCATTTTGCGTGCGTTGAATGAGACAATGCCCGCTTTTCTTTTTGAGCCTGGGTCACATGGTGTTGCTCTCTTTGTTTCCTGCTACAGTGATACATTCACCTGAAAGCACGTCTCAGATAGCAGGAGTGAGACGTGCTCAATGTTACCAAACTGCTGGGAAGGCTAGCCTTTAACGTGATTAATATGGAACAGCTTGGCTGCTGGGCATGGGATCTTGGCATGATTTCAGGGCCAGTCAAAGATGTTTGGCTGCCTGAGGCAAAAGACAAGATGGTAGTCAGTGATGAATGGCCAAGCAAAGAGGGCAGGCATGATGCAAAAAGGGGGACAAAAGGGGACATTGATTTGCAGAACATTTGCATATGCTAATAGATATGCACAGATGCAAATTTAGAAATAATTATTAGAATTTAAATAGAAATCCAGTGCATCTCATGGTATTGTGGAAGACTGCGACCAGGTTGACCTGGGTGCTCAGGGCCAGCCTCAGGGATGGGTGAGCTGGACGGTTGCCCAGGATACTGAGCTGAAATGGGGGGGACCAAGCTGAGCCAAGGGGGACACAAAGCAGAGCTAAGGGGGACGCCAAGCTGAGCTGAGGGGGACGTCAAGCTGAGCCGAGGGGGACGCCAAGCTGAAACGATGAGGGCACAAAGCAGAGTTGAGGGGGACACCAAGCTGAGCCGAGGGGGACGGCAAGCTGAGCCGAGGGGGACGGCAAGCTGAGCCGAGGGGGACGGCAAGCTGAGCCGAGGGGGACGCCAAGCTGAAACGATGAGGGCACAAAGCAGAGCTGAGGGGGACACCAAGCTGAGCCGAGGGGGACGCCAAGCTGAAACGATGAGGGCACAAAGCAGAGTCGAGGGGGACACCAAGCTGAGCCGAGAGGGACGCCAAGCTGAGCCGAGGGGGACGGCAAGCTGAGCCGAGGGGGACGGCAAGCTGAGCCGAGGGGGACGCCAAGCTGAGCCGAGGGGGACGCCAAGCTGAAACGATGAGGGCACAAAGCAGAGCTGAGGGGGACACCAAGCTGAGCCGAGAGGGACGCCAAGCTGAGCCGAGGGGGACGCCAAGCTGAAACGATGAGGGCACAAAGCAGAGTCGAGGGGGACACCAAGCTGAGCCGAGAGGGACGCCAAGCTGAGCCGAGGGGGACGGCAAGCTGAGCCGAGGGGGACGCCAAGCTGAGCCGAGGGGGACGCCAAGCTGAGCCGAGGGGGACGCCAAGCTGAAACGATGAGGGCACAAAGCAGAGCTGAGGGGGACACCAAGCTGAGCCGAGAGGGACGCCAAGCTGAGCCGAGGGGGACGCCAAGCTGAAACGATGAGGGCACAAAGCAGAGTCGAGGGGGACACCAAGCTGAGCCGAGAGGGACGCCAAGCTGAGCCGAGGGGGACACCAAGCTGAGCTGAGAGGGACGCCAAGCTGAGCCGAGGGGGACACCAAGCTTAGCTGAGAGGGACGCCAAGCTGAGCCGAGAGGGATGCCAAGCTGAGCCGATGAGAGCACAAAGCAGAGCCGAGGGGGACACCAACAACACCAAACCGCATAAGCCCTCTTGGGGGCTTTTCAAAGGTGACCATGGGCAGGAGCAGGGCACCAAAGACATTCCTCGCCTCGGTGCTATTTATCCTAAAGCTGCTCCTGTGTGCGCCTGCCTGTTCAGTCTTCTGTTCGTGTGTTAACCATGGATGGCCAACAGTTCTTAGTGCTCTTTATCTTTACATTCAAACAGAGGACACCTTCAAATAGAGGACAGTCCTCAGTAAAAGAGGACAACTAGCCACCCTACCTAATAAGGTGGCCATGCGTCCTACAACATGAGCTGGCCCTGCACAATTGGGTGATATGGGTAGAGGATATTCATGGGCAGCTTCACTGTCTTTAGGGCACAAACCCATGCATGTTTAGATGGGGGGGGGGAATCACCCTACAACTCCCAGCATTCCCCAGCCAGCGTGACTGGCTGAAGGGATGCTTGGTGCTGGTTGTAGGATTCTGTTCTGTCTACACATGCATAGGTTTGTGGCCTAGAAGAGGAATGGCACTCAGAATGATGGCGTCAGGAGCCAAGAATAACTCTAGGATGTTTGTTTTACCCTTTTCACTGTTCTGATCTTTCTTTAATATGTGTTTTATTGTCAGTCTGTTCATTGGCATGTATTTTTAAATTTGTTTTTATTCCTGTTGTGATCAACTCCAAAAATCCGGTTATTATTATTATTATTATTATTATTATTATTTGCATTTTTATACCGCCCAACAGCTGAAGCTCTCTGGGCGGGTCACAAAAACTAAAACCAAAGTATAAAACAAACAGTATTAAAAACATGATATATGACACATGATAAAGAAACACACGCATACTTAAAATAAAATAAATAACCGAGTGTTTTTGTTTTTTTAAAAAAATGTTAATGAAGAGAAAATTGTGTGGAATTCTTGCTAACAGAGATGAGATCAGATGATATCCCAGTTTGGGAATTTGAATTTTGGCACTGCTGAAAAATGGTAACAAGATTGTGTGTGTGTAGGTGTGAGAGAGAAAGTTACATTGGCAAAAGTTAACCAGCCCTAGAAATGCAAAATAGTATACTTTTCCATGTTATACGATCTCTGTGCCATGAAAAGTGTTCAATGATATGATTTCTAAAATTTGCATTAGAAGACCCCTACCCATCTACTCTGGAATTTTATCACTGTTTTGAAATGCACCCAGCCAAATGCTGCTAAGCAAAAGTTGTCTCATTGTTGCTGTTTTGTTTTTGATGCACAAGATGCAGCTATTTCTGCTCCAATCTTACTGAAGGAGTTAATAGCCCAGAGGCCAAACCCTGTTGCCAATTTCATGTGGCTAGTTCTCTTTGCCCTCATGCGGGAGTCATGCAAGAGGGTTTGTCGGATCGGAATTTTTGACTTAGATGTTTTATTAAAACACTGTGTTTGGCCGGCCAATGTTTTTGCCAAATTGCTGTGTTTTAAATTTAGACGAACGAGGATCACATTGCAATGGTATCTTCTGATCTTCGTAGCCAAGCCAGCGCTGAACTCATTTGACTCAGTGTCTGTGCAAATACTCCTAGTTGTGTGATTTGGAGGAAGCGGTGTGTACTTTATCTCCCTTCCTCGATAGGGTTAGCACCACAGAGAGACATACCAAGGAGACGTTCCTCAAGACACTTTACATTCCAGGCTAACGATATTTTTTTATTCAAACTGGCACAAAACCTCTTTAAAAACACCCACACCCACACCCAAACCCACCCAGTTCCAAATTGGCTCCTGTGTTAACAATTTACTAAGTAAACATGCAGTTTCAGCTGTGCTAAATGTTTTTTCCAGTCATAAAACATTGCCTTAGGTGGTTATCTAAACTATTTTTTTCAAAATCCACATTGGGTTAAAACCTGGCAAACTCTGTGAGCTTGAGACAAAGAAGAAGAAAAAGGGAAAGGTTAATTATTTTCAAACATTTAAGAGCTGGTCTGACTCCTCTCCTCCTATGGGAAAGGGCATTTGTTGAGCACAAAGTATAGCTTACTGCTACTTATACAGTTTAGTATGCCATTTATTTTTTCATACTTCTTATTCTAAGATTTTTCTTTTTTATATATAACAATTGCACAGAACAATATAGAGTCCCATACTGAGGCATTTACATATAATAAGATATAATAAATATATAATAATGTATTATACACACCGGAGAGAAACCATACACATTTTCTGAGTCCGGGAAATGCTTCTGTTATGGAGGTCAGTTGAAGACACATCAGAGAACTCATAGCAATCGTATGAAAGTCCACTGCGTGAAAAAAGCTTCAGTCAGTGAGTGAGGTAGCATCAGAAGACCTTTGCAGGAGAGGAACCATTCAAATGTTTAGAATGTGGAAGAAGCTCCTCTTAGGCAGATACGTTTATGAGACATCACAGACCTCGCAAGGGTCGGAGACATTACGAAAGTGACAAGTAATTAAGATTCAATCAAGGAGCTTTATAGCATTCCAGTGAATGTCCCATGGGGCAGGGGAGTTACCACAAAAATCTGGATGGAAGAGAGTAAACTTTTAATGTTTAAAATTTATACTTGTATTTTATGGTTTTTAATTGTGCACTGCCCAGAGAGCTTCGGCTGATTGGCAGTATAAAAATGTAATAAGTAAATAAATAAATAAATAAAAACTACATCATACAAAAGATTCAAAAGGGTTATGGATAACCAAAGGAAAAAAAATGGCTGAATACATCAGTAGCTGGCAAGAAGGGGTAAACAGTTTAGAAGGACCCCTGTTTTAGCAGTAATGTTAGATACTTCATAAGGCACTACAGGACCAGGACAATGCCTGGGTACACACAACATGCTAACCCACGCTCAGTGGTTGAGTGTGGGTTGTTTGTTGAACCATGGGTTCGTGTGTTGTCTGAACCCAGGGAGATTTTCTTCGGAGTGGCTTCTTAACCCTGCAGTGTGGCTTATTTTTCCTTGAACAAGCCACCTTGAGAACCCATGGTTTGTCGTTGGGTTGTTCAGGGTGGTTAACAAGCCACCTTGCGGAAAATGTCCCGGGTTTAGACAGCTTTGTGATTTGGGGCTACAAATCCACAAGGTGGCTTGCTGGCCTTGCAGCGTGGCTTGTTAACCACTCTGAACAAACTAATAACAAACCACGCAGGGCCGGTGCCAGACTATTTTGCGCCCTAGGCAAGGTGAGCTACTTTCACACACACACACCCAAAAATGCCAACTTTGATTTTTAAGAACATATGTTTCCTGGAAAAAATAAGAAGCACAAAATTTGAAACTGCTAAATTTATTTTAAAGTGCAAGAAATACGTCATGCCAATTATAGTAAACAAATTGGAAAGGAACGTCTATGGGTGTAAAATGCATTATTAAATAGGAATATCACCTCCAAATCATCCCCCCCAACTCACACACATGCGCACACACACACTCAGCATCACTCACTCCAAACAAACACACGCATGAACACATGCATTCACTCAAAGACCCCATGCACCCCATTCACCCATACATTCTCTCTCTCTCTCTCTCTTCCAGGCGTGTTCCGGAAGTCCGAACGTGGAGCTGCCCCACCCCCACCCCAGCATCCTTGCCTTCGCTTCGGCTGGGTGGGTGCGGGGCACCATCGTGCCTGCCCAGGCCTAGCTGAATCCTCGGGCCGGGAGGGCTCACAGTCAACGCGTGTGAGTATTGCGCTGTGCCCAGCACCCCTCTTAGCTTGGCGCTCTAGGCGGCCGCCTGAGTGGCCTCTATGGTAGCACCGGCCCTGAAACCACGGTTCTCAAGGTGGCTTGTTTGAGAAAAAGAAGTCCCACGGCATGGTTAACCATTCATCCTGCAGGGGACGACGACGACAGAAAACTGGAAGGGGAGGATAAATGGAAGGGAGTGTCCTGGAATAGGCGTGGCTGGCATCAACATCCTCATCCCCTGAGTCCACACATTTCAGTTTTTTGTTGCTGGTCCCTCTTGTTCAGAGTAATGTTTAACTCGGCCTGGGGCAGGAAGAATGTACACATTGGCTTTCTGTGTTTGGTTAACAGCTGCTTAGCAACAGAGCAGCAAAGCCTAGAATCCAGTCCAATTGCTAGGAACCGTGACCAGGTTATCTGGTTATCTATCTTTCAGCACAGACTTGGTACTTCCTTCTTGCTCGGTGATAAAAGAAGGCAAACAACAGGAGAGCCATTTCTCTTTGAGTGGGATATTTCCCTGGACTTTCCAGAGCAACAAATTGGGGGGGGGGGGCTGTAAGGATGTAGAAGATGATTAATGTGGTGATTGTTGGTGAGGAGCTGGGGGGAAGGGGGGGAGAGAGGCTTTAACTTTGCACCTCCCCAGTGATCCTGTTTGAGACCACCATTTCTCTCCTTCCGAATAGCAACACAGAAACAGCAAACGTGAGCAGCATCACTGCAGGGACAGGTGAAGGCAAAGCAAGGCTTCTACCTCCTCTGGAACCCACAAAGATACTCCGAAGGGTGATTAAAGTGAGAGACCATAGAACCATAGAATCATAGAGTTGGAAGGGGCCTACAAGGCCATCGAGTCCAACCCCCTGCTCAATGCAGGAATCAATGTACATGGGGTTCCCAGATAGTCACCCTTCCAGAAACTGACCAGGCCTAGACCTGCTTAGCTTCATCAAGTTTGCAGCCTCCCATGCCATCACACCAGATAGGTACTACTGAGGCCAGATCTACAGCAGGCAGGATATGACACTTCAAAAACAGTTTGAAAACTGTATATATGGAGAGTGTCCTGGGCCCCAACAGGTGTCACTGCTGTTAGAAACCATTTAAACAGTAGTGTAGATCCTGCCTTAGAATTCATCAACGGGCTTCATTCTATCTCCAGAAGATTTTTTTTTATCAAAGGACATGCGTCAATTGGCTTACCTAGCACCAGGGTGTCATCAGAGCTGCCTCTAGTGTGGCCTCTCCCACACTAGAGGCCTTCAAGAGGCAGCTGGACAACCATCTGTCAGGGATGCTTTAGGGTGGATTCCAGCATTGAGCAGGGGGTTGGACTCGATGGCCTTGTAGGCCCCTTCCAACTCTGCTTTTCTATGATTCTATGATCAGCAACAACTGTGAATTGCCCCTTTTAATAATGTGATTGCCCCTTTATGCAATTACTGTCCTTCTGACTTCACTATTTTACAATTCTGTCCCCGCCACCCGCCACCAAAGGTAATGCATATAAACCTGAAACTCTCCATAACACTCCATGCATCTGATGGAGTCCATGAAAGCTTATGCCAGAATATACATGCCACAACACTCTTTGTCGTTTTGACATGCAAACTAAAAAGCAGCCCACAAGAATTAAACCAAACCTAACATTCAATATGGATGGTGTGGTATTATTATTATTATTATTATTATTATTATTATTATTATTATTATTATTATTATTATTATTATTATTATTAATCAAGAACAATCACATTGGCAGTTCATGCTTCCTGTTTCAGTCTTGGTATAGTTTTTGGCTTTGCTTAGTTTCCACAGGTCATGGAGTGAAACTGCTTTAGAGATTACCTAGGTTAGGGTGACCATATGAAAAGGAGGACAGGGCTCCTGTATCTTTAAGAGTTGTATAGTCAAGGGAATTTCAGCAGGTGTCATTTGTATATATGGGGAACCTGGTGAAATTCCCTCTTCATCACACCAGTTAAAGCTGCAGGAGCTATACTAGAGTGACCAGATTTAAAAGAGGGCAGGGCACCTGCAGCTTTAACTGTTGCGATGAAGAGGAAATTTCACCAGGTTCCCCATATATACAAATGACACCTGCTGAAATTCCTTTTTCAATACAACTTTTAAAGATACAGGAGCCCTGTCCTCCTTTTCATATGGTCACCCTAACCTAGGTCTGCCTTTGCTATATTAGCTGCACAGTTCTGAGCCAATAGCTCACAGGTATTGAGAAGAGCAAGCTGTTCCAAATCGATTGCCAATTCCCACTGAAGTAGCAACTGAAGAGCAACCTGACGTCAGGATCACCTCACCTGACCTCTCCCTTTGCCAACAGCCGTAACTTATTTTCACACGTCTAACTTTGCTTTGCAGAGACAAGATTGCAGGAGAGCCCTCATCCCTTAGGAAGGAGGTGGCCACCCTCTTCCTTCCCCATTCCAAAAGACGCTCTGTGGCTTTAACAGATTTGATCTCTTCAATGGGCTCAACGTTTCGGATAAAAATCCTTCCTCAGGAGCTGAAGAAAGACGCAAGCAACTATAATGTACACTAATAAAAATAATGGTAATAGTTAAAACATCCTCAGCTTTTTCTTTCTTCTTTGGGCGTCCCCGCCAAGAGCTGCGTCTTTTTAACTTTTTAACTATTACCATTATTTTTATTAGTGTACATTATAGTTGCTTGCGTCTTTCTTCCAGAGCTTGTCTCTATTTTTACAGTGTATTCGTGGTGCTGTCTTTTCCACACTTTAACAGATGTGAGACAGGCAGGAAAACAACAGGTGCAGTTTCCCCATCTGCTCCCTTATGGGGATAAATGTCACTGTTTGAACTTCTGCCTGCCGAGGTTGAATTCCGAGGTTCAACTTCTAGAGCAGGGAAGAGATGTACTGGCATATCAGATCAGCAAGGGTTCCTGGTTCTCAAATGCTGAGCAATGGCAAGCAACAATAAAATGGCTTCCCTTTATCTTCCCAAATGTAGGACCCTCCAGATGTGTGGGACTATATCTCCATCATTGTCCAGCCAGCATTGCCACTGGGCATCTGGAGGGTATCAGCTCAGGGGAAGCCAGTATTAGGCTGTTAGAGTCACTGATATGTAGGTTCATAGTGGCATTTATTTATTTATTTTATTTATTTAAAACATTGGTATCCCGCTCCACATCTAGACAGGTTCCAGATCCAAAGTGGGCACCTTGGATTGCTCCTGAATGAAACCCGGAGCGGATTCAACGCCCCACTGACATCGGCACCACTAGCCTAGGGTGACCATATTTGGGAAACCAAAAAAGAGGACACCTACTGTGTGTGTGGGGAAGCAGCTTTCTGAGTCCTGCAGAAAGTACGTTATTCCTCCGCCACCTTAAAGAACCCGATTGGAGTGGAGGAGGGGAAAGGATTTCATTCTGCACCACCACCATCCACTCCAATTGGGGCCTTTTCTATAATGTCCACGAATGGCCCACTTTCCCCTTTAAGACCTCCATTGGAGCTCGGGGTGGGGGAATGATGTGCCTCAAGAAAGCGTGTCATTCCCTCCTGCCATGCTAATGGCAGCCTTAAAGGGGAAGGCGTGTCATTCCAGGACATTATTGAAAATTATAGAAAATCCCCCCCGACACCATGGAAAGAACAAAAACCAGGACAAATCCGGGGAAATCCTGACAGTTGGTCACCCTGCACTAGCCTCCACTAGTGAGGGGAGGCGCAGGCCCATATCATCTGGGGTGGGTGGGTACATGCTTCCCAAGCCTGGCCAAAGTGTAAAGAAGGGTGGGCACCATAGTAGCCACCAAGAAAGGTGTCCTTGGGCCACCCATTGGAAACTGTGTCAGCACCTCACATACGAACCCATTTCAAAGGCAGACCAGGCCTCTCTTCTGCTACCTTTTTACAAGGCACTCCAGCTCTTCCATTTCCCCAACAGGCTTGGCCGGGATTCAGCCTAGGAGAAGTTGTTTGCATCCAACCCCTGATTCAGCAATAGCTCTGCAAAGTAAGCTCAGCTGGCAGGTTTTTGCAGATAACGTTTGACTCAAGAGCTGAACAGAATACAGATCAGTGCCTTGCAGCTCTCTGCAGGACAGCCTGTAGTTGTTTGTGTGTGTGTGCGTGTGTGTGTGTGGGATGATCTCCGTATTCTGCTATATTGCTCCCTCCCTCCAAACATGCTAGTGTGTCTTTCCAATCCAAATGTTTGAGCCGCAGAGTCCTTCGGCTATACGCTCTTAGGTTTGCTCCATGGCCATAACTTTGATGCATTCAGGATTTCTTCATTCAGCAACTCTGTCCTTAATAAGTAAGCAGAGAAAACGTCTCCTGGAAGTTGGTTGTCCATGTTGTCTTGAAGGCAAAATTATGCATCTGAAAAATATACATATACCCGGTTGAGAGGGGTAAATGAGTGCTTCTGGAGCAGGCAACAAAAGAAGGGCATGTTGAGCCTGGAGAAGAGAAGATTGAGGGGAGACATGAGAGCACTCTTCAAATACTTAAAAGGTTGTCACGCAGAGGAGGGCCAGGATCTCGTCTCGATCCTCCCAGAGTGCAGGACACGGAATAACGGGCTCAAGATAAAGGAAGCCAGATTCCAGCTGGACATCAGGAAAAACTTCCTGACAGAGCAGTACAGCAATGGAACCAGTTACCTAGGGAGGTGGTGGGCTCTCCCACACTAGAGGCCTTCAAGAGGAAGCTGGACAACCATCTGTCAGGAATGCTTTAACGTGGATTCCTGCATTGAGCAGGGGGTTGGAGTCGATGGCCTTTTAGGCCCCTTCCAACTCTACTATTCTATGATTCTATGATTCTATAAAGAAGAAAGGGAGTATGTTTAAAAAATGAAGGGTGAGTTGTTTTGAAGAAATCTAATGCACATCATGTTCCTCTGTATGCCAAGAACTGGAAGTGTTGAACAGGCTGATAAACGGCTGTGATGATCACTAGGCAGTAGTTTTTCTACTCTGCCTATAATAATAAAAATAACAGAAACAATATGATGAAATACCCATGATGACACCATAGTCGCTGCAATAATTTAGGGAAGAGGCATAGCACATTGGCGCCCAAGTAGGATGTGCAATTTAACCTTGCAGTGTATCGTCCCTCCCGAATGAGTGCTCACATTCAGGGTTCCATCAAGGGCATCTCCACACAAAGCTTTTGTTATGTGCTCATGATTGGTCACTCATGGAAGTTTGTGTATCCTTTACACGACGTCGTCAATCTCCAGGACCTCTCCCGTGGTTTATGACTTTTATTCCTTCTTTTTTTTTTTAAGTTTGGGAAAGTCCAACATTTTCTCTAGAACCAGGATATTGGCTGTGTGTACTTCTGGTATTGTGCTATAACACAGCACCATCTAGTGGCTGTATAATGTAACATATAGAACTTGCCCAGAAAGGAAACCCCAGGAAAAAAGCAAGAGGAAGCATGTGTGTAAAGCAGCTGATCTTGATCCACAAAGAATCTGGAAGCAGAAGTCCCGGTAAAGCTGCAGGATAAAAGCATGGTCTGAAGAAGCCCCAAGACATTCCACCCGACATTCAAAATTCCATGGACAATCGTTACAGAGCTGCCCCTCTCAGCTAACGAGCTGTGTGTCCCCTGCCGCCAAAGTAAACAAGAGTTATATAATATCCATTAATGAGTTGTCCATGGCAGGGATTCAATGCAGGGCCCTTCGGTCTGGCTTAGCAGCTCAGAGGATTGGCCAATGGCCTATTCTTTATGAGCACTGGCAGCTAAGCATGATGTGAGGTTGCCAGCCACATATTGGGCTTATCGTACTGGTTGCTAAGCGCTCTGGGACATCCGAGGAGAAAGAGAAAAAGCCGTCGCAGGGCTATTTCCAAGACCCAGCTTAACAAAGCCGTTGCTCTTCCTCATGGCTTGTTTCCTCGCGATAAGGAGCTACAAGCTACATGGTCAGGAGACTCCTGCGATACGTACATTCGGTGGTGTAGCAGTACATTTTGAAGTGCAAGCAACTGCACTGAAGTTCTTCTTGCTCTCTACTCGGCACTAGTGAAACCACACCTGGAGTATCGTGTTCAATTATGGGCACCACATTTCCAGAAGGACATCGACAGGTGAGAACAGGTTCAGAGGAGGGCAACAAGGGCAGGCTGAAGGAACTTGGCACATTCAGTCTGGAGAAAAGAAGACCAAGGGGAGACATATTAGCAGGGTTCAGGTACATAAAAGGGAAGATGGTCAAGAACTCTTTCCCACTGCCCCAGAAAAGAGGACCTGAAATAACGCTATAAATGACAGCTACCTAGATTTCGATTAAATATAAGGAAAAACTTCCTGACAGTAAGGTCTGTACAACAGTGGAATGGTCTACCTACGGTAGTTGTGGGTTCTCCATCTCTGCAGCTTACTAAGAAGAGGCTGGACAGCCACCTCTCATGGATGGTTGAATTGGTTTTCCTGTGCATTGCAGAGGGTAGGACTAGGTGATCCTGGTGGACCCTTCACCTGCTCATCGTCTTCTCCACTAGGATGAGACGTGTTGTATTTCTATTAAAACCGCATGATTATCAGCACACGTACATGAGAATGCATATAAATTAGCGTGTGCCCATTTAATGCGTATTTGAGCGCCCAATTTTAGGCAAACGGCTGTCCTTTCCCCCCTCCTCTTTCTTGGTGATATGGAAGTGGCCACATGAAGAAACATGGAAGCCCGGCCCTAATATAGGAGAGGGCTAAGAATAAGGTGGAGATTGCGCCTGCTATTTCTCATACGGTCGGGGAAAATTCACGCACACACGCAACAGTTAGAGGAGCATCCATTACATTGGGGGCCTGGGTGAGCAGGGCTGCTTCCCTTCCCTTTGTGGCCCTCTTTGCCATAAACAGGGCCAGAGTCAAGGCTAGGCCTGGTTGGGCACCTGGCAAGGGCTCACACCTTAGCACGGGCCCACTGACAAGATCCCCATGGACTAATGCCTCCTCTTCCCTATTGCAGACCTACTTGCTCACCTGCCTTTCGCTCTGTCCCAGATAACAGGGATGGAGAGACGGAGGAGCACAGGATGGCACGGCCTCCTTGCTCCCTGGCTCTCTGCTTGCCAAGCCGGCAAGTGACAGCAATGATGAGAAAGTGGAGGAGGAGGAGGAAGAGAAGGTTGACTCACTATGGCTGGGGGCCCATCAAGAGAGTTTAGTTGCTCAAAGGCACTCCCGAACCTGGGGCCAGCCCTGGAGAAAACGGGGGAAATCCAGAAAGCAGAGGAAGTATTTCTCTTACAGAGAAGTCAATCTCTTGTTGTTTGCCTGCCTTCTGCAATCATTAAGGAAGTACCGAGTCTCTGATGGGAGACTGATAACCTGGCCACCGTTCCCAGCAAGAGGCCGAGATCCCAGGCTTTGCTGCTCAGTTGTGTTACAAAGCAGCTCTGTTGTGAGCAGTACTGACTCCATTTTGAGGCAGCCAAAACAGCCAAGGCGTCTTCATCCCCCACCTCCAGCAGAGATTGGACAAAGGCACAGGAATGGGACCGAGAGCAATCACACAAGGCTAGGTGAAGTCATCATTGTCTGATAGACTTCTTCAAATGCATTCCCCAGAGACAAAGGTGGGGGTAAAAATTGAGCAGAATATGAATGCTGAATAGCAGGCGTGATAACTGGTAATACACCTGGCCATGCACACGCTAATGTGTTCCTATTGTTAAACTCCAGCCTGTCTTCAAAGCAGTCATTATAATGTAAAGCCATCTTTTGTTAAAAGAATGTTTCCAGCAAGTACAGCCATCATTCCCAAACATCCTCTTTTGTTATGTCTTTCTCCCATAACAAGTAGCATCACTTCCGGTGCTCGTGAGCAGTGATGTCATATCTGGTGTGATGGCATGGGAGGCTGCAACCTTGATGAAGCTAAGCAGGTCTAGGCCTGGGCCGGATCTACATGACTGCTTTAAAGCGCTTTATAACAGTTATAAAGCGCTTTAACTGCTTTAAAGCACTATAAAACTGTTATAAAGCGCTTTAAAGCAGTAGTGTAGATGCGTTGCTGGTCAGTTTCTGGAAGAGTGACTACCTGGGAACCCCATGTACATTGATTCCTGCATTGAGCAGGGGGTTGGACTCGATGGCCTTGTAGGCCCCTTCCAACTCTGCTATTCTATGATTCTCTAGATGATCTAAAAACCCTTTGGTTTTGAGAGTCATGGCCCCTCTTCCCAGAGGCATGGGGCTATGCTGCTGAAACCACTAGGTGCCTTAGCCCCCCACCCCGGTAAGGTGCCACACTGCTGCCAAAATTTCTGAGCTTCTCCTCCCAGAGGAAAGGCTCCTTCTTTCTTCTTCACCTGAGACCAGGAGTTGCAACGCTCACTAGTTCATGTCTACAGGAAAGGGGTTCAGCCCAGGGAAAGGTCTATGGCTTTTAGAGTTTCCCTCTACTCTTTCCCCTACTGTGTGGGTATGCTCAAAGTCTCAGAAAGTCTCCTTCTCAGTCTTGAAACTGCGTCTAAGCCTCCACTTGCTCAGCTAATTCCCCCCAAACTAGCTTGTGCATTTAAATCTGTTTAAACCTCAATAAATGTGCCACTGTGACATTATCCTCTTCAATAGTGTGGATTTCTTTGAGTAAGTATCGCCTATTTAATACATTTTTATACCACCCAATAGCCGAAGCTCTCTGGGCGGTTTACAAAAATTAAAAAATTAGCCACAGATGCTCTATTGCTAATGTCTAAAGATTCCTTATAAGCGGGTGTAGGTCTCATTGGAACGTGTGCAAGTGTGCAAGTTTGTGGTCTAATGAGACCACATCACGTAACAGTTGCTAAGCAGCTGTTGACCAAACACAGAAAGCCGATAGGTACATTCTTCCTGCCCCAGGCTGAGTTCAACATTACTCGAAACAAGTAGGACCAGCAACAAAATGTTGCAGTGTGCAGAGCGCTCCTGTTCAGGATGCCAGCCGTGCCCTATTTCACGGAACTCCGTTCCATTCCCCCCTTCACCCCGTTGTCAGTGTTCCATGGCCACTGAACATGCTCAGCCCTCATCATGCTGCTGTGGGTCTCCCCACCCCCTTTAGGTGACTATGGAGTAATCTGAGTGTCAATGAAGCGAGTTCCAGATGAATGGCTGGAGGCCTATATAACCTCAGCCTTTGGCTTATATTTCACTTTAAGCTACAGTATGCCCACACTTTTTGTATTCTTGGTCCCACCCCTTTCATCCTCATCCTCATATTATTTATTATAGTACTTTTATCCTGCCCTTTAGCCAGAACGGCTCTCAAGTCAGCTTACAAAAATACTTCTTAAGACAGTCTCTGCCCACAGGCTTACAATCTAAAAAACATGACACAAAAGGAAAGGGGATTGGGAGGGAGGAGGAAAAGAAGCAGCAGCAAATTCAGGCACTTGATTCTTAGGCCTAGCTAGACCTAAGTTTTATCCCTGATTGTCCCAGGGTTGTCCCTGCCTGCTCCTGGGATCCCCTGTGTGTCATTTACATGAACAGGGATGACCCCGGGACGATCCTGGGATAAACCTTAGGTCTAGCTAAGGCCTTAATTGCAAATTCAGGCACTTTCATCTTTGGACTTGCTTTTGGCTCTTTCCACTGCTGGGATGTGGCCCGCCCCCACAGAGATACTCTGAAATTGAATGTGGTCCTCAGTTTAACACCCTGCCCTGTACACATGGAAAGCTGCCTTATCTCAGCTCAGGCAATTTGTCCACCTAGCTCAGAATTGCCACCTGTCTGCAAGCCTCCAGCAGAGATCATTTCCATCACCTCTGAGCCAATTCTTTTAACTGGTGACACTGGGGGAATCAAACCTGGGACTTTCTGCATGCAAAATACGCCCTGTCACTGGGGAAAATGACTCGCGGTCAACATTTCTTCTTTGAGTGGCTCTTGCAGAGCTGTGAATCTAGATTTTCACAGGCATAGCTCCATATCACCTCATACATATAATATATTTCTATTTTATATTAAAGGTCTGCAGGACCTCCAGAGCAAATCACGCCCTAAAGTATCTAGGTTATTGCATCAGGAAGAGGCGACGAGTCAGCATTTGCATCAGTACACCAAGGCCTGCTTTCGGTTATAATAATCAAAAGTTTGCTTTAAGCTGGAGACACAGCTTGCTAAACATGTTTGGCCAATGGCTTTCAGGAACACTCTTTAGCTGATGGAATTGCTGGTTGAGTAAAAGAAGCCAGGCTGTTTCCTGCCTGAGAAACCACTGAACATTATAGTTGCCATAGGATTAATTAGGACTTGGGGAAAGGAGGCTAAGGGGAGACATGATAGAGGTCTACAAAATTACACATGGTGTGGAGAATGTGGATAGGGAGACTTTATTCTCCCTCTCTTGTGATGCTAGAACCCAACGGGGTCATCCCATGAAGCTAGGGTGACCATATTTTGGAAACCAAAAAGGAGGACAACATGGTCGCCCCAAGGGGGCATGTCCAGTACCAAGGGGTTGTGCCCACCCAAACATAGCCTTGGTCACACGTCTGATTTTACAGCACACATATTTGGGAAACCAAAAAAAGAGGACTCCTAATGTGTGTGTGTGGGGAAGCAGCTTTCTGAGTCCTGCAGAAAGTACGTTATTACCCCGCCACCTTAAAGAACCCGATTGGAGTGGAGGAGGGGAAAGGATTTCATTCTGCACCACCACCATCCACTCCAATGGGGGCCTTTTCTATAATGTCCACGAATGACCCACTTTTCCCTTCAAGACCTCAATTGGAGCTCGGGGTGAGGGAATGATGTGCCTCAAGAAAGCATGTCACTCCCTCCTGCCATGCTAATGGCAGCCTTAAAGGGGAAGGTGTGTCATTCCAGGACATTATTGGAAATTATAGAAAATCCCCCCTGACACCATGGAAAGAACAAAAACCAGGACAAATCCGGGGAAATCCTGACAGTTGGTCACCCTACATGAAGCTAAAAGGTAGGAGATGCAGGACAAATAAAAGGAACGACTTCTTCACACAGCGCATAGTTAAACTAAGGAATTCACTGCCACAAGATATAGTGATGGCCACCCATGTGGATAGCTTTAAAAGGGGGTTGGATAAATTCCTGGAGGAGAAGGCTAGCAGCGGCTACTAGCCCTGATGGCTATGTGCTGCATCCAAGGCAGTAAGCCTGTGTGCACCAGTTACTGGGGAACATGGGTGGGAGGGTGCTGTTGCACCATGTCCTGCTTTGTTGGTCCCTGGTCAACAGCTGGTTGGACACTGTGTGAACAGAGTGGACCCTTGGTCTGATCCTGCAGGGCTCTTCTTATGTTGTTCAAAAACATACACCCCAACTTTTGAACTGTATTTTTAGATCTGAATATTATTTGGGTCAATCCTGGGTGTGTACGTTTCTTGCTTGGGAATATTAATCAAGCATATTTGCTAATAATTGCTCATGTATGTAATTTTAATAAGGGGCATTCAACTGTTTTTTATATTACGCACAATGGTGTATTTTTTTAGAGGTTTTTAATCTTTGTAAACTGACGAGAAATGAAATGAATGAGATCGACATTAAGTTGTGTTGTTTTGCGACATGGGTCTGCATGACCTGACTAATATTTTACTTGCCTTCAGTCTGGCTCAGTTTGGTCGACACAACAACTCACGGGTTGTTTGGGACTGAACGAGTGTGCTGTCTCCTGCCGGCTTGCCTGCGCCTGCGGAGCTAAACAACCCAGGTATGCTCTGTCCCTGGGCTGTTTAGCATGACGTGTGAACCCGGAATGGAATTATTGAGTGACAAACCATGGATTCAGTTCTGGGCTGTTTGCCACATTTGACAATTTGCGAAACTGTCTCGGCCACCACCACAAAATGGCTGCCGTGGGAGGCATTGCAAAGGACAAGTAACCTGCCCAAAGACTGAGTACAAGGTGTGTGTGTGTGTGTGTGTGTGTGTGTGTGTGTGTGTGAGAGAGAGAGAGAGAGAGAGAGAGAGAGAGAGAGAGAGACTCAAATAAACTAAACAACTCCTTTGAACCCACAGCTTTCAGCGCCAAGAGATATGTATTTCACGGCAATCCCAGCTGCCATTGAGATTAAGTATTAATTTATTTTCAAAATGGGGTAGGGCACCATTTTGGTGAAAGGTCTCTGGGGCTGCACTGGTACCCACAGGCACCATTTTGCCTACCCCCTGGTAGAGAGGCTTGTTTTTAAAACTTTATATACAGTTTTGAGAGACCTGGCCTGAAAGGCAACAGTTAAATTCAATCAACCCATCTGCGGCATGAGAAAACAGGGGAATCAATCCCTTAAAGGTATACCAGGCATACTATATGCAGTAAAGCACGGAAGCTGCCTTGCCTCCGCCAGCCAAGTTTAACAATTCCACGCTGCCAGCCAGCCAGCACACCCGTGAGAGGGCTGTGTGCCATTCCGCACACCGCCTCAAGGCAGCCCTTCCTTGAGATGCTTATTACGCGCAGGCTCTTGCCTGCTTCATTAAGAGCAGCAATCCTCCTCCGAGCCAAGAGGCAGAGCGTGACACGAAGCACGTCACGTGGCCCCAGTTCCCCCCTTCGCTCGCTAGGCCTGGAGCAGCCTGGCGCAGCTGAGGAACGCTTTCCAGAAGCACACAGAGCTCTTTAGTGCAGTGTGACTTTCTCAGGCACATACAGAAATCAGTCCTGAAGAGGGAAAAGGCGAGCAGAGCATTTCGGAGGGGTGATGATCTGATCAGATGCAAAAGGTGGTCACGGCAGCCGTGCCTCTAATAGCGGCGTCGGAGAGGGAATATCTACGAGTAGAGATTGCAGAGTGGAGGAAAGATGATTAAACTCCATGAAAACACACTTTAATTAAAGCTACAGGCAGCCCTAGGAAGCTGTCTTATATACCAAGTCAGACAACTGGTCCATCTTCCTGCTAAAGACTAATGGTGGGGGATGATGGGAATTACAATCTCTCAAGAGCCACAGGCTTTTCTACACGAGGCTGTTAATCTGCTGTATCTGCGTTCAGTTTCTTCAGAGAATTGAGATCCCAGCTCTTCTCCTAGAGCATTTCCTTCCCCGCTTTTCTGCTACATGACCTCTAGGCGGCACTGTGGTATAGTGGAATAACACCAATATGCCAGTGTGAAAAGTTTTTTCATTCACTTTCACAAATAATACTGCATTTTCCCTGCTCTGGGAAAAAAAAAAAAAACACCTCGCCAGAAATGCTCTATAAAAACAGAACTGAAAGCGTAGGGTCGCATCATCATCTAAAGAACCTGCGAACAACTGTGAACAGGGAAAGATGAGTGCATAATAAATACCTCATGTCGAAAAGCTCCTGATGTAGTTCAGTATTATCTGTAGCAGCCTTCCTCGATCGGTTGCCCTTCAGATGTGTTGGGTAATAAACCCCATGATCCCTATGGAATTTGTGATGTAGTTTGTAGTCCAACACATCTGGAGAGCACCAGGTTGAGGGAGACTGATCAACACTGAATGGCAGCAGGTCTCCGGTGTTTTCAGATAAGCGTCTTTCCCAATCTTACCTGCAGTTGTCCTGGATAGTACTTAGAACCTATTGCATGCAAAGCAGGTGACCTACCACTCCGGGTCATCCAACTGCTGTTGAAGCCACAATTACAGAGATCTTTTGAAAAGCTTGCAACTTTTGTGTTATCCCAGGCAGGATCTACACTATTCATTACACCGTTGTTTAAGTGCATTGTTGCGTCCTCCCTTGCTACGTTACAAAATGCAACTTGAGCCCAGTCCATCGAAATACCTTTTCTTCTATCGTTTTACCCCGGCACACTCTTCTTTAGAACGTTCTTCATTATGCTCATACCGGCTCTGAAGTAAACCTCCTTCTTCCGGTGACTCTGAGCTAGACCTGCCGGGATAAGCCGGCAGGGAGGCGGGGCGACGCGTAGGGACGAGGGAAGCCCTGCAGCGTCTTAAAGGGGCCACGTGCGCCCCGAAAGATAAGCGGTTTTTAAAAAAAATTAAGCCTCTGTCCCCTCTTTCACCGCCCTCCCTCCCCCTCCCCCTCCCCCTCGTCGCGTTGTGCCAGCTCTCCCTCCCCTCGTCTAGAAAAGCCCTCACTTGTCCTAATCAGGAAGCAAAGACCATGGTCACGAGACATGACTTTGAAAGACGGCATTGAAAACAACGAAAGGTTGGGGCACATTGTTAGTTTTAAAACGATTTTAACAGAAAGTGGAACGGTTTTAAAAGTCAGAAGAAACGTAACAACAACAGCATCACGTGACTGCTGACGTCATCTCTGCCAACTTGTTACGTTTCATCTAGACAAGTGTAGACGGGCTCCCATTTCTCCCCTCCTTTGTGCATCATATACTGATTCTCACGTCCTCTTCAGTTGCTTCCTGGACACCATGCGGCCTGTTTCCATGCAACGCTCTCCTGCCTTGCTCTCAGTTGCATCCAAAGTGCCATGAAACCACCAAGTTTGGGGAATAGAGTGGCTGCCTTCATTTTAAACCAGAGGTAGAGAAGCTAGACTCTTCTGGATCTTCTTGGATTCCAGCCCCCATCATCCTTGCCCATACTGACGGGGCTGATAGGGGTTAAACTCTAACAACATCTGGAAGGGGCAAGGTTCCCACCTCTGTAAATACTATCTCTGTAGGTAAAGATGAACCCACCCACCCATCCCGGTTAACTAACCAAGGACTGTTTGCTTACCTGCAATTCACCCACCCACTATTGTCATGGTCTGCACAGTGTTCAGCCAGGCAGCTGAGGGTTGGTTTCTATTTGCGTTGGCCCGGCTCCGGTTGTTTGCAAGAGCGGCCTGATGCTCAGAAATTGAGCTGGAGGTTCTTTTTTCTGGCATTGGAATAAAAGACTGGGGAAAGATTTACGTACTTCATTCCCGTGAGTCAGGCTGTTTTTAAAAAGCAAAAGAGAAGAAAGGAAGGAAGGAAGGAAGGAAGAAGGGGACAGAGAAAGAAAGGAACGAGGGAGGGAAGGAAAGAAAGACAAGAAAGAAAATAATGTAGTTTGTGTACTAGTCAAAACCCATGTTATTTATTTGCTTATACCGGGAGCAGAGAATGTCAGGCCTGCAGGGTTTTCTACTCTGACCCATGCAGTCTTTGCTGGCCAAAACATCCCCTTTCAAAATCAGCACCCTCTTACTGTTGATCTGTCCTTCTTTTTCTTTGGAGGGCCTGTTGGCTGCTGCAACGCTATTCCCTGCTAGACCCCGAAAAGGGCGTCAGTACTCAGTGCTCAGTGGGGAACTGCTCAGATCTCCAACCAGTTCTGCAAGGGCCAGTTATGTTGATCAGGCATAAAGATGTCGGAAGGGAATTCCAGAGTCAAGGGGCTGCCACTGAAAAGGCCCTGTTCTTAGCTATGGTTGGTTAAGGTTGGTTTTACTTCTGAACTTTGGATACAGCCATGAACAGGTGTGTCTGTGTGTGTGTTGGAAGGAGAGCTATGAAACACCCAGAGTTGTGGCAGCTACCGTCCTCCACAGAAGGTCACTCTGGACTCTTAGGAGCCCTTAATTTATGTCAAGCGGCACACTGTTCTCCTGTGGCCCATTTGTGTGCCCCTGCAAAGGGACCGGAAATTACTGCAACGGGAAGTGATTGACTGCCTGGAAAGGTGCTGTGACAGCCAGAGGATGGGGTGATGGCCGCGGGGAAGACTTCTGAAAAACAACGAGGACCTATTTAACTGCTCATTTGAGCTCAGACCTCAAGAAACTTGAGAATGGATCCTGGCTGCAGGGGAGCATGGCGCCTGGCAGGTTTCTTTTTCCTTTTTCTTTTCTCCCACAGGAAATGATTTCTCTCCCCAACACACACCTCCAATTAATGCTAATTATGGATTTGAAGCACCTGGTTTTAGGAGCTGGTCTTTTGCTGGCCAGGAGCTGAAATCTCTTCTTCACCATCGCACCCCCTTCTTTCTTCTAAAGTTTGTGCTGATTAAACAGATTCTCTAAATTGCACAGAGGGACGGGTTGTTCTTCTGAAAGCAGAGACTGTTTTCTCCACCCTGCCTCCACCTCCCATCCCTACGGACCCGTTCTGGCACACAGCTCGCTTCGTACGCCCTTTGCAGCTCCCTGCTGCAATTCCGCAGAGAGCCGCGGAATCGTTTCAAGCAAGTCCCTGGAAAGTTTTCACACCCAGAGCCTTTTCCGTTCTTTGATGTGAACCATCCAAGGAAGTGAATCACGGAGAAAAGCTTCTGTGTCCAGCAGGGTCTCCGATTTCACGGTTTCCCCGAAGTCAGGGTCGTGCCTCGGCCAGTGGCGTCTGGTGGCTCCGAGATCAGTGAGGCATTGAATCCGGTCCGGGATTCAGTCAGAACCCTTTGGAACTCTAAAGGAGCTCTCCAAGGTGCGGAAACCATTTTGAGTATAGAGTTCAGCACCTTGGACAGTTCCTTTAGAGTTCTGGCTGGTTCTGAGTGAAACCTGGAGCGGATTCAACACCCTATGGATATTGACACCACTAGCCTCCACTGACATTAACCTTCACCAATCTGGTGTCCTCCAAAAGTATTTGATTATAAATCCCAGCACGACCCAGCCAGCACGTCATCTAAAATGGACAGCCAGACCTTTCTGGGAAGCCCAGAATACATGAAGGCAACACAACCCATCCTTCTCTTGCTCTTACCCTATGAGTGACTGTAATTCAATGGTATACTGCCTCTGAACATGGAGGTTTCATTATGCAATCACGGTCAGTAGCCATTGATAGATCTGTCCTTTGTGAACTTATCAGATCTCCTTCAAAAGTCATCCAAGTCATCACCATGGCTTCTGGAAGTGCATTCTATTAATGAATTATCCATTGCGTGAAGAAATGTTCTCTTCAGTTTTCTCAGTGGTGACCCTGAGTTCTTGTATTATCAGAGAGGGTTACAGGCAGGACCAGCCCTACCATTTGGCAGAATGAAGAAGATACCTCAGGCATCAGATGCTGTGCATTCCATGCAGCTTGGTCTGCAGGCCCAAGCCAGTCAGATGTGGTGGAGGAGGCTGTCTCATCTCCAAGAATGAACTGCCCATCTGGTTGGGTTCGGCAGTGTGGGGTAGTGGTTAGGGTGTTGGACTAGGACTTGGGAGAACCTGGTTCTAGTCTCCACTCGGCCTTGAAGCTCTCTTGGCTGACTTTGGGACACTGAGTCTCCGTCTAACCTGCCTCACAATGTTGTTGTGAAGATAAAATGGAGAGGAGGAGGGCTATGTAAGTCGCCTTGGGTTTCTTAAGGAGGAAAAATGGAGGGATAGACATACATGATAATAAACAAACAGACACAGAAAAAGACTGGGATGAGGGTGCACTGTTTTGTCCTTCACCTAAGGCAGCCAAATACCTGGCGTTGCCCTTGAATGACCTCCCTTCCTGCTTTCTCTACACCATGCGTCCTCTCTCTAGTCTATTGCATCACGTCATCATGGGTTTTCACGCCTCCTCCGTTTTGGCTCTCTGAATCCATGGGACCAGCGTGGCCATCACATGTTCCATTCGGCCCTTGTCTCAGGCTCGGACGAAACTGCCTGGGCAACGTTTTTGTTTAACGACACGGAGGCGTTGCTCCCGGTTGATGCTGGCAGGCATAGGGCTGTTTTTATGTTTATTTTTCATTCTACTGCCCACACTGGGAGTTGCGACAGAGTTTGCTAAGGCTGAATCAAAAGGGGAAAGCCTGGGATGGGAACTGGCATGTGAGTGAAAAGATAACAAGGTGGCGTATTAACCTGCATCCTTTTCGACTCCTGCCTCACGGCCCTGCCTCCTTCCTTGTCCAATAGAAAGAGAGATGCTTTTATGCAAGTCTGGCCTGAGCAATCACATTGTTTATTTCATTTTTATTATTTAGTTAGAATTTGATTGTTTAGTTGTGATATTTCTAGGCTGCCTTTCCATGTAAAGCATTTGAAGCACTTTCAGGGTTTTTTAAAAGAAGAGCTTGCAATCTGAGAAACATGACAAAACAAGGGAAAGGCTATGGGAGGGAAAAGGAAAATAAGCCAACTCCAGGCACCGAGGGATTCTCTAAATGAACGATTTATTGCACGGTTGCAATTGGCCACTCACGGAAGTTTTCAAGTCAATTTCATGACATCGTCAATAACCAGGATGTCTCCCGCTGAATCCTCTGGAAATCCTGGGATAAAAAGAACCACTTTGAAAGTGGCAATAGCCGGGAAACAGCAGGATCATCTGCCACTAGATGGCACTGTCTCAATAGCACTCAATGGAACTGAATGGAGGGGAAGTATTCAATTCAGTCCCTTTGTTGCCTCTCTCCTCACTTGTAATGCAGCCCATAACAATTGCGCCAAAGAAGCAGAAAGCACAAAAGCCCTGGGCAAACAATGTGATTTTCCATACTGTTTCATGCTGTTGCATGATGAAGTTATGTCATGCCCCAGGTGGAATTCAATAAATAAGTCAATGCTGAGATTTTTGCAATCCTACCAAGAGCCTGAGAGCTACATAAGCATAACTCCCAACATCTGTTTCCCGGTCCTTTACATGTCTATCAGAAAAAAAGTTCTACTGAATTCAGTGGAGCTTACTCCCAGGTAAGTGGTTATAGGACTGCAGCCTTGATTTTGTATCAGGGCAAACTATAGAAAGGTAGTGGCTACAGTGAAGGCAGAAGTTGAAAATCTGAGGGTCAGCCTGTTGTCTCTTCCCGGAACTTCAGTTTGCTGGAAGCCTTTGGATAAAGATCTGATGGTCTCAGTGGTTTGTCCACACCCAAGATATGGATCTTTTAAACTTTAGCAAACACAAACAAATTCTGCCATGTGGCCATGTTTACAGAGGGCAGTCCTCTATTTGAAAGTGTCTTCTGTTTGAAGGATTATCCTGTCCAAGTCTAAGTTAAGTCACCCTAAGAAGGGAGACATTGTTCTCCCGTTCCCATAATACTACAACCCAATGGGGTTCTCCCATGGAGGTGATTGGTGGGAGATTGAAGACAGGTAAAAGGAAGGACTTCTTCACAGAGGGCAGAGTTAAACTATGGAATTCGCTTCCACGAGACGTAGTGATGGCCACCAATTTGGATGGCTTTAAAAAGGGGGGTTAGGTAAACGCATGCTCCTCCTCTTCTTTCTCAGCATTGCTCCCGCTTGCTCGATTGGCAGGCAGAGGACCTATAAGCAAGTAGGCAGGGACTTCTGCTGCTGCTCCTTCTCACCACCACCATTGGCTGGGCCAGCGTGAGAGGCAGGTAAGAAAATAGGTTGCCAGAGGAGGAGCAAGGTCAGAGGTAGGGTTACCATATGAAGAGGAGGACAGGGATCCTGTATCTTTAACAGTTGTGTAGAAAAGGGAATTTCAGCAGGTGCCATTTGTGTATTTGGAGAAGGAAAGGAAAGGAAAGGAACCTCTCGTGCAAGCGCTGAGTCATTACTGACTCTTGGAGGGACGCCAGCTTTCGCTGATGTTTTCTTGGCAGGCCTTATAGCAGGGTGGTTTGCCGTTGCCTTCCCCGGCCGTTATTACCTTTCCCCCAGCTAACTGGGTACTCATTTTACCGACCTCGGGAGGATGGAAGGCTGAGTCGACCTGAGCTGGCTGCCTGAAACCAGCTTCCGCTGGGATCGAACTCAGGCCGTGGGGAGAGTTTCGGCTGCAGAAACTGCTGCTTTACCGCTCTGCGCCACACGAGGCTCTTCCCTCTTCATCACAGCAGTTAAAGCTGCAGGAGCTATACTAGGGTGACCAGATTTAAAAGAGGGCAGGGCAGCTGCAGCTTTAACTGTTGTGATGAAGAGGAAATTTCACCAGGTTCCACATATATCCAAATGATACCTGCTGAAATTCCCTTTTCGATACAACTGTTAAAGAGACAGGAGCCCTTGTCCTCCTTTTCATATGCTCACCCTACCAGAGGGCTCTTCTCAGTGGGTCCCCTGCTGGGATATTGGCCCTCAGCCGGTGTCCAACCATGCCTTGACACCAGCTGTGTTAGTCATGATTCCTGCAATGAGCAGGGGGTTGGACTCGATGGCCTTGCATGATTCTATTACTTCCCTGCCCCATCAATTTCAATGGGTCTGTTCTAAGCATGACTAAGTTGGAATGCAACCTGGACAGAGGGCCCACGTACGATGCAAATGAATAAATACATCCTGCACATGCAAAAGGCAACATGTTTATTTTATGAAGACTTGTGACAGTTCTTTAAGTATCAGGAGCCATCATTATTTCTCCCCAAAGATTAGCTAACAGAGCCAGCCTTCCAGTAATGAGACTTTTCTCCGCATGTCTATCACTAAGTATTATGCTAAATGGAAGGTTAAACACACACACAGTCCTATGAGATTAAGGGGGAGGGGGAGATGATACAGTTCCCAGCGGCTAGAGAGATTGCGGGGGGGGGGGGGAGGGGGAACCAAATGAGATTTTGCTTGGGAAAGTGCCAGTTGATATGATACATCTTGGGGAAAAATAATCCCCAAACAGGAAGATATCTAGAAGAATAGAAAGTATGTGCGTGCGTGCGCGTTTAGGGTGACTGTGTTCTACTTTATGAAGGGCAGGCCTCGCTTTGAAGGTGTCCTCTATTTGAAGGGCTGCCCAGTCTAAGTCCATTTTAAAGATAAATAATTGTAAGGAGAGAAAACATAACAAGGGAGAAGAAAACGCTGGGCCTTGACGATGGCCATCAGCAACACCTGGGGCTTGTCTATACGCCATCGTGGCTGCGCAGTGTCGCTGCATTGTTTAAATGATGCAGCTACCAACTTGCAGCCACATCAGGCTCCCCCCTCCTTAAACTGTGCTGTTTCGCAGTGTCGTTTTACCATGGCTTTTTAAAGAACCACTGTTGAAGTGGTAATAGCCAGGAAAAAGCAGGATCTTCTACCACTAGATGGCGCTGTCTCAATGGAAGCGAATGGAGGGGAAGTATTCAATTCAAGCCATGTGGTCACCCCTCTCTGTCCATGTAATGCAGCCCTTAGCAATCATGCCGAAAAACAGGAAGCACAAATGCTCCGGGTAAGCAACGTGATTTCCCCTTAATGTAAAGGCGCCTTTAATCGCAATTCCTCTCTCACACACATTGTGGAGCACTTATGCAAACCTATGCAGCAGGCACAGATTTGAATAAAATTTGCATACACGATTTTGTAGGTGTAGATGCAACTTTAGAAATAATCAGTGTACTTAAAATCAAAATGCAACCCAGCTCATCAGATTGCGGAGGACTGCAACTGGGTCACCTATTTGTACCTGTCCAGGTGTGTCTACTGCTTGGTAACAAAATAAACTTTATTATTCCTTCTGCTTTTGATGTTTAGGTGTGAGTGTCATTGGTTACGTAGAAAAAACAGCACCATCCAGGCACAAGGGGGAATGATCAGCAGACCTAGGGGAACCCTGATCTTGGAAGAAGTACAAATATCCCTCCCTGGGAGGCCAAGGGGACACCATAGAATCATAGAATAGTAAAGTTGGAAGGGGCCTAAAAGGCCATTGAGTCCAACCCCCTGCTCAGTGCAGGAACCCACCTTAAAGTATCCCTGACAGATGGCTCTCCAGCTGCCTCTTGAAGGCCTCTAGTGTGGGAGAGCCCACAACCTCCCTAGTTAGCTGGTTCCATTGTCGTACTGCTCTAACAGTCAGGGAGTTTTTCCTGATGTCAAGCTGGAATCTGACTTCCTGTAACTTGAGCCCGTTATTCCGTGCCCTGCACTCTGGGATGATCGAGAAGAGATCCTGGCCCTCCTCTGTGTGACAACCTTTCAAGTATTTGAAGAATGCTCCCACGTCTCCCCTCAATCTTCTCTTCTCCCCAAACATCCCAATGAGGACCGAGCATGCCCATTTGCCACAGGATGCTAATTGACTGGTTAGGTTGGGTAGAGGGACCAGAAAAGCAGATGACAGGAGGAATGGAATGTCCTGGGTGTGGCTGGCTGGCTGGGACCTTGAACAAGAGCACTCCCTGCCATGCCACATCTGACGTGTTTATGAGGCGCTGGCCTTCTGTTTACCTCACGCTCAGCGTGAGTTTTGCCTTAGGCAGTGTAAGATCACAGTGGCGAGGTCTAGGCAGGAAACTGAGGTCAGCCAGAGAGGAAAATAAGGCCGCTCCTGTCCATTGGCCTCGTCTGGGCGAATGACATCCACTAGCACAGTTGTGAAAGTACACAACATCCCCGGCCCACACAAAAGAAAACCCGACCGTGACTCCTTTGGGTTCCTCTCAGCCAGTTTACAACATCCGGTGTCTTTTTTCCTTATCTTTTCAAAGGGCTTTATGGAAGAACAGGGCAGATTAGGGGAGGCTGTCGACGCAGAATGTTCTTGTCCTTGTGAAATGTTTAGATCCGCGGGAACACTTTTAAAGCAGGGAAATATGGGCCTTTTTGACGAAGAGGGTGGTGTGGGACCACCATTTTGGAGGCTACCGGAAGCTGTCTTGTTGCGTGGTTCCGGGACAACAAGGAATGATTTGAAGTCGCTTCCTTGCAGCTCTTGGCCAGCACCAATCACACCTATCTATTTGGCAGTGTAGACATTGAGCGTTATCACCCCAGCGTTATACTGTGCAAACACTGCGAATTGCGTGCAAAGGACTCCGAAGGTTTCCATCTTATAATCCGCTTTTATTGTGAAGTACTCTGAAGTTTTCCAGTTTATAATCTGCTTTGACTGGGAAGTACTCCCGTGCATCCTGCTTTAATTGTGCTATAAAGGGAAAAAAAATCGAGGTATTTAGCTACTAGTTTTCAAGCGAATCATTTGTTGTTTTCCGAGCGGCCACCAGGGGCGCAGGAGCAGGATTTGATATGTTTAAAGAAAAATTAAACAAATGCTTACATCTGTGTAAGTTTTAAAGATAAATACATCAAAATTGGCACAGTAATAGATATTAAGGAGAGCTTTAAGCATAGCAAATTTGAATTGGATTGGGTCATCCGTTGATTTTTTATTTATTTTTACATTTCACCCCTTAAACCCATTTCCTGATATGCAAAGGATGTTAGGAGCGCTGCCGCCTGGGGTGTGATTTAGCTAACAACAACAACGGCGACAGCTTAGTGCTCTAGGGGATAATTTGAGGGCAAAAGTGACTTGCAATCTATCAATTATGAGGCTTTTTCTCAGTCTCTAGCCTCCTCTCTTCCTTCTGTCTTTTCGGCTGTCTCCTTGGACTCAGCTGTCTCCTTCTTTAATTCCTCCTTATCTTCAACTCTTGATAATCTTGCTCCATCTACAACTCAGATAGTTCACCCTTCTCAACCCCGACTGTGGCTCACCTCTTTCCTCCGCTACCTTCGCTCTTGTTCCCGGGCAGCTGAACGCCTTTGGCGCAGGACCAGGGACTGGGCGGACTTTGTCCATTACAAATTTGTACTCTCCTCTTTCTCTTCTGCCATTTCATTGGCCAAACAGCAGTATTACTCAACGTTGATCCAGTCAAATGCTAGGCATCCTCAGCGGCTCTTTCCGTCCTTCAATTCTCTTCTGAAGCCTAATCCACCATCTCTCCCCGCCTCTCTGTCTGCTAATAACTTTGCCTCTTTTTTCAATGCTAAAATCCAAACTATTCGCTCTGATCTGGCCAGCTCTGCTCCTCTTCCAGTTCCTGTTCCTCATCTGTCAGTTCCTCCTGCAAATTTCTCTGTGTTTCCTTCGGTCTCAGCTGATGAACTGTCTACAATACTGTGCTCTTCGAAGCCTTCCACTTGTTCTCGTGATCCGATTCCTTCTCACGTCTTTATTAATCTTATCCCTGCTATCCTCCCTTCCTTGCTTCATATTATTATTTTTTCTCTGTCCTCTGGTTCATTTCCTTCTGCTTTTAAACATGCTACAGTCTCTCCTATTCTCAAGAAACCTACTCTTGAAATGCTATCTCTGTCTAACTACCGACCTGTCTCTTTGTTGCCATTTGTTTCAAAGATCCTGGAGTGTGTGGTCTACTCTCGTTGTCTTGATTTTCTTTCTAGTAACTCTGCTCTGGATCCTTTTCAATCTGGATTCCGTCCTTTGCATTCCACTGAAACAGCCCTTACTAAGATTACCAATGATCTTCTTACTGCCAAGTCTAAAGGCCATTATTCCGTTCTTATTCTTCTTGATCTAACTGCAGCCTTTGACACGGTTGATCATGATCTTCTTTTGGATTCCCTTCATGACCTTGGATTTTGTGGCTCTGTCTATAACTGGTTTGCCTCCTATCTAGTGGGTCGCTCTTTCAGCGTGTTGGCTAATGGCAGCTCGTCTTCTTCTTTTCCCCTTTCAGTAGGGGTTCCCCAAGGCTCGGTGCTTGGTCCGTTGTTGTTTTCTTTATACATGTTGGCCTTGGGTAATCTTATTCAATCTCATGGCCTCCAATATCATCTGTATGCCGATGATACACAATTATATCTTTCATCTCCGGATTTTCTCCTGATGTTCACGATCGTATCTCGGCATGTCTTTCAGATATCTCAGCTTGGTTGCTTCATCATCATTTGAAACTTAATATGGCAAAGACTGAATTGCTTGTTTTTCCTCCTAAACCTTCTCCTCAT
The DNA here is from genome assembly GCF_023053635.1 of Elgaria multicarinata webbii. Classification (NCBI taxonomy): domain Eukaryota; kingdom Metazoa; phylum Chordata; class Lepidosauria; order Squamata; family Anguidae; genus Elgaria; species Elgaria multicarinata. The sequence goes on from NC_086186.1 coordinate 13,266,153, forward strand.
CTCTCATTCTCTCTTACTGTCAATAATGTTACGCTTACTCCAGTCAAGGAAGCTCGTAGTCTTGGCTTTATATTTGATTCCTCGCTCTCCTTTATTCCTCATATTGAGGCAGTAGCTAAATCCTGTCGTTTTTTCCTATATAATATTGCCAGGATTCGATCATTTTTGTCTGTCTCTTCTGCCAAGACTCTTGTTCATGCATTGGTTATTTCTCGGTTGGACTACTGCAACCTTCTTCTCACTGGTCTTCCTTCTTCTCACATCAGTCCGTTGGTTTCTGTTCACCACTCTGCTGCTAAGATCATCTTCTTGGCTCGCCGCTCTGACCATGTAACTCCACTTCTGAAATCTCTTCATTGGCTTCCAATTCACTTAAGAATCCAATATAAACTTCTCCTGTTGACCTACAAAGCTTTTCACTGTCTAGCTCCTTCCTATCTCTCCTCTCTCATCTCACACTATTGCCCCGCTCGTGCTCTTCGCTCCTCTGATGCCATGTTTCTCGCCTGCCCAAGGGTCTCTACTTCCCTTGCTCGGCTTCGTCCATTTTCTTCTGCTGCCCCTTACGCCTGGAACGCTCTTCCAGAACATTTGAGAACTACAAGTTCAACCGCAGCTTTTAAAGCTCAGCTAAAAACTTTTCTTTTTCCTAAAGCTTTTAAAACTTGATTTTGTTCTGACTTTATACTGTTAGTTTTACCCTACCCAGTGCCTGTTTACCCTACCCTGTGCCTGTTTGCTTTCTCTTCCCCTCCTTATTGTTTTATTATGGTTTTATTAGAATGTAAGCCTATGCGGCAGGGTCTCGCTATTTACTGTTTTACTCTGTACAGCACCATGTACATTGATGGTGCTATATAAATAAATAAATATAATAATAATAATAATAATAATAATAATAATAATAATAATAGGTACATGGGATGAAGCTCATCAAAGAGGCCATGCCTCCGTTTGCCCTTTTTGTGTAATGGGTTCTTGCTATTGAGCTATCAATGGCTATAGATCACCTCCAATGTCAGAGGCAGGATTCACGCTGGGGAAGATGCCTTGGTTCCACCTATGGTTAGCTGCCCGGTGAATATATTCTCTCTTCCTTTCTGTGAAAATTGGACCAGCATTAAGAGAAAAGCCCAGAAACGGACCCTCTGCAGATTCATTCACAAGAGAAGTGAGTAGCATCCTTTTAAGACCAGAAGAGCTGGGTTTTTTGTTTGTTTGACTGTTTAATTTGTTTGGCTTATCTTTCCCTTTCAGTATTATCCAGTCAAAGCTTTTCTGGCGGTTACATAAACGCAGCCGGAGAAAATCCGACACGAAGGAAGCCATGCAAACTACGTAGGTATCAGTGAAAGGATTAGCACTGAGCTCAGCCGAAGGTTACGTTTTAAACCCAAATAGCCTATTATATAAAAGGGTTTCCCCCCCCGCTCCCATAGAACCCAGCAAGAGATGGGATCAGGGGGCGTTCGATGGAACAAACAAGAAAACAACTGCTGTGATTTTTGCCAGGTTCAAGCCAGGAGCAGGTTTTGTCATCTGAGGGTCAAAATCAAGGGAGCAGCTAGCTGAAGCCAGGAGTTTCTACCAACTCCAGTCTTTGAAAGGATTTTGCTATAGAAACAGGGTCAGGGCTAGTTCGGCTTTGGGCAGGTGTACGCGAATGTGGAATTGGAGGGTGGGTTCTCTTGTTCAGGGCCCTGAGCCCGGTGGCTAGAGGTAGAAACTGCAACCTGAAACACAGCATGCAGAAGGACTGCTTTGTTGCTAGGGTGGCCACTCACCTGTTGCCAAAAAAGAAAGAAAGAAGAGGAAATGCATTACCAAATAAAGATGACCAAAAGAAAAAAAAAAAAGATTCAAGAGTTGGAAAAAGTTTGCAAATGCTAATGCACAGGTATAGGTGGCAATTTAGATATGATTGCGATAGTTTAAATTGAAATACATCACACCACAGTAGGGAAGATTCTGACTTAGGGAGCAGCTTTATATCGAGTCAGCCTGTTTCTCCATCAAGCCCAGTATTGTCAACACTGACTGGCAGCAGCGGCTTTCCAAAGATTTCAGGTGGGAGTTTTTCCAGCCTTTCCTGGAGATGCTGGGAATTGAACCTGGGACCTTTTACCACTGAGCTAGGGACCTTGGCCAGGTGCCTGCTCAGTCTGCTGGCCAGGTGCTAAATACTGATGGACAACTTTAAGGTCCCTGCTCAATCAGCCTCTTCTTTTTTTAAAAAAAATCTCTCATCCGGACTTGGATTGGAAAGACCTTCAAATAGAGGACTGTCCTCTCTAAAGAAGGACTCATGGCCACCTTATCTGTTGGCCAAAGAAGGGACAGCATGTGGTCTGAGGACACAATATGTAACTCTACTGCCCCTGTTTTTGGAGAAGATGTCTTAAGTAATCAATCAGAATCAGATTCAGAACTAGAAGACGCAGCGCCAGACACCAGCCAGCCTGTACCAGTGGAGGAGGAAGCTCTCACAGGCGATTCCCCAGCTGGGAGTCAGCCCTCTCCAGAACTTATCTTCTCGATGCCAAATCCTACACACTCAGTGGGAAGTGAGGTTTCTTCTGGAGGTGAGCATCCCAACAAGCTAGCTGATGCTAGAGTCCGCAGAAAGCTCAAACACACGGCACGGAAGGAAGGCGTGAGAAAGTCAGTTTGATTACACCAGAACCTGCCTCCGCACCAGGCGCTCTGAAGTTAAGGGCGTTTGGGAAGTGGCTTCCTATTCTTCTTGAACTGACAATTGTCTTGCTTAGTTTGCATAGTTTTGCCTAGGGGGAAGTTTCCAAGAAATTAGAGTCTCTTCAGGTAGAAGAGACATTTGTTGCTGAATAAAAGCTTTGTGGATTACTTAGCAAGCCTCAACATTTGCCTCCAATCGAAAGCAGGAGTTTTCTGAGAAACACGACACGTAGCCAGCTACCATGCTAGGGGCGGCCCTTGCATTAGGCATAGTGAGGTGGCTGTCTCAGATGGCAGAAGCGAGGGGGTGAGGAATGGGAACAAGATACTGGAAAGCAGAGCTGTGTGTGTCTCACAGCCTGGCCTGTGCCTCCTAAGCTACTCAGATGCCTCCAGATATAGTGGAAGATGCTGTCCCATCACCAGTGTTGTAGGAAGATTCAGCTGTCAGTCTGGTCAGCCATCTTGTCCTTTGCCTCAGTCAGCAAAATGCCTTGGGATGGCCCTGCATCTTGTTGAAGCTAAGTAGGTTTGTGTCTGGTCAGTGGCTGATTGGAAGACTACCTGGGAATCTCATGTACATTTCCCCAAGTTCTGTGGTTAAAAAGGGGGGGATATATATGTAGTAAAATAAAAATAGAAAGGGATACAGGGAAGATCCACGAAATCACAGACCAGTTAGCTTAAAGCCTGTTCTTTATAAATTGGTTGAAAGCATTATTAAAGATAAATTACTAAGCATATAGAAGGACAAGCCCCATTGAAAAAGAATCAACATGGCTTCCAGAAAGGTAAGTCCTGTCTCACTAACGTGTCATGAGAACCCAGTCATTGTAGCGGGGAAGACGATGACAAGCCAACCTGTGTGCCTGCTCAATCTCCTATCCAGGTGCTCTCTGTTGACAGGCAACTCCAAGGACCCTGCTGCTCACCCTTCTTATCGTTCTTTCTCTTTAAACCAGACCTGGCTTGGGCAGTCCTTCAAATGGAGGATGCCATCAAGTCAAAGGAAAGGAAAGGAACCTCTTGTGCAAGCACTGAGTCATTACTGATTCTTGGAGCTTTCGCTGACGTTTTCTTGGCAGGCCTTATAGCGGGGTGGTTTGCCGTTGCCTTCCCCGGCGGTTATTACCTTTCCCCCAGCTAACTGGGTACTCATTTTACCGACCTCGGGAGGATGGAAGGCTGAGTTGACCCGAGCCGGCTGCCTGAAACCAGCTTCCGCTGGGATCGAACTCAGGCCGTGGGGAGAGTTTCAGCTGCAGAAACTGCTGCTTTACTGCTCTGCGCCACACGAGGCTCATCATCAAGTCAAGGACTGTCATAAATTAAGTAGGGCACACAGCGACCCTAATCCTTAGAGCTGGTTTCACTCTCTGGGTTTGGTCTCAACCTGATGTTCCTGCAAAAGGCATTTGCATGGAACCCGTTTTGCATCACACTGGCCGTCTCAATTAGACATGGCAAGAGGGATGTAAACACACCTTGCACAAGTGGATTAAGACGTTGCCATCACGTCACTTTATCTGGGCAGGAACGAGCTTCTCTCTCTCTCTCTCTCTCTTAAAAAGCTTCATTTGAGAAGGCTAAACTAGGATGTGGTTCAGAGTTGAACCGCATGATTCGGAGACTCCCATGGCACCACTTTTGCAAGGGGGTGGTGGAGAAATCAGCTGTTTCAAAGCTCTTTGTATCAACCCTCAAACTTTCTGCATATACAAAATTGAGCATCCCAAGGAAAAAACTAAACTTGATCTTATCTTATTGACCTATCTTGCTCTTGAGAGGGAGCTTTGTATGTCCAGAGAATCGTTGGTTTGATATGGAGAGCATGTGGTCCCCTGCCCCCAGGTCAGGGCCGACCCTACCATTAGGCAGAGTGAGGCCACTGCCTCAGGTGGCAGATGCTGGGAACAGCACTGGGAAACCCCTTGGTTATTCCAACTGAGCCCTCAGTCGTTCTCCTCTCTTGGAGGACAGCAGCCCCCCCCCGCCCGTGCCAGCACCCTCACTGCATGAGGCAGGAGAGGACATGTCAGCACTGTGCCCCTCTTACCGTTGCTGCTTCCATTGCCCACCCACTGTTTACCTCGTCATGGGGAGAGCCATGTGGCTGGAAGAATTTACTGCAGGGCTCTCATGAGACTTCTGCAGCCGCTGCTGCAGGCCACGTGGCTCTCCGCAGAGAGAGAGAGAGAGAGAGAGAGAGAGAGAGAGAGAGAGAGAGAGAGAGAGAGAGAGAGACCCACCAGCTACCCTTTCACTGCAGCAGATACCACAGTGTGAGAGTGGCTGGCTGCAGGGTGGTGGGCCCTCCTGGGGAAAACAATAGGTGGAAATGGTACCACCTGCCACTCCACCCACTCTGCTGCCTGAAGCAGACGTCTCACCTTGTTTCATGGGAGGGTCGGGCCCAGAGGACAGAGCTGTATCCTCTGAGGAGGGGCCGTAGCTCAATGGAAGAGCACTTGCTTTGCATGTCAAGAGTGCCACATTCGATCCCTGGCTTCTCCAGGTAGGGCTAGGAAGGAATCCTGCCTGAAACCCTGGAGAGCTGCTGCCAATCAGTGCTGCCAATACTGGGCTGGATGGACCCATGGCCTGAATCAGTATAAGGCAGATTTTCTATATTGTAGTCCTCCACGCCCTAAGCTAGCCTGCTGCTCTCAGATATGATGGTGGTCCCATTGCAAGTGCGGAAGTAAGATCCAACCAGCTTCTGTCTGTGGAATGGCGTTGGTGGTAGAGAGCACCATCTTCTTTGCCTTGGACAGCACAATAACTTGGTACGGCTCTGACCAACCCACCTCCATTCTGAAATGGTAGGATCCAGCCATAACTGCACCACACGACCCCCCCCTCGCCCCCAATGATACCTTTCGGCTCTCGTTCCCTGGTGCCGCTTCGGAGACGGGACTGCAACGAAACGTGCTGGCAAACCAATGGTTTTTAGGGCTGAGCGGTACCCGGACTAAGGATGCCTCCGGGATATCCTACCACAGTGACAAGTCTAAACAACGGCGGCAGAACAGCTGCTGGAGAATACAGTCAGAGGTTTCCGTTTTGAGACACAAGCTAAGGAGATTTGTGGTCTGCCTGCATCGCTTTGAAAACAAGACCCGAACAAAACAAAAGCAAAAATTATATATAAGCGGCCATGTGTTTATTTGCTGCAGAAACAGTTCCCCCTTTGCATGGCTATGCCTGCTATACGGAGAGTTCTGTACTCTCTCTCTCTCTCTCTCCCCCCCCCCCCCCAATCTGGACAGAATGTTCCATTGTTAGATCAGATAGGGTGTAAATAATAAAACTCTATCTGGGCCACTTTAAACAAGCGTGCTTCTCTTGCTACTCGGAACAAAAAGTTTCCCAGCACAGGCAGTGCCAAGCTGGCTTGCGAGAACTGAAGACGGGGACAAGGTTTCCAGCCAACCGTCATAATATTTTCACGAAAGGCAGGTTACGTAACGTTGTTTGTGGCCACGACACACGGGGACCAGCAAATAGAAGCCTGGAAAGTAGGATATATAGCCAACCTACATGCCTATCAATATGAGATTATGGGGATAACCAGCAAGGAAGGGCAGTGACCTTGCTGCCTTTCTTGGGAGCTTCCCAGTGGCATTTATGGAAACAAGATGGAGGGGACCATCACTTGGTCGTAGAGCACTTGCTTTGCATGCTGACGGTGCCAGGGTCAATTCCTGGCATAGAATCATAGAGTTGGAAGAGGCCTCTAAGGCCATCAAGTCCCACGCCCTGCTCAATGCAGGAACCCACCTTAAAGCATCCCTGACAGATGGCTGTCCAGCTGCATCTTGAATGCCTCTAGTGTGGGAGAGCCCACGACTTCCCTAGGTCATTGGTTGCATTGGCATACTGCTCTAACAGCCAGGAAGTTTTTCCTGCTGTCCAGCCGGAATCTGGCTTCCTGTAACTTGAGCCCATTAGTCCATGTCCTGCATTCTGGGATGGCTAAGAGAGCCTGGCCCTCCTCTGTGTGATGACCTAGCACTGGAAGAGTGCTATCATGTCTCCCCTCAATCTTCTCTTCTCCAGGCTAAACATGCCCAGTTTTTTCAGTCTCTTCATAGGGCTTTGTTTCCAGACCCCTGATCCTCATTTCCCTCCTCTGAACATGCTCCAGCTTGTCTGCATCCTTCCTGAAGTGTGGTGCCCAGAACTGGACAAAATACCCAAGATGAGGCCTAATCAGTGCTGAACAAAGGGGAACCAGTACTTCGCTTCCCCAGGTAGGGTTAGGAAAACATCCTGCTTGAAACCCTTCAATGTTGCTGCCAGTCAGTGTTGACAATACTGGCCTAGATGGACCATGGTCTGAGTCAATATAAGGCAGCTTCCTAGGTTCCTAAGATGCTAGGCAAAATGCACCTTTAGCCTGATCCAGCAGGGCTCGGGTACTATTTTTGCTCAGCCACAGCAGGCAGGCTTGATCTTGTTCCATGGAGCACATGCCTTAGCATTGAAGGCAGCCTTCTCCAGCTGGGGGAGTTCCAGATGATTTGGCCTACTGTTCCCATCACCCCTGACTGTTGGCCATGCTGACTGCGCTGATAGTAGGCCAAAACATCTGGCGGGAGCCAGATTGGGGAGGGCTGTGAAAAGGAGAAACAGCCTTTGCATGCCTATAGCTCTTCCACATTCATGTGAGATGGTGTAGGTTTTTCGCTGGCCACTCATTTTGTCAGGGGCCACTGCTGGCCCAACTAGCCATGCCCTCGCACTAGCTGCCATGCCCTCCTTTTCTCCCTGACTCCCAGAGTCAAGAAAGAACACCACACAGCCTGCCCGCTCCTCCTGCAAACCATAAACATCTCGATTATCCAGGTCTCCTAGTCACCTGTAGTGAGTAAAAATTGGGTCTAGGTGACCAGGAAGGGAAATTTCTGTGAACTCGAAAAGAGTTTGTTCTTTCTCCCTTACACATGCCAGGCCTGTTGATATACCACAATGGCTTGCATTTTAAGCAGATGGGCTGGTAGCTTTTGTGCATTTATCGGCAAAGCTGCCTTATTCATTGTCTTGCCTGCAGACAGCAAAGAGCTCCTGTTCTGACCCTTAATACTTAAAGTTTCCAGCCACTCATAAATCTAAACTCTTGAAGCATATTTTATAAGATTTCCATACAGGCTTTAAACATGTCTAGACTGAACACCCCCCTGCCCTTTTCCCTTCCCTTGTTTCTAATGCTATTTCCACAGAGGCATAATCTCAAACCTGAAATTGTCTTAGGCCTCATGCGGCTTCAAAGTATAGTTTGCAACAATTAAATTAAGCCCCTGGAAAGTATGCATAACCCGAAATTGCTATGCAATTAACATTCCCCGTTCTCCCAGTAATGCCCAGTTATCCGTGGCCTAGTTATAGTATAAAGAGGGGAGGTAAAAAAAAAAAAAAAGGTGGTGGTGATGGTTGCACAGCTCTTCCGAAAACAGATTCAGCTGTTTTCCAATAACAGACACCTTCTGGATGACAGAAAAGAAAAGAAAAAAGCAATGTTTTAAGAAGCAACTTTTAGGCTCCTTACGTAACCTCCATGAGATCATGCTTAATTCAGATGGTGCCTAAAGTTGAATTGTATTTATGTTTTCAAGGAAACATGCATTCTTTCAAAGAAAGAAAGAAAGGAAGAAAGAAAGAAGGAAAGAAGGAAAGAAAGAAAGGAGAGGCATTTTACACAGACCATTTGCCAAAAAGGTAATCCAAAGAGCCCCCCCCCCCCCCAAGCCTGGAAAAGAGTGACGTTGTTTGCCAACATAAATTAAGAACAGAAACAACGGAGGACAATAGAAAACCAGCTTATTCAAAGACAGAAAACTCTTGGTCCGTCTAGCTCAGGGTCATTTGTATGGACTGGCACTAGCTCTCTGGGTTTGCAGGGAAGAGTCATTCCCAGCTCTACCTAAGCGGGTGTGGGTGAAAATATCCATGCCATTGTCGGGGCCTTTTACGATGTTATAAATGAGCCATTTGTTTGCGACAAATTGGAAAATGTCAGTATATCGCGTGTAGAATCTGGAATGCACCAGGCCGAGCTGCCCAGAATAAATGTTGCTTTGGCATTTGCTATTTCCCTCCCCCCCGCCCCGCGCCCCCAAGCCATCATATGAAGGGAAGTGGGATGGGGGTGGGTTGAGGAGGAACAAGGTCTGCCAGCACTGAAGTTAGGCTTAGTTGGCTTGGGATCTCATCGTTTTCTCCAAGACACACAACTCCCCATTCAAAATGCAACATGAGCCATTGGAATCTGGGGGGCGGGGGGAGAGATACAGGGAGAAATTGGGGGCTCTGGGTTCTTCCAAATGGTGAGCACTTCACCGGCCAGAGCTGGTATGCCGAGGCGGAGGGAGTGTTGAACTTGGACGGGCACCGAAATGCAGCCCAATTCAGTGAGGCTTGGAGATCGTAAGTCAAACAGCCTTAGGCAAATAAAAACCTTTTCTCAACTTTTATCTTACCGCTTTAGAAAGCATCACAGATGAGCAATCTCGTGCCTTCGTTTAGACAGCATGTTCTGCCATCGAAATGTCTCGGACAAAGTACAGATTTCAGAGCCTTAAGGAAGTGACCTTGAGTTCTCTGCATCTTATCTACGCGCTGTCCTTGTGCCCCACGTAAATGACATCCTCAACCGCCCTCGGCCCCTTTCCAGCCACGTCACCTTCGCCCCACTTGCTGGAAACAGGAAAAACGAAAGGATAAAAAGAAAGACACATTGACGTGTGGACGCAAAACACCTGTAAGCCAACCGATTCCGAACTGCGTTCTGTGGGAGAGCTAACGTGGCCAGTGGTTACCGTGTCCGACAAAGACTGGGAATAACAGAGTTGACATCATTACACAGCCATGAAGCTTACTGGGTGACTAATCACTACCTGGTAGCCAAACCCACCTCACAGGGTTGTTGTGAAGTTAAAGAAGTGGGGGAGGGGGGAGAACCATGTTTGATAATGCCACCCTGATCTCCTTGGGATACAAATCAAAGGAGGAGCCATAGCTCAGTGTGATAGAACACATGCTTTGCATGCAGAAGGTCCCAGATTCGATCCCCGGCTTCTTCAGGTATGGATGGAAAAATTCCTGCCTGAAACCCTAGAGAGCTGCTGCCAGCCAGTGTCGACAACACTGGGCTAAATGGACCAATGGTCTGACTCAGTAGGAAGCAGATACTTCCTACTGAGATATTAAATGTAATAAAAAAGAATAAACAGCAACCTTGGAGCTCTTGAACAAGATCAATGTTGGTGGCAGTTTTCCCTGAAGAACACTCTGTCCTGATCTACCCTGACAACAGGGCAGGGCTCATTATTAGATTGTAAGCCTATGCGGCAGGGCCTTGCTATTTACTGTTTTACTCTGTACAGCACCATGTACATTGATGGTGCTATATAAATAAATAATAATAATAATAGTTAGCCATGCCAACTGGCTAATTTTTCTCAAACAAGCTACCTTGAGAGCTCCCCCTCCCTGGTTTGTTGTTGGGTTGTTCAGGGTGGTTAACAAGCCACCCTGTGGAAAATGCCCTGGGTTCAGAAACACACTAACCAACAGTTCAACAAACCATCCAAGGTTCAACAACAAACCGCACTCAACCACTGAGTGCAAGAGTGTTGTGCAAACAGTCTCTTTAAATCGAGGAGTATGTCTTTTGCACCAGGCTCCTGTCGATGGATCTTGGGGTTCTAGGAAAAAAACCAAAGTAGACCCCACGTGCCTGAAGTCTGCCCACCTTAGAATACTTCCCAGAATCCTCCGTGAAGCTCAATGTGGGAGCTTTCACCAAAGCTAGGTTTGTCAACCACTGCTGTTAATATGATCAAAAATATACCTCTTCTCGCCCACAGCTTACATCAGTGTTTGGAACGCCCAGACATTGCCAAGCGAGCAAGAACTACATTGCACTGACCAAGACCGGTCTGCAGATTTTCTCTTAAGCTTTTCATGTTCAGGCAAGTGTCAAGAAATGCAGCTTGAATCAAAAGGGAACGAACTAGGCAACGCGAGGAATTTACAGTTCCACGGCCCTTCCACCAAGGATTACTGATGGAAGGCGACAAGTGGAGGCTCTGGCCACTTGAGAAAAGAGAGACCGGGAAAGGAGGTTTATCGATCATTAGGCTAAGCTCTCTCTGCCAAGCAACAGCATTCAAAGCCTTAAAAAACAAAAACGCTCTCCAGATTATTCCACTGATTATATCTTTGGCTCCGGCCAGACAGCTTTATTTTGAAGGTCTATCACAGCCTTTCCCAACCCGCTGCCCTCCACCAGGGTTGTATCACAACTCCCACCACCTCCAGTCAACATGGCCATAACTGAAGTATGCCATGATGGGGGAAGGTTTGCCAATTCTCACATTACGCAATTGCCAAACCCAGGTTTGCCACCTGGGGGTTATGGACGTGATGCGCATGACGGAAACACAGGTTTGTCACGACTTTACATTTTCTGGTATACCCAACGAATACGGAACTAGATTGCCCCATTTTGCTTTAGCATTTGTATCTGAAGCATCTGTGGATCTTCGGTTACATCTCATTCAGCAAAACCTTTTGTTCCATGTTTTCAGGACAACACAACGTCTCTTTAATATGGGCTTGTCTAAGTCCATATTACCTAGGGAGGTTGTGGGCTCTCCCACACTAGAGGCATTCAAGAGGCAGCTGGACAACCATCTGTCAGGGATGCTTTAGGGTGGATTCCTGCATTGAGCAGGGGGTTGGACTCGATGGCCTTGTAGGCCCCTTCCAACTCTGCTATTCTATGATTCTATGAAGTCAGCTAATTGCTGGAAGTGTAATACAGCTAACACATTTTTAATGTTTTGGCAATGCCAATAGTTGCCTCATTTGCAGAGGTCATTATATGGATAAACCTTGCACTGGAACACTCTTTAATATTTACTGATGTACATGTCCTCTTAAATTATCTACCGGCTTCCTGGAACCTAACGCATGGTCAGCGCAAATGGATTCTCCACGCCCTTTTGACAGCTAAAAGGCTGATATTACAATACTGGAAGGAAAAACGCACCCCTCTTATAATGCAATGGATTGAGGACCTAACAACGTTTTCAATATTTGAACGGGAGCCATTTGCGAATAGACACTCACCTGGATATGTGGTCTGTTTTTGTTATAGTTTATGTATATTTCTTAGCTGTACTTTCATACATATACACACACACATATCATACGCATGCATTGAAATTGACAGATTCAGATCTACACGGCTGCAACTTTTCCCTTTTCTCTTTTTTTATTTTGTTGAGTTGCACACGCAGCCTCACTGGGATACATCTTGCCGTATCAAGATGGCATCGTCTGCTTTTGCTCACCTGTTGTTGTGGGAACTGCCTGCCTCCAGGTGACTCACCGAGAGCTGCTGGTTGTTTTCTTTTAGGCCCCAATTGGCAAACCTAGGAAAGCCTGGACAGATGCTAATAAAAACGGGCGTTGGTAGTTAGATATTGCATTTCAATACCGCCCAAAAGCCGGAGCTCTCTAGTAACTTCTGTGGACCTGGCAGCAAGGCTGACTCGTGAGTTCTTTGGTTGCCGCTGCCTTCTGTTGGGTGTATAGGGTTATCAATGTGCATACTATTCTACAGAGTATGAAAAAGCGGGTCTCTGTCCCCAAAGAAACTACAGTCTAAATTTAGACGTGGCAGATAGGGGAACGAGGTAACACATAGAGAAGGGTGAGGCAAAGGAGACAGCAGATGAACATGCAGAAATGTGGTAGCCGCACCAGTGGTAGGCAAGGAGTTAACGTGAAAGGGGGATTGCCATGTTCTGAGAATCACACTGTTAATAAGTTCCTGGCCGTGATGGGTTAGAAATTGTGCAGGAAGCATCTCGGATGGCTAGGGCCCTCTAGATATTGTTGGGACTCCATCTATGACCACTGGCCATGCTGATAGGTGAGAGAAGTCCAATAATTGCCAGAGGTCTACAAAAGTGCAGAAGCCATAAGTCCAGAATAGTCAAACACGCCCAATTTCCACAAGGCCTCTGTCTCTTCCGAGTTCAGCTTCAGTTTGTTGGCCCTCATCCAAACCGTAACAGTATTCATCAAGCACTGGTTCGGAATGTGCACGGCCTCTCCTGATTCAGACGTTACAATTTTTTATTTATTTATTACATTTGTATCTCACCTTTTTTCCTCCAAGGAACTCAAGGCGGCGTACATAATCTTTCTCTCCATTTCTATCCTCACAACAACAACCCTGTGAGGTAGGTTGGGCTGAGAGGCTGTGACTGGCCCAAAGTCACCCAGTGAGCTTCCATGGCTGGGTGGGGAATAGAACCCGGATCTCCCGACTCCCAATCCAACACTTTAGCCACTACACCGCACTGGCTCTCACCAGTAATAAAGCATACTGGTGACACCTTGCACCAAAACACACCTTGCTCCCAACGGCTTCATATAGATATTAATAACATTGGGGAAAGGACGGTGCCCTGTGGCACCCCACAGCTCAACTGCCATAGGGCAGAAGTGCATTCCCTCAATGCTATCTTCTGGAACCAACCCTGCAAGTATGAGTTGAACCAACAAGAAACAGTGCCCCCAACGGCCAACTCACGGAGACGTTCCAGGATACCGTGGTCAGCGGTATCAAAAGCCGCTGAAAGATCAAGGAGTAGTAACAGGATCACATTCCCTCTGTTCCTCTCCTGAAGAAGGTCATCCATCAGGGCGACCAAGGCCGATTCTGTCCCAAAACCAGGCCTGAACCCAGACCGAAATGGATCCAGATAACCATTTTCATCCAAGAGCACCTGCAGCTGAGATGTCAGCACTCTCTCAAGCACCTTGCTCAAAAACAGGGTATTGGCGACCGGACGATAGTTACCATAAATCGCTGGGTCAAGGGAGGTTTTTTTTCAGGAGTGGATGCACCCCTGCTTCCTTCAAGGCAGTGGGGACACCACACCATCCCGTAGAGATGCATTCACCACTTCCCTGATCCATCCAGTCAGCCCCCCCCCGGTTGAGGTTGTCTTGGCCCGCAGACGAAACACTAGTCTGGGAATTTCCTCTTGCAGTTTATAACTGTGATCTTCCCAGATCAGAACCCACACTTAACCTCAACACGTGTCCCACTTAATTGCTTTTTTAAATTTATTTTTAAAATCTTTTTATTTGGGCCTTTACTAGATTTCCTTGGTTATTTGGGTCATTAATTTCATGCAGCCGTGTAGAATTTCTCATCTCAACCTGCTGTCTGCCAGACGCCTTGGACTGCTGGCGGGGAAGCGCACGGCACAATGACATCACGTCGCACACTTTGCCTTTACTAAACGCTACAGGGAGACGAGATGCCGGGTGGAGACTCGTCAGCAGTAATATTTCATTTCGGCCTAGTAAAGCTTAATGATCCAACAGCAACTTGGATTTGAGGAGTACAACGTTCTCCAGGGTGAACGACAGCCAGTCCTAATAAAAAAGCCCCAACAAGAAGCTTTATTCGTTTGGGGGTTACAGATATTTGTGCACGTTTCTTCTGTCCAACCGGGGGCGGGGGGTTATCCACCGGGGTTTACTTATGTTGTGGCTGCAAAAGAACAGCATAGTCTCTCTCACTCTATGTATATAAAAAAAAACTATTGTCAAGTTTTAGACTTGCTTGGCATTATGCTTCCTCATCTTCATCTTCCTCATCACTGATCACGTATTTCTTATGCTTCTTGCTCGCCTTGTCGTCGTCTTCTGCTTTCCTTTTGCCAGAAGGCTCGCCCTCCTGCAGGGGAAACAGAGACGTTTTAGGCCAAACGGACCATTTCGCTTCCGGAAGAGGCTCGCGTTCCCGTCTGAGACCATCCTTGCTCCAAGAAACGGGCCTTTAACGCTCCTGACAAGGAGAAAAGATGCTCCCTTCTGGTTGGGCTAAGTGAAGATAAACCTTGGAACGTCTAGACACAACTACTCAGTAGATGTCCGCTGAGAAACAGACAAAATTAAAGTTGTGGTGACGGCCGCCGCTTTGGATGGCTTTAAAGGGGGCTGGAAAGATTCCTGGGAGCAGAAGGCTATCAATGGCTACTGGCCCTGATGGCTATGTGCTACCTCCAGTATTAGAGGCAGTAAGCCTTATATTGTTGTTCTCTACCTCGATCCAAAGGGAGAGGCAGGTAATAAATACATATTATTATTATTATTATTAATTATTATTATATTATATTATATTTATTATATACACCAGCTGCTGAGGAACATGGGTGGTAGGATGCTGTTGCAGCTGTGTCCTGCTTGTGGGGTCCCTGTTCGATCTCTGGTTGGCCACTGTGTGAACAGAGTACTGGACTAGATGGACCCTTGGTCTGGTCCAGCCTGGGTCCTCTTAAAACCAGCCTTCTGAACCCAAATAAAGATGGCGCTGGAGGCCGGTGCGGTGCTTTTCAGTGTGCCAGACTCCCAGTGAAAAACAAAATGATGTTTTAGGAATAAAGGTCAGGAATCCTGGTGAGTCGCTAAGACAAGTATCGTGGGCACAGGGAGGCCCGCAGCCGCCATGCTAAGAGACCTCAGCTCCAGCAGGGCCTTTCGGGTTATTTATTATTATTATTATTATTTAGAATATTTATATACCGCTCCCCATTGAAAATTTTCGGAGCGGTGTACAAGGAAAAATGAAAATAAAAACAGAATAAAACAGTTAAAACAAAATTTAAAAGAAGCAATAACAGTAATCCAAGGCTGCATGTTAAAGAAAGGCTTCTTGGAATAAAGATGTTTTCAGGAGGCGCCGAAAGGAGTACAAGGTTGGAGACTGCCTGACCTCCAGAGGCAGGGAGTTCCACAGGAGGGGCGCCACCACGCTGAAGGCTCTTCCCCTGGTGGACTCCAAACTGGTTGCAGTTTAGTTGGGGCTTTCGAAGGGAGAGGAGGGAAGTAGCCGCGTGCTTCTTATAGAACATATATTGCAAGGCTAGATCCGGCATGGGCTTGAAGGTATGGGGGCAATACGAGGCACTAACTCAGAAATCAGTCCGGGGAGCAGAAGGGAGCTTAATCAGGTGTCAAGATGGAACTCGCACCCTTCACTTTACACTTCTGTGCCCCCCAGGGGCCAGAAAGACCATGCAAATGGCTGGAAGGTAACTTTCGAACCCTTCCCACCGAAGGGAGACATGCGCTCTTGCACAACGGACACGTTGCAGGAAGCACTGGGGGCAGCGCGGGAGTTCTGCAGGCAGCTTCTGCTGTGGCAATGGAACGGAACTGAGCACCGGTGCCAAGTACGGGAATGAGGTGGCCAGCTCTGCTATCCGCTTCATCGCTGAACTGGGTAGAACAGGCAGTTCACACGCCACAAAGAAAGCGAGGTAAGTCACTGGCGCGTGGAAATCAAACTCAAAGTGCATCCAAGTCACAATGCATTAAAAACAGGTGTTATGGAGCTGAACAAGTGGAGGGTGCGTGTGTGTGTGTGTCAAAGACACTCCTTGTCTGGGACGTTGTTTGGTTTAAGGCTGGCCCCAATTCAATGCGAGATCTATACGCACGAATTGAGATACCTCTTGGTTTTACCAAGGGCCTACTGCTCTAAAAAGGCTCGAATTCCTGAATGAAGACAGAACTTTTCAAACTGAACGAAGGCCAAGTTGGGTCTGCCCCCCCCCCCCAACTGTTCGCCAGCTGCCTCCAGGACACGCAAACCCATCTCGGCATGGAATTCTGTTTGCAATTCCGCCCAAATTCACTTCTCCATTTCGGTGTCCCTCCTGGAAATCTTTGCGAAACTCAAACGCTCGTTTCACCCGAAATGGCCGACACCATTGGCCCCCAAAGCGTTATCCCCTGGATCATTTTTGGAGAATGACAATGTACGAACGTTTAAAACGAGAGGCAAACAGAAGCGCAAATGCCTGAGCATCCCATAATTTTGGGCACGTGCTGAGGTTCTCCTCTCTCTGGTGCATGCGTTTTCTTTTTTAATGTTTAAGCGCCCCCATGTGGTGTAGTTGAACTTTGGCAGTCAAACCAAAGCGGCTTTTAAGATGGAAGGCAAAAAAAGGGAAACGCATCAGCACAGGTGATCCATCTGTTGTCTTTTACCTAGATGGAAATGAGAAGTTCAAGACAGCAGAAAGAATCCATAAGCACAGTGGAACTGCTGATTATTTTGTTTTGGTCAGAAGACTCCTCTCCTCTCCCACATCACTAACTGCTTTCGAAACCGCCCCACACCTTCACCTTCAAAAGAAGTTTGTCATGCAGCATGACTACATACAACGTAGCACGATTCTGTGCATCTGCTCTCACCTGCAGAAAAACTATGATAAATCAAGGCTAGTAAGCCTTTATAGAGGCACCATTACTATTACGTTTATGACATCTTGTGTTTCAGATACATGACTCTTGTTCCTGTCTTTAACTGGATGGCTTTCATAAGAGTTGTAATTGTAGTTACCCGTATTTTCCGGCGTAGAAGACGACTGGGCGTATAAGACGACCCCCAACTTTTGAGAAGATCTTCCTGGGTTAAAAAGTCATCTTATACTGGGCGTATAAGACGACCCCCCAACTTTTGAGAAGATTTTCCTGGGTTAAAAAGTCGTCTTATACGCCAGAAAATACAGTATTTTAACCTCTCGGTTAACGACTCTTGCCTCCCTGTTCTTAATTTGGCTTGCTTTTATAATGACTGTATCTTGCTTTTATGATTATTGTATTTCTAGCTATTTTTAATCCGGTGGTCTATGACCGTAATAAATATGATTGGTGCAGCAGAGTAATAAAATAAAAATAAAACGAAGCCCATTTGTTTTCCCGGGCTCCAGAGGGCAGATCCTGAACCAAAGGGTTCAAATGACAAGGAAAGGGCATTTCGGCTAAACATGAGGAAGGCGCTCCTGACGGCATAGGCTGTTTGACGTCAGCACCAGATGTCTGGGAAAGGTGGAGGACTCCTCTTATTAGAGGATTTTAAGCAGATGCTGGATGGGTCACCCATTTGGGACGCTGTAGCTGTGGACTTCCTGCAGCGGGGGTGGGTGATTCTTTTGTTCTGTTGATATTGGTGTCGTCATGATTTCATGAACATGCCTTCATCTCGCAAAACCCCGATTCGTAGATGAAGCCCTAGTTAAGACAAAGTTTCCCAGCGCTCCACCGGCCTTTAGCAAATCAAGCTCACAAGCGCAGAGCATTCCACAATTCAGACCCAAATGGCAGCCAACGGAACCGCGTTGCCGCCCCAAAGAGACCCCTGCGGCTTCCCTTACCTCGTCACTGTTCAGCTTCTTTGCCTTAAGCAATCGCTGCGCTTTATCTTCGTCTGAGCCTTCGTCACTGTCTGAAGAATAAATCCTGGCCCGCTCCTCTGGAAGGGAAACGGACGCATTACTCTTCAAGAACAAAGCAACTGACACAATCCAGTGACAGAAGCCGACCGTAGCTCAGAAACACCCCCATGTTTAACTAAAGCGACCCTGGGCCACTCGCTCCACGAGGCGGGTTCCTGACATGGAAAACGTAGGCCCGAGCCAGTTGTGATCAGCGGCAGGCATTTGCTTGTGATCGTCGGCCGCTGCAAACGCAGAGCAGCGCATCTCTGCTGTGCAAATCGGAAGACAAAAGCCAGCTAGGGAGTGAACAAAGCAAAGCCGACAGCTAAGAATGAAACCATCGGGCGACCAGCTGGCCGAGGCACCGTTTGAGAAGATGGCTCCCCACCATAGCTAGGCTCATGGCGATGTCCGTCCCCGTTTGGGGAAAGCAGATTTCAAAAGCCACGCATCAGATTGAGTCGCGCGAGCTGTGGGCGAGGCGGGCGTACCTCTTATTCCGCCTTTATATCTGTTCTTTATGGCCGCCAGGCTGATGGCCTCTTCCCCTTCATCCTCTTCGTCGTAGCGATCCGGCTCCAAGTAGCTGGCGCTCAGCCCCCGCTGGTGCTGCTTCTCTCGCATCCGCCGCTGCTGAGACTCTCTGCGAATGGAAGCACGCAGCCTCTCCTCCTCTTTCTGCCCGGGGAGAGGGAGGGAAATAATAATAATAATAATAATAATAATAATAACAACAACAACAACAACAATAATAATAATAATATTTCTTACCCGCCTCTCCCTCTGGATCAAGGCGGGGAACAACGTTAAATACAAAAATATCATAAAATGCATAAAACTGATTAAAAAACATATAAACCGGATACAATATTAAAATAACAATCGGGCATCTTAAAATCCATCTGGGTAGGCCTGCTGGAAGAGATCAGTCTTCATGGCTTTCTTAAATTCAGAGAGAGTATTAAGTTGACGACCCTCTCCCGGCAGGCCATTCCACGGCCTGGGAGCGGCAGAAGAGAAGGTCGTCGGGGTAGCAGTTGTCAGCGTAGTTTTGGCTGACTGGAGTAAATTCTTCCCAGAGGACCTGAGTGTGCGGAGCGGACTGTGTGGCGGAAGGCAATCCCGCAGGTAGCCTGGACCCAAACCATGAACATACGTGTGTGTGTGTGCCAAGGGAGGCATGGAGATTTCGCGCACAGGGCTTGGCCTCTGCGTTGCCTGGCTCCCTCCACCTCCTTGCAGCAGTGAGGGTGCTTCCAAAGTCCCACCTCCTCCCTGCCACTCTCCCCACTTTTAAAGCCTCATTCCTGACCCTACTACCCGTGCAGCAGAACGAAGCGGTAGGATCCCACAGAGGACCGTCTCCCTTCAGACCGCAAGTGAGGGAAGCCTTTTATTAATCTTTGAACGCTTCCCCACATTAAAACTCCCTGCCAGCGAGCGAGCGAGAAAAATATCTAACGCAACAGCGAGACACATTCCAGCACCACCTCTGGGCCGGTGTTGGGGGTCAGCATTGTTGGGCACCTGCGAAGACTCACTGGGGACCCTTCTGGCCCTGCTGCGGTCTTCCCTGCAAGACACTGCTTGGTTCGTTGAGTTGAGTCAGCCGGCGTTTTCTGCACTCCGTGGCCTGGATTATATAAGCTGATCTGTCTTTTGGAGTCTGGCAGATGAATGTTTTTGTTTTTAGGTTAAACGCTGCAGCCTAAGTGCCAGAAACTACACATTCTTGCCTGGCAGTACCTATATAAAACAATTGTCAGCTTCAGATGGTGGCCCCGTTCAGAAGACACCTTAAGCCACGGCTTTAACCACGGTGGTTAAGCCAGAAAGCCGGGCAGTGTTCAGAAGACACCTTAAACCATGGCTTTAACCACGGTGGTTAAGCCAGAAAGCCGGGCAGTGTTCAGAAGACACCTTAAACCATGGCTTTAACCACAGTGGTTAAGCCAGAAAGCCAGGCCGTGTTCAGAAGACACCTTAAACCATGGCTTTAACCACGGTGGTTAAGCCAGAAAGCCGGGCAGTGTTCAGAAGACACCTTAAACCATGGCTTTAACCACGGCGGTTAAGCCAGAAAGCCGGGCAGTGTTCAGAAGACACCTTAAACCATGGCTTTAACCACAGTGGTTAAGCCAGAAAGCCAGGCCGTGTTCAGAAGACACCTTAAACCATGGCTTTAACCACAGTGGTTAAGCCAGAAAGCCGGGCAGTGTTCAGAAGACACCTTAAACCATGGCTTTAACCACGGTGGTTAAGCCAGAAAGCCAGGCCGTGTTCAGAAGACACCTTAAACCATGGCTTTAACCATGGCAGTTAAGCCAGAAAGCCGGGCAGTGTTCAGAAGACACCTTAAACCATGGCTTTAACCACGGTGGTTAAGTCAGAAAACCAGGCAGTGTTCAGAAGACACCTTAAACCATGGCTTTAACCACGGTGGTTAAGCCAGAAAGCCGGGCAGTGTTCAGAAGACACCTTAAACCATGGCTTTAACCACAGTGGTTAAGCCAGAAAGCCAGGCAGTGTTCAGAAGACACCTTAAACCATGGCTTTAACCACAGAGGTTAAGCCAGAAAGCCAGGCAGTGTTCAGAAGACACCTTAAACCATGGCTTTAACCACGGCAGTTAAGCCAGAAAGCCGGGCAGTGTTCAGAAGATACCTTAAACCATGGCTTTAACCGCAGTGGTTAAGCTAGAAAGCTGGGCAGTGTTCAGAAGACACCTTAAACCATGGCTTTAACCACGGTGAAAAAGGGAGAAAGCCTTATTCACCATGTTTAAAGCCATGTTTTAAAGTGTCTTCTGAACAGGGTCATACTTTCTGGCTTAACCACTGTGGTTAAAGCTGTGGTTTAAGGTGTCTTCTGAACGGGGCCATTGAGTTTCATGATGTCTGACCAATATGCAGTTACTCTTATTTCTTCTGCTGAGTTCCTACGAGTCCTTGCTTCTCCCCTGCCTTTCCCACCCCTGCTGTTTTCTGGCTCTGCCCGATTGGACTCATTCACCCCATTTGTTCCAAGCGGCCCATTCGTCCCCCACAGAGAGGACAACGTAGGTTATTTTCTATGGCAGATCAGACTCCTTTCTCGCTCGACGTCAACAAAGGCTTCGTAGCCTTGGAGCAGAGAGTTCAAAGATGCTGTCCAGCCAAGCGTACTGATAACAGTGCAAGGGTTTGGAAAGGAGGAGAGGGGGGGAAAAACACACAGTCAAAACAAAGAGCAGCTTAGAAGGAAAAGCTCTAAGATCCCCATGAGCAAAAATGTACCTTGATCATTTCGGTGCGCTGGGACTCCGGATCCCGGCCAGCCATGGGCAAAATGCGGATCTTTTGGGTCTTTGAACATCGGTCCGCGAGGGAAAGCGTCATCTTTCTGTGCGTGGCGCTGTCTGTCGAGTGAGGCCTGTCGGAGGATTGTCGTCAGGTTAAAACACTCCTTTCGGGGAACGTCAGTTTTCAGCGAATAATTACAGCACGCCAAGAAATAAATGCCGCTAAAAAGTGGGGCTGGTAGACGGCTGGCTGGAACCTGTGGCCCTCGAGATGCTGCTGAACTCGGACTCCCATCAGCTCCAGCTGGGATGCCTGTATAGGCAGAGGTAATGGGAGTTGTAGTCCAAAAAGATCTGGAGAGCTACAGGTCCCCCTTCTTTGCATTAGAGGAAAACAGCGTGCCACCTCTCCATTGGGAGGAAAAAAGCAGCAGCTAAGGAGAACACTATCGTAGAATGCCTTCCCAATGGATTTACTTTGGCCTTCACTGCTTCTTAGTACATTACCTGGGAAGTGAGAAATGACGATCCTTCAACCACAGTCCCCTGAGGATGCATGGCTTCTGTTAAATCCATTCTGCCTGTGTTTAGCGGACTGTCAGGTGTCCTTCCATTCCCTCGTCCGCTCATTGACGGAACCGGACTTTTATAACCAGAATTTCGTGCTTACCGGAAGGTTAGTTTCGTTTTGAACACCGCCTGCCCCTGAAGACCCGTCCCTTGTCTGATGAAGAGATGGTTGTGATCGCCCTGCAAGGGTGCTTTATACACGTCGAAGACCTCGTTCCCCAAATGCAGCGACATGCTTCAAAAGGAGAGGGGAAATGTTCCCGTTAGCTTTGCTTATCGTTGGGGGGCGGGATTGTAACAGGGACTGGACAACAAGACCACATCACACCAGCTCTTTTCCAGGTTCCCTGGCTGCCAGTCCAAGTCCGGGCCCAATTCAAAGGGCTGGTATTAACATTCAAAGCCCTCAACAGCTTGGGGTCAGGTTAACTGAAGGAACGTCGCCTCCTCCCATAAGTACCTGCCCGGAGCCTAAGGGGGTCTTTCTCCACGAGACCCTGCCTAAGGAACTGAGGCAGGTGGCTACCAGGAGGAGGGCCTTCTCTGCCGTGGCACCCCGGCCGTGGAATGAGCTCCCCGAGGAGGTTCGCTTGGCATCTACACTATATTCTTTCAGACACCAGGTGAAGACCTTTTTATTCTCTCAGCATTTTAACAGTTTATCATCTTAGTTTTTTTTTTAAACTTTGCTCTTTTAAATCTGTATTTTAAATCCATATTAATCTTTGCATTGCTGCTTGGTTTTACCCTGTTTGGGCTTTTACAGTGTACTTTTTTACTGTGGTTCCTTTTATACTTTGAATTCATACTTCATGGTTTTAATTACTGTGAAATGCCCAGAGAGCTTTGGCTATATTGGGCAGTACAGAAATGCAATAAATAAGTAAATTACAATAAAGCCAACTTCTGTTGGTGTATTGAAATGCCTTTTTATATTTAACTCAGTCATTTCCTCTCACCTTGGCCATACCCCTCCAACCCACTTCCCGGTTTCACTTAGGCAATGAACCTTAGAGCAAGAGCCTGCAAAATATTTTTTTTTTAATGGACAGTGCCTAGTTTAATATAAGAGATGCTTTAAGGTGGGTTCCCGCATTGAGCAGGGGGTTAGACTTGATGGACTTGGAGGACCCTTCCAACTCTATGATTCTATGATCTAAAAATATATTATCACGATCTGTTTGTAAGTCCGGCTTAGCCTGTAAAGACCCACAACAGCAATTGCCTCAAGAGGACAAAAGTCTCAGAGACCCCCGCTTAGAAACCACAGACGTCTTTAGACAGACATTACAAAATTTGGGGGGTGGGGAAATGTGAACGCCTCCTCGAAAGCTTTCCCCTCCAATGCAGCGAACGGCAACTGCGGACATCTGCAATCTCCAAATCTTCCAAGGCCTTATGTACAAGGGCCAAAGAGGTGAACCCAGGGGAGACACATGTGAACGAGAACTTAAGACAGGGCCTCTAAACCGAGCGACAGGCTGCTGCAGTTCACAAGAACAGGCCGGGCGGAAGCAGGCGGAAACTGACCTTCCGTCGGACCATTTGACTATCCGAGCGTTGCTCTCCCGAACCTCGCTCCCCTCTTCATCCCGGCGCGTGCGCCAGCGGATGGTGTTCTCCACCTGTCGGGACACAAAGTGGCCACGCGCAGAAAAGATGTCGTGAATAAGACGCCGACTGCTTTTGCGAGACATATGGCCGGGGAGGAGAGAAGACTTGCAGTCATGTCATGCGTGGCGTAGCGGCTAAAGTGTCGGACTGGGAGTCAGGAGATCTGGGTTCTAGTCCCCACTCGGCCATGGAAACCCACTGGGTGACTTTGGGCCAGTCACAGACTCTCAGCCCAAGCCACCTCACAGGGTTGTTGTTGGGAGGCTAAAATGAGGATTATGTACACCACCTTGGGTTCCTTGGAAGAAAAAAGGCAGGGTGTAAATGCAATAAATAAATAAAGTCATTGATCGCTATTTGGACAAATGGCTGAACCCATGTTTGCAGTATTTAATTAGTTGCAATGTATCTGTTGAAAATCCTTAAGATGGTGCTTATGGGACAACAAAGGAATCCAGTATACTGCGAGGGAAGGGCGGCTCTGGGCCTTTTTTGCAAAACCTTTGGCACAATCCCCCCTGCCCATTTGACCTCACCCCCCTCCTGCCTGCCTCCGTCTGTTGCCTCCACGGTGGCCAATTTTAGATTGTAAGTCCCTTGAACCAGGGACCTACCTACCTTCTAGTTATGGTGTAACGTGTGCTTTGGCGTCAGGCCCAAACTCTGCCTTGCACTGTTTCACGGGCAAATTCTTTCTCTCTGAGCCTCAGCAATTTGCCTTCTTAGCTTTCCTTCCATAAAATGGCTATTTTGATCTGATTGTCGGGGGCTCAAATCGGTGGTTTGGAATTTGGGGGTCAAGCCCACTCTTTGCCTTTCATGACAAGCCACACCTCCCAGGTAGCCATTTCGTTCTGGTGCCCACGGCGTTTTAAATATTATCATGCCCATGCATTGCCATAGTGCTGTAGATGCCAGCTCAAATCTGGATTCTGTATACGTAAGAAAAGCAATCCTTTGCATTTATATAGCTCTTTGAATACGACAATGCTTCGCATCCATTTGCCACAGCAATCCTTGCAACAAAGCTGTCAGGTAGTTTGGTGCTATGATCTCCATACTAGTGTGTGTGTGTGTGTGTGTGTGTGTGTGTGCGCGTGCTTGCTTAAGGCTACTAACCAACTTGACGTCGGAACTGAAATTTGAACAGGGGACTTCCTGCTTCACCACTACAACTTATAGCCTTTATGCTACACCAGCTCTCAAAACAGAACTGACATTATTTACAAGTCCTACAGCAGAATTTTATTTATTTATTATTGCATTTATAGCCCGCCTTTTTTCCTCCAAGGAACCCAAGGCGGCGTACATAACCCTCCTCTCCAGTTTATCCTTACAACAACAACCCTGTGAGGAAGGTTAGGCTGAGAGTCTGTGACTGGCCCAAAGTCACTCAGTGGGTTTCCATGGCCGAGTGGGGATTAGAACCTGGATCTCCCGACTCCCAGTCCGACACTTTAGCCACTACACCACACTGATAGGTATAAACCTGTGTGCGTGTTGCGGCCGGGAGAGGGGGAAACGACACGTAGAATTTATTGTTATACCTTCAGTTTTAACCTCGTTCTGCCTTCTTCATCAAGCATCTCCTCATCTTCAAATTCATCCTCATAATACTGAGGATCAAAGGGCCTGTAATAAATCAAGGACACGTGAAGAGCCCTGCTGGATCAGTCCAAAGGTCCATCCAGCCCAGTATTCGTGTTCTCCACATTGGCCCACCGGACGCCTCGGAGGAGCCCACAAGCAGGACCCTTCCGCTCATGTTCTCCAGCACATGTCCTCTGATACTGGACGCAATCTCTTGCCACCGCGACTAGTAGCCACTGAAAGCTTTTTCCTGCCATGAATTTCTAATTCCCTTTCAAAACCATCTAAGGCAGCGGTTCTCAACCTGTGGGTCGTGACCCCTTTGGGGGTCGAACGACCCTTTCACAGGGGTCGCCTAAGACCATCGGAAAACACATATTTCCGATGGTCTTAGGAACCGAGCTACATAATTTTGCTACATAACAGTAGCAAAATTACAGTTATGAAGTAGCAACGAAAATAATTTTATGGTTGGGGGTCACCACAACATGAGGAACTGTATTAAAGGGTCGCGGCATTAGGAAGGTTGAGAACCACTGATCTAAGGGCATAATCGATGGCGCGTTTAGATAGAAAGAAGGCCTACAATTCCCATCGTGACCACCCCACCCAAGCGGGAACGGCTGAAGAGATGCTGGGAGTTGCAGGACTTCCTTCTGGCTAAGTATGCATAGGACTGCACCGTAAGGCATGATTAGACAGAAAAAGAGCCTACAACAGACTAGCGTTCCGCAGTTAGCCTGCGTTGTAAGCTATCACCAAGCCTTATGGGGGTGAACTCCGTAGGGAACGCATTACGATCCTGGTGAGAGGTCCTGCAATCAATACAGGAAAGCTACACACCCACGGACCCACAAATGCACTCGCCAGCTTGCCACTGGCAAGTACATCTTTTGCTCTGGCGAAAGAACATAAGAACATGGGAAGAGCCCTGCTGGATCAGACCAAGGGTCCATCTAGTCCAGCATTCTGTTCACCCAGTGGCCGACCAGGGACCCACAAAGCAGGGCATGAGTGCAGCAGCACCCTCCTGTCCATGTTCCCCAGCGACTGGTATTCAGGGGCGTCCTGCCTCTGATACTGCAGACAGCACATAGCCATCGGGGCTAGTAGCCATGGATAGCCTTCGCCTCCAGGAATTTGTCTCACGGCCTTTTAAAGCCATCCAAACTGGTGGCCGTCACGACATCTTGTGGAAGTGAGTTCCATAGTTTGACGATGCACTGTGTTCAACTATGCGCAGAGAAGAAAGAATGGAAGAGAATCCCACCACTCTCCTGTGCCCGGAGAAGCCCGAGGACCCTCCTTGATGCCACACCAACCTCAGAAGCATGAGGGGGTGGCAGCAGCTGAGACTTCATGCGACCTCGTAAGTGTCTGAGGCGCAATGTATGAGAGGCGCTCCCCATTCCTCTCTCCCCAGGTAAGACTTGGGGCCTTCCAGATGTTGTCGCCTACAACTCCCATGATCCCTCACCAGTGGCTACGCTGGCTAGGGCTGATGGGGGAGTTTTATTTTGGCATTTGCAGCCACAAGAGGCGCTGCTGTGGTTTTTTTTACCTGGGCTCCACACTGAGGAAGTTGGGCAGCTTGACGAAATACAAGTCGTTCCCCAGGTCGGTGTTCACTTTTGGGATCTCTACTTCTATCCGCGTTTCTGGGATAGGCTCCTCCTCCTGCTGATCCTCATTCAACCCGTTCTCATCCTAACGAAGCGGAGGGAGGGTGTGCGTGTAAGCCAAAGACGGAATGAAAGAAAGCAAATGGGAATAATGATTTTAACAACAATAACAGCAACAGCACTTCCACGCTAGATTCCATACAGTTTAAGATACTGACGGAAGTAATTGACTATGCCAGCTTCCACCTGGAGCCCTCCAGATATGTTAGACTACAACTCCCATCAGCCACCTGAGAGAGTGCCTTCTCCCCTACCATCCTGCCCGGTCACTGAGGTCATCCATCCTCTGATTGGGGTCCACCAGGGGAAGAGCCTTCAGCGTGGTGGCTCCCCTCCTGTGGAACTCCCTGCCTCTGGAGGTCAGGCAGGCGCCAACTTTGTACTCCTTTCGGCGCCTCCTGAAAACAACTTTATTCCAGGAAGCTTTTCCTTAAATGTCCAGCCATGAGTCACTGTTTTTGCTTCTTTTAAAATCTGTTTTAAGTGTTTTACTCGGTTTTTATTATCATTTTATCTTGTACACCGCTCCGAAATTTTCAGTCGGGAGCGGTATATTATTGCTGCAAGCTGCCTTGCGGGGGCTTCTGCCCTGAAAGGCAGCCAAAAAATGTTTTAAATAAATAAATAAAGTGACGTTAGCAGGGATGATGGGGGAGGCTGGGGCATGCCGGGGCACACAGCATCAAAAGCACTTCCACGCAGAAAGTTAGCTTAAGGAAAGAGGGGAATGGTGACCTCCCACTAGCCAAACAACCAACGGCAGCTGGGGGCTTTCTTTGACCCCTCCAACGTAACCCATGAGGGTCTCTGTGCCAAATGGCCATGTGCTGATTTGGGGGCAGACCTGCCATCCTTTTATGCTCCTGTCGTTGCCAGAAAACTAGGATTTCGGAGGCCATCCAAAATGTGGGCATTCAGTGTTTCCAAACCGTGCCTGGGGAAGAAGGAGCTGTTGGTTTGCCCCTCCATTGGGAGATGAGAGGACGGAGCAGGGCCTTCCCACCAGCCTAAGCAGTCTCCTTAATTTCTTTTTATTTTCTCCCTCTTCCCTCTATACACTTTTCCTTGTGTGTCATGTCTTTTTTTTTAGAATGTAAGCCTGAGGGTAGGGACTGTCTTCTTTACTGATACATTGTAAGCCGCTCCGAGAGCCTTTTGGCTGAGGTGCGGGATAAAAATACTCTAAATAAAATAAATAAATAAAAGACAGCTGGCCAGCAAGTATCCATCTTCCTCTGAGTTGGGCAGATCAGGAAGGGTGAGGGATGAGGCAAAGGGGAAGTTAATGCATATGTCCCACACCGTGCACGTAATATAATATGTGGCACAGCGTGGATATGCATGTATAATAACCCTTACTCCTATGAGGCCTTAAGAGTGCCTGGCCAATGAAAGGACAGGCCTAGAATGGTGAGAAAGGGGCTGAAGAAAAGCCAGTTGGTGGTAGGAGGAAGAGAAGGTGAGGAGAAAGCTGAAAGGACAGCAGAGGGAGGAGAGAGAGAAAAATCTTACGTTACATGTTTTCAACCTCAAACATCAAGTAATGGTAAACAATCTTTTTAAAAAGATCATCTTTTTTTGTTTTCACCTTTGGCAGTTTACTAGGATCTCAGCTGTCCTGAAATCCTAGTGATAGAGGGTGGGATATAAATGTTTTAATAAATAAATAAAATTTGCAGTATGTTTATTTTAAAAGTGTAAAGTTGCTCCAGTTGCAAGGGAAATGGGCAAACATATTTTTATCCAATCGTTCTCAGACTACTAGCCCCCATGGCGGGATCTGAACCAGTCTAATTAGATGATGCAAAAATGTGCAGGGATGAACACCTTAGAGGTCAAGTTCTTCGGTTCAATCCTATACTGAGCTGACAGTGCCAGAAGGGCAGGGTGACGTGCGCAGCCCCCATGCCAAAGACTGACAGATGCACTTACGATAGGTTGCCCTGGCGTTGGGGGCTTGTCTTCCCCATCACTCCCTGAAGAGATGTCATCTGCTCCTCCAAACAGATCCATTGCATCCCTGTTATCTTGCCCAGGAAATGAGACAGAAAGGTTATTATTTTGTCTCTTTCAAATGTATAAAGTAGAGGTTGGGGAAGGGGAGAGATTGGGTTGAGGATTTTTTTAAAAATGCATCATTTGTACAAAGAAAAGAATCTGCAAAGAACATGAAAGCTTTCTATCATTACACAGAAAAAATGTGTGTATCACATACAAAATTAAATATGACAAGAGAGAAAAGCCAGAGTGGTGAGGTGGTTAATGTTGCACCTAGTTTGGGCTGACCCAGGTTCAAATCCCGGCTCATCCACAAAACTTATTGGGAGATACTGGGCAAGGTGTACTCACGCTTTCTGACTAACCTACTTCAAAAGGTTGTTGTGAAGATTCTTTTTTTAAGGGCTCATTTATTGCATTTACATTCCGCCTTTTCCTTCAAGGAACTCAAGGTGTTGTACCAGGTTCTGCCTCACCCCTTTTATCCTTAGAACAACCCTATGAGGTAGGTTAGGCCGAGACACAGTGCGTGGAGGAAGGATAGGACAGAGGCAGAATAAATCAAGTTCTCCTAGTTCTCTGTTCCTTGCAAGCAGAGTGAGCTTTAAAACAAACACAGACCATACTTTGATTAAAGTTAGCTATGGCTCTCAAAGACCAGTCAACAAGCTTCCAGGTGTTGGATCCACTATGCAGAGAGGGCCTTTTCTGTGGTGGCCCCCCAATTCTGGAACAATCTCCCCGATGAGGCCCGCCTGGCGCCAACATTGTTATCTTTTCGGCGGCAGGTTAAGACTTTCCTTTTCTCCCAGGCACTTAACAGCATGTGTTGCGTTTTAACTGACTCCAAAACGAGCTTTGGCCTGGCTGAGTGTTTAAAAATTGTTTCAAATGTTAGCTGTTTTTATGCTTTTGTTTTTAAATTTTGTATACTGATTTTTAATGTTCAGTCTTTTTAATCAGCTAAAAACTTTTCTTTTTCCTATAGCTTTTAAAACTTGATTTTGTTCTGACTTTATACTGTTAGTTTTACCCTACCCAGTGCCTGTTTGCATTCTCTTCCCCTCCTTATTGTTTTATTATGGTTTTATTAGAATGTAAGCCTATGCGGCAGGGTCTTGCTATTTACTGTTTTACTCTGTACAGCACCATGTACATTGATGGTGCTATATAAATAAATAATAATAATAATAATAATAATAATAATAATAATAATCTAATCTTTTTAATCTTTGTAAACTGCCCAGAGAGCTTCGGCTATGGAGCGGTATATAAATGTAATAAATAACAATAACAACAACAACAACACTGAGTTCAAGTGTTAGAAAAAGAAAGCTATGTTAGCCAAAGTGAAGCCATTTTAGAAAGGAAGTAGAATTGCAGGCATTTCACAGCAAGCGAGAAGTCACGTCTATCCATAGGTGTCAGCTTGTTTCCCCCTTTATCTAACAAAAATAGTTACTTCTAGCTCCGGCCTGGAAGGTCATTGTTGATGTAGAACAAAGGAACAGTGTTGGTTGTTGTAAGACGAAAGGAATACAGAGCAAGATAACTGTTATGCTAAACTTTATGTTCTGATTGGCTAATACTGTTATTGGGCAAAGCCCAGACACTAACTATATAAAGATACTTAACTTTCGTTTTCTTTGTCTGACCACTCGCCTTTTAGAGCTCAGATCTTGATTTAAATCAATAAAGCGCTTTTTGAACCCTCTGTCGTTGTGAAAGTAGAGTCGTGCTTTGGGGCTAATTAGATCTCGCCCCTGGGCAAAAGAACCTTTGTCTAACACAAGGAAGCCTTCAGCTAAAGCATCTGGCATCCTCTGAGCCCTTGCTAGAAAGCAACTGACATCAGATGGCCCAAACACCTTGCAAATCGAACCCCGGCTCAAGCGGGAGGCAGGAAAAGGCGCGGCTTACTTTTTTGCCCTTCTGTATCACTATCCATTTCGGAATCCGAAGCGATTGGCTTCTTACGCTTCATGTGCAGGACTTCGTCATCACTGTCACTGCCTCTGGCAGACTCTGGAAAGAGGAAACGCCTGTCTTTTCACAGCTGAATGGGAATCTGTACACTTTCAAATATTGCATACCTTACTAGGTAACTTTACACGGACGGGTGCAAAACCTCAGGCCTGGAGGCCAAATTGGGCCAGCCCGGGGCCCCAATCCGTAGGTGGCCCCTCCTCCTCCCGGGATTCCAGCCCCTTTCCCATCCCCCAGCCCCATTTCTCCTGACTGCCGGTCGTTTGGTGGTTTCCCCCTTCCCATTTTTAAAGCCTGAGATGCCTCCCCTAAAGCTTGGTTACTAGCCTGTCTACGGCTGACTTTGGTCCCACCCACTGCCAACACAGGTGAGATCAAAGAGAGAGCAATGATATTATAACCTACCCAGAGACTTTGGGAGAGCTTTTAAAAAGAAGAAGCAAAAAGGTCAACGATTGAAATCCAAATCCTTTCTCTTCAAGGACAGGCTGCAGAACAGCAAAGGTGCGTAACTGGGGCAAAGGAAATTCACGATCTTAACCTCCGAGACAACGAGGAGGCTGTAGCTCCGTGTGAAAGGTCCTTGCAGTGAAGCTTATGTGGGAGCAGCGCGTTGGGAGTGGGACGTGGCTGGTTACCAGTGAGACAGGAGAGAATGCCGGGGAGGGGGCAGTTACGTCAGTTAGAAGGGGCAGTTGGGAGAGATGGAGGGAAAGTGATGCAAGGCTTGGGCAAAATGGGGACACTGGTGTTAACGTATAAGTTATGTATGCTGTTGTTGGAGGGGAAGGCTATCAACAGTGTTGGAAAAGTACCCTCTCCGAGGCAGAGTTGCTACGGTAGTTGCTAACGAAATGTTGCAAAACGTCTATGAGAAGCCATTCCAAGGATAAGCAAAATCAAGTGAACGTTCCCGTAAAGAACATTCAGTAGCTCTCTCTTTGTGTTGATGCTTGCCAAAAGAACATGCCATGTACTCTCTTCTCAGCTAGAAATTTCCTGTTAGATGGTGCCTACGTATTTGACACCAGAGAAGATAGTGTATAAAACCTAGCTACCTCCCTTGCGAGGTAGGCACATGCTTTGGGAGCAATTAGCTCTTGGGTCTCTTTATTCTGCAGAATAAACGTCGTTTGACTCATACCCTATTTCTTCGATTCTAAGATGCACTTTTCCCCCCAATATAAACATCTCTAAAAATCGGGTGCGTCCTTGAATCGCAGGTGCGTCTTAGGGTTCTTTTTTTCTGTTGGTGGTACTGAAATTAGTGTGCGTCTTACAATCAAAGAAATACGGTACTTCATCTCCTCTCCTCCTTGTGTGCTGTATTGGACTTCTTACACCAGGGAACGAGCAATTTTTGCAACGGAAGGCTATCAATGGCTACTAGTCCCGATGGCTATATATGAGCCGCAGTGTCAAAGGCATGGATGCCTCCTTACACTTATGTCCTGCTTGTGGGTTTGTTTATTTATTTATTTATTATTGCATTTGTATCACGCCTTTTTCCCTGCAAGGAACCCAAGGCGGCGTACATAATTTATTTATTTATTTATTTAATTAATTTATTTAAGGATTTTTATGGCGCCATTCAGCCAAAAAAGGCTCTCACAGCGGCTTACAAAAGTATTTCTTGACAGTCCCTGCCCACAGGCTTACAATCTAAAAGACATGACACAAAAGGAAAGGGGATTGGGAGGGTAATCCTGTCAGTATAATCCTCCTCCTCTCCACTTTATCCTCACAAAAACAACCCTGTGAAGTGGGTTGGGCTGAGAGTCTGTGACTGGCCCAAAGTCACCCAGTGGGTTTCCATGGCTGAGTGGGGACTAGAACCCAGATCTCCTGACTCCCAGTCTGACACTCTAGCCACTACACCACACTGGCTCCCACGGGTTTCCCATGGGTAGCTGCTTGGACACTGTGTGAACAGAATGCTGGGCTAAATGGACTTTTGTTCTGATCCAGCAGGGCTCTTCTGATGTTCTTGTTATTATACGGAATTGTTTTCATGTCCCTTATTCACCCAAAATACTTTGGCCCTTGTAAGAAAAGCCCAGGAGTGTCCTGTTTTCTAGACTGAACCCACACTGGTAGGGTTTGAATTCCTCCCCCATCCCCAAGAAGTATTTAGTTTACAACCTGCTTTGCATTCAGACGGTCCCTGCCACCTTCAAGGGAGGGCTGGGAAGCGTCCCTGTTGAAGACTGTGTAGAGCCTTGCCAGTCTGTTGAAAGAAGGGCCCAGTTCTTGATCAGAGTAACCTATGCTACTAGTTGCTAAGCTGAGTTGCTAAGGAAATGTTGCAAAATGTCTAAGAGAAGCCATGAAATTCTCAAGATAACCGAAATCAAGTGATTGTTCTCCAGGGAACAGTGAGTACTGTAGAGGCTTGCCAAGAAAATGTCTTACCACGTACTTTACTTTTCAGCCAGAAATGGGTGTATAAACACCTTGCTAACTGCTCTGCAAGGTGGGCACATGCTTTGCAGCAATTAGCTCTTGTTACTCTTTATTCTGCAGAATAAGCGCTGTTTGACCCACACTTCATCTCCTCTCCTCCTTGTGTGCTGAATTGGACTTGGTACACCAGGGAACGAGCCATTTTTGCTACAGTCAGTGAAAAGATGCCCGCCAGCTCTTTTGGACTACAACTCCCAGCATTCCTGACCATTGGACATGTTGGCTGGGGCTGCTGGGCGCTAGCTTGGCCAACAACGCCCGGCAGCTCTAGCCAGCTTAGCCAATAGGAAGGGCTGGAGTCAATGAGAGCCAAACCATCCGGAGGGCTACAAGCTGCCCAGCCCTGGTCCTTCACCTTCCCCCTCTAGCCTACCAGATTTGTGCTCGTGTTCCTCCTCGTCCTCCGAGAGCCGCCGCTCTTCGTCGTCCGAGTGCTGCGGCCTCTCGTC
This sequence comes from Elgaria multicarinata webbii, assembly GCF_023053635.1. Taxonomy (NCBI): domain Eukaryota; kingdom Metazoa; phylum Chordata; class Lepidosauria; order Squamata; family Anguidae; genus Elgaria; species Elgaria multicarinata. The sequence continues at coordinate 13,299,796 of NC_086186.1, forward strand.
ATCCGAGTTCTGCAGCTTCTCCTCATCCGAATGCTGCGGCCGCTCATCGTCGTCGTCCGAGTTCTGCACATTTTCTTCATCCGAATGCTGGGGCCTTTCGTCTTCATCAGAAATCTGCAGCTTCTCCTCGTCGGAAACTGGCAGCCTCTCTTCGTCCTCCGAGTTGTGCATTTTCTCGTCGTCCGAGTTCTGCAGCCTCTCTTTATCGTTGGGAATCCGAGCCCTCTCCTCGTCCTCCGAGTTCTTCTCCTCGTCCTCCGAGTGCTGCAGCCTGTCTTCGTCATCCGAGTGCTGGAGCTTCTCGTCCTCGTCCGACTGATCGCTTTTGTCTTCCCTCCCCCATTTCTCGTCCTCCGAGTGTGCTTTTTCAGATCCTTCTGCCTCGGAGTGGCGGCTGCCTTCCTCCGACCGGTGGTCCTCATCCTCGTCGTCATCGCGAGCAGCTTCCGAACCACTGTGCTGGTCAATATCCGACTGGTCGTTATCTTCACGTTCAGAGTGTCCTGAGGCTTCAGAGCGAATGTAGGACCGTTCGGACCGGTTGTCACTGCCACTATGGTGAGAAGCACCATCATCTTCGCTGTCATCACCAAACAATTCCTTATTACTGGGTTTCAAAGCCTCTTGGTCGTCTTCTCTCTCGCTCTCACTGCCAGAAATGTTACTGACAGAACCGATGTTCTCCTGATCAGAATCTGAATCAGATCCGGAATCAGAATCTGTTAAAAACAAACGTACGTAAGTGTTAACCAGAAGAGAATAAAATTAGACTGACACAATTTTAATGACTGATATTCCATCAGAAGGAAGCAAATTCACGAGACAAGAAATTAACCAATGCCCTGAACTAGTTTTCTTTGTTTGAATGACTGGCATCAATGAAAGCTCATCATAATGAAATAGAAGTTCAGCAACAGTTCTGATTCGAAAACAATATAAAAAGAGTAGCCATGAAAACATTCCTGAGGAGTCTTCGACTTGGGCCCACGCTATTGCTGCTCTATTGCATTGAGAATTACTGTTAGAGGCCAGTTGGTGAACAGTGGCTCAGCCTAAGCCTTACTCTGAAGTTTAACACAGCAAACACAGGAGGAGAGGAAGCAGTCGAGCTCTGCCTCCCGTCCTCACACGTGTGGCCCTCAACTCATGGGAGCCGATCCTCTGGGGAGGAGAGCCACCTGTGTCTGCACAGGGTCTCCCAAATAACCCATATTTTCCAGCATTCTGGAAAACAAATGGCAAACATGCGTATGGGACAAATGGGCTAGTAAAAATAGTTATGGGCTAATAACTCCTTTTACTAGTTATCGCTGACCACCTCAACAGGATTATGGTGAGCCGCGGAGGCCTATTTGAAAAGCAAGGTTGGTGGGGAGGTAAGCATGTATGATGCCGCCCTGAGAGTTTTAGAGGGAAAAGCAGGGTAGAAAAAGAGTACTAAAATAAAGGTGCAATCCTAGGCATATTTTGACAGAACAGAAGTCTTAAAAGCCATGGGAATGCTGGTGTGTGTGTGTGTGTGTTGTATGACTTCTTTCTGTCTACACATGAGCAGGATTGGGCCCTAAGGGTTGTATCCCATGTCAGCCCTTAAGAGTATACCCATTAGAATGAATGGGGCTTAAGCTAGTCCAATGTAGGGTGACCATATGAAGAGAAGGACAGGGCTCCTGTATCTTTAACAGTTGCATAGGAAAGAGAATTTCAACAGGTGTCATTTGTATATATGGAGAACCTGGTGCAATTCCCTCTTCATCACCACAGTTAAAGCTGCAGGAGCTATACTAGAGTGACCAGATTTAAAAGAGGGCAGGGCTCCTGCAGCTTTAACTGTTGTGATGAAGGGGGAATTTCACCAGGTTCTCCATATATACAAATGACACCTGCTGAAATTCCCTTTTCAATACACCTGTTAAAGATACAGGGGCCCCGTCCTCCTTTTCATAGGGTCACCCTAGTCCAATGGAACTACTCTAAATAGGGCTGACGTGGGACATACAGCACGTTAAGTCAGCTCTTCCCCCATTCCCCCGATGTACAAGGCTGGGTTGCGATAAGGCACTCTGCACATGCTCAGAGGGGCTGTTTTCTGCACGGCTGCTTTTCGCGCTCCAGGGGCTGAAACTCAGGCAAAAGGAGAAGCTTCGAAGGAAGGAAGAGAAAAGTGGGGGATGGAGAGAGCCGAGGAAGCCCCCCCCCCCAATCGCGCATGCGCGATGCGAAACCCTACCGCACGGCGCTCCCCTCCACCCCTCACGCCACCTTTTTGCTCCGGCTCGGTGTCGGCGTCGCTGCCGAACAGCTCCTCCATGTCCGCCATCGCGACGGAAGCCGAACTTCTCAGGCCAGTTCCTCCGAAGGACCGACACTCGACCGGAAGAGCGCGTCGCCAAACGTGACGTAAACAAGCTGCGACTGAAACGCACGAGAGGAAGAGGCGGGGCCTCACGCATAGAGGCGGCCTGGTTTATTTATTTAGAAACCCCAAACTTTTTATTTAAAGCCCTTCCATAAGGATAGAAACATTAAACCGACCTAACCTCACGTTTCGGTACAAAGAAGGGAAAGAAGCCCGTCGTTAGCCACAGTTCAGTTGACTCGCAGAAGTGGTGCCGCTCTAGACTTTTTAATCTCTATGGCGAAAGTCCTATAGAGGAGCGAAAAACTGGCCGGTATTTGGCCGGAAGTATATAGAGATAGAAAGTGTAGAGTCATACTACCTAACACTGAAGACAATTCCTAGTTCCTTTACCCCCTCACCCACCCCAAGCAGGAAGTGGCAGCTACCTATTCAGCACAAGCAGAAGTCTAGAATTTTTAGTGTAGCTGCGATCGGGCGCAGCCGCGTCCGAGAATGGCCCCGTTCAGAAGACACCTTAAACCATGGCTTTAACCACAGTGGTTAAGTCAGAAAACCAGGCTGTGTTCAGAAGACACCTTAAACCATGGCTTTAACCACAGTGGTGAAGTCAGAAAACCAGGCTGTGTTCAGAAGACACCTTAAACCATGGCTTTAACCACAGTGGTTAAGTCAGAAAACCAGGCTGTGTTCAGAAGACACCTTAAACCATGGCTTTAACCACAGTGGTGAAGTCAGAAAACCAGGCTGTGTTCAGAAGACACCTTAAACCACGGCTTTAACCACAGTGGTGAAGTCAGAAAACCAGGCTGTGTTCAGAAGACACCTTAAACCATGGCTTAACCACAGTGGTTAAGTCAGAAAACCAGGCTGTGTTCAGAAGACACCTTAAACCATGGCTTTAACCACAGTGGTGAAGTCAGAAAACCAGGCTGTGTTCAGAAGACACCTTAAACCACAGCTTTAACCAACCACAGTGGTTAAGTCAGAAAACCAGGCTGTGCTCAGAAGACACCTTAAACCACGGCTTTAACCACAGTGGTTAAGTCAGAAAACCAGGCTGTGTTCAGAAGACACCTTAAACCAGGGCTTTAACCACAGTGGTTAAGTCAGAAAACCAGGCTGTGTTCAGAAGACACCTTAAACCAGGGCTTTAACCACAGTGGTTAAGTCAGAAAACCAGGCTGTGTTCAGAAGACACCTTAAACCAGGGCTTTAACCACAGTGGTTAAGTCAGAAAACCAGGCTGTGTTCAGAAGACACCTTAAACCACAGCTTTAACCAACCACAGTGGTTAAGTCAGAAAACCAGGCTGTGCTCAGAAGACACCTTAAACCATGGCTTTAACCACAGTGGTTAAGTCAGAAAACCAGGCTGTGTTCAGAAGACACCTTAAACCACAGCTTTAACCATGGTGAAAAAAGCAAAAAGATGTCTTGCGAAGACAGCAGCAAAGTAAATCCACTTAATTAACTCCTTCAATCCCCCTTCCAGCCCAGGTTTATCTGCATCCCAGTGAAACAATATTACTTTCCCCAGGCCCTTCAACAGTTTTAACATTTCAAGCCTATACAGGCGCAATCCTATGAGAGAAAGATGTTTTCAAAGGCTGAGGGGGCATTGGCCCTTCATTCCAGCAGTCTTTTTACAACCGGAGATGTTTTGGGGGAAGACTTCATCACACAGTGCGTAAACTATGGAAGTTGCTACACCAAGATGTAGTGATGGCCAACAATTTGGATGGCTTTAAAAGGGGGTTGGATAAATTCCTGGAGAAGAAGGCTATCAATGGCTACTAGTCCTGATGGCCTCCAGGAATCAGAGGCAGTAAGCCCATGTACACCAGCTGTTGAGGAAGATGGGTGGGAGGGTGCTGTTGCACTCATGTCCTGCTTGTTGGTCTCCCATCAACAGCTGGTTGACCACTGTGTGAAAAGAATATTCGACTAGATGGACCCTTGGTCTGATCCAACATGGCTCTTCTTAAGTTCTTCTGGGATGGTGGAAAAATTAAGAATGACTAATACGTATGATGTTCTGTTGAGGAATTTTGCTTTGTTAGACTATCATGTTAGACTAACATGAACTCACCTGAACATTATGTTCAACATCTAAGGTCCTCCTCCAGGTGACTACTCCGAGGGAAGCTCGGAAGGTGGCAACAAGAGAGAGGGCCTTCTCTGTGGTGGCCCCCCAAATGTGAAACAATCTCCCTGACGAGGCCCACCTGGCGCCGACATTGTCATCTTTTTGGCGCCTGGTCAAGACTTTTCTCTTCTCCCAAGCATTTAGCAATATGTAATGACCCTGGGTCTGTTTTTCTGGCTCATCGTTTTTAAAGTTGTTATAGTGGTTTTAAATGTATGTGTATTTTGCTTGTTTTTGTGGTTTTTAATCTTTGTATATTGTTTTTAAGTGTTTATCTTATGTGAACTGCCCAGAGAGCTATGGGGCGGTATACAAATGCAAATAATAATAATAATAATAATAATAATAATAATAATAATAATAATGTCTCCTTTTATCCTTCCCCCCCCCCCAAGCTCAACAATTCCATCTCTTGCAACCGCCCCTCATGGGGGAGATACTCCAGCCCCTTGATCATTTTCATTGCTCTTTTCTGCCCTTTCCCCAACTCTACAACGCCATACCACAGCGTGGCAGTATTATTGCATTACTATGCTGCCCTTTAGCCCAAAAGGCTCTGAGAATGGATTACCAAGATTAGTGGCATGAGGGACTCTGTCTTCAGGCTTACAAGCTAAACTGAAGGCCTGACACACAAGGAAGGAAACCGGGATAGGATGAGAGGGAGGATATAGAATTCAAAATCTTTTTTAAAAGGCCTATTTGAAAAGATGGTGACGGTGAACGCTTACTTCCTCTCTTGTTGGGAAGAGGGGCCCTATCCCTGCAGGGTGAACCAGCGGCAGTAGGTGGGAAAGCCAAATCATGAGAAACATTAAACTCACTTAGGAAGAAAAGACCACCAAACCCCCAAAAAAACCTTCGCGGCAATAATGCTTTGGGGGGAAAATATGATTTGGATACTTTTATTACAATAACGACAGCATACAGCGCTGACGTTGTGATGTTTTTTCCATTCATGTTTCTTCAACAGAAACTTCAGCCGGACCAGACGCTATAGTTTGTAGCTTACAAACAGTATTATTGGTATCAAAAATAACAAGAGAAGGTAACATTTGTAAACAGTGTTAAGTGTAAGCACATTATTTTGCAGTCTACTACGGAAACATTTTTTTATTCAAGGTCTTAAAAAGTGGAACCTAAAGACAATCAACAAAATATGAGGTTAATTATGAGGATAAGTGCATATTTTGAAACAAAAACCAATCTCCCTCTGCTCAGAAGAACCATTCATCAGACTGTAAAAAAATAATAATGCACGAAAGCTTCACTGCTTCGGAAACCAGCCCAGTTTTATATGTATTTCTGAACCATCCTCATATGTAGAGTTACAACCTATGTGCCCTTAAATGCAAGCATAGCAAGCTTGAATTTTCCAAATATTCAAAGTCAGAAAATCGCATTGGATTATAGTTCCCGACTCAGAAGCCTTCATTTTCCACAGAAAAAAAATGGAAAGGAAAGGTACACACACGCACACACACTGGTTAAAGCGTCTCCATTTCACCTTCTGTCTGTCTCAGAGGGACTGGTTTTATGGCTGAAGGAGTTCCGTGTCTCTCATTGCTGAGCAATGGAACAGCTTTGCTTAAGAGTTATGGACAAGGCTGATGATGGCTGGATTCCTGCAAGCAAACTACCAACCCACGTGGATCACCGGCTTTTAGGGAGTCCAACCACAATGCAAATGGTTAAATCTAGAGCAACTCATGGCCTCCACGTATTGTTGGACTGCAACTCCCATCATTCAACACCATTGGCTACACCATCTAAGGCTGACAGGAGTTGCAGGCAGAAGGTCGATCTTCAGATGTTCTGTACTTCCAACTTCCAGCATTCCTGGTGACTGACCGTGCTGGCAGAGGCTTCTGGGAGTTGGTCCAAAACATCTAGAGATCTAACTTCCACCCACTCCTGCTCTACACGAAAGAGCATTACATCTTAATTCTTTCCTTTGTCTTTAACCAAACTCGTTACGCTCGTAGGTGCTACACCAACAAGTCCAGAATCGGATCTGCCCAGTGCAACAAATCCCTGCTCAGCTGTCAATGTAGACTCCAGCTGTCCCCCAACAGAACCCAGGGGAATATATACTGACTTGTTTTTGACAACTTTTAGATACAATTAGGCACTATAGAAATGAAAGAACCAACCCACCCAGGAGAGCTATTGCGTAACCCCTGTTGATCCAAACGTGGCACATGCGAACTCCCAGACAAGCCCCACTGAAATGAACCCGGGCAATGCCATAGCAGTGCCTGATGGATCCTGCCACCCCTGGTTTCAAGACGGTGTAATACAGTACAAGCAATTCCCACGCTTTGGCCAAGTTAGCATAGCACCGCCTGTTTGAGAGACACTCAGGGAGCAATCCTGCCCATGGATGGGTCATGGTTTCCAATCGGACCTGTGCACCTGAGTGCAGGATTGCAGCGCTTTCTAAATGTGGGTTGCATCCAATGGCCGCCACTCCACAGAAGGATTTTCGGTCATTCCTCCTGCAGCCTTGTGATCTGCACCTGAAGGTCCTCCGATCCACCAGAGCAAATTTGGAAGGACGTGGGGGTGCGGGTGGGGATCTGCAGGGAAGAGGAGGAATGGCTGAAAATCCCCCCTCCCCATTCTACCAGAAAAATGACAACCACTGGATATAACCTTGTATATGGATGCAGAGGATGGGAGCTCTGACTGTAGGATACAAAAACACACACATTGTAAACCAGACTTCATAGTTTGCGGTCGCTGGGCCCTATATGCACCCCTGCCAGTTACTGTGGCCTTCCAGCTCTTGTTGTTATTGTTGTGATCTAGGAGAACTGGGTCTGTCAAGCATCGTGCAGGCTGTAAATCTGACGGGTCTTTTGTAGAAAGACAAAAAAAAAAAAAAAAAAGGAAGAAAAGGAGCAATGTAATTTTGGGGTACCTTTCCCCCAAAATAACTCAGCCTAATATTTTAAATAGTTACAGCATTTCCCTAGTTCTCTTTGCTGGTTAATAAACCCTACAACATGGGTTCCAATGGCTTGTTAACCCTGCCCAGGATCGCTCATAACGACTCGCCGTGCCCCGTGAAGGGAATAAGGGAACTCAGGCAGCACAGCAGGGTGGTGATGGTGGTTAATACGCAACCGCAGCTTAACAACCACCCGCATGTGTGCAAACACGGTTAAAACGTTTTACAGTAAATGAAGGGAGACTTAACGCTCGAAATGGGAACAAGCTCGTTGTCCAGTTTTTCATCAAGACAGAACGCTGAACTTAAATAAAATGGGTGCAATCCACCATGTACTGCACTATTGTTTGTGTTCCATTTCCTTCATCGTGGCTCATGTAGGCCCAGCCAGACGGATTGTGCCCTATATCTACCCCTCGCAGGTCGTATATCGCGGAGTCATCCCATTGGTTTCAGCCATACCTTTCATTTGCAGTTTGCCAGGAGCATCACAACCGTTCAAGACTAATTTTTCCTATGCATTTTAAGGATGTTGCCGAATAAGGGCTGGTTCCAGGACTGAGGAGGCCCTTGACCAAGGGCCATGGGGCAGGGGGGCTCTGGGAGTGGGCTTACCTGGAAGCAGGGTTGGGATGGGAAGGCACCATTACAAATTTCCCACAAGGTACCAGCAAACCCATTGTCACTCTTGGGGATTGTGGGAAAATAAAGCAGCGCCCCCCCCCATGTGAGGCCAATTTAATTTCCCCAGAAAGCCTTAGCGCGATGCCATGCAGGGCATTGTGGGAAATTCAAAATGGCAGCTTATCTAACCCAGCCGGCTGGCTTAAGGCAAGCGACGCTGCTAATGGGCCTGGCCAAGGCGCTCAGGCTGCAAGCCCCATCAGCTGCCTGAGGGTGCGGAATTCAGGCCTACGCAGAGCGTGTGAAATTTCCAGAAGACGTGCTAGGCTGTGCTTTGTCAAAAGGTACAGCTGCATTATGCGACGAGGTCACCATGGATTTCAACCCGCACAAACTGGGCTTCAGTGGAACTCTACACAATGCGGGCTGCTGCTTCATGGCTTTGGAGCTGTGAGTCGGACATTTAAACAATAGCTCTCTCTCTCTCTCTCTAACATCTTTAAATACCAAGGAACATAACCCAACACGGTGCTGATGAAACTGGGGTGGGGAAGGTCTATAAATATATCCAGTTCAGACATTCCAGGACAAAGTGCTGAAATGTCGGGTTCTGCAAGTTAACAGAAAAACACAGGCCCACCAAACACCCGAAATTGCAAACGCCGTAGGCATAAGGCACCCCGTCGCTGTTTTAGTCAGCTCAGCTCATCTCCAAGGAGATAAAAGAGCAGAAGCACCCCTTAAAGTGGAATCAACTTTTCTAAAAAAAAAAAAAAAAAAGCAAAGAAATAGAAAGAAGTTTCCAGCTTCGTCTCCATGATCAAGGAAGCATTCTAAAAGAGGGTTAAAAGCTAAGGACAAAAGGAGCCTTGATTTATCATCCCTGTGACATACGAACAAGGTGAATGAAGCAAGTAGTCAAAGTCCTTTGGTCTTCCTTTGAAAGACGCCCCCCACTCCCATGCCACTTAAACATTGTTTTCAAAATATAAAAAGCCCCCCCTCCTCCTCCCGGTGCTGAAACAGCAACTCTAGGTTTCCTATCCGAAAACTTACTCGTGATGGGTTTCAACCAGTCTTCCCCAACCTGGGGAAGGTGTTTGGACCATAACCCATCATCCCCCAGACAGCATGGTCGGGATGATTGGAGCTGTAGTCCAACATCACCAGAGGGTGCTGGGTTGGAGCAGACTGGTTGAAAGCAAGATCGCTGCCTGTAGATTATGCGGGAGCCATAGCAGGCCACCTTGGAATGGCCCATTTCCTTTCTGGAAGGCGCACGCCCCAAGTTTCGAAACAAAAGGGTTTTCAGGAACTGATCTTGGATGGATGGGGGGGCCGGGCGGTTACAGGGTTTGGTTATCACGCATATCGATATAACTTTACAAACAAACAAACAAAATACACCCACGAACAACAGACAACAGGAATGGCGATTCCAGTCTTTTCCCTTCTACCCAGGTAAGAAGAAATCTTGGGATTGCCGGAGCTCAAGCGAAACAGAGGCACCTCGAAGAGCTCCGAATTCTCCACACTGTGCCCATCTGGCAGCGGGAAGGTTCACTGCTGGTCTCCTTCCACTCTTCTCTTGCGAACTGTGTCCCGGGAGAGGGAAAGAAACAAACAAAAGCAGTGTAAGTTTATATCGGGTTTCAGTTATTGGGAGAACGTCCGTTGATACTCAAGAGCTAGAAGGATGGATCGCAGCGATGGTCAGTCAGAATGGTGGCCCAGGATCTAGCGATCCTCCCATCCAGTGGGGTCCAAAGTTGCCTCCAGGGAAACAAAATGGCAAGGCTGTTCACCCAAGGGGTCTCCTCCTCAAATCCCACCCGTTTCCACCCTCCTACTGTGGTTCCACGCCATTCCAGGGGGTCCCCTGCCCCCCTTGAAGAGTAGATACAGATACTTGTTACACCAGCGCAACGGCACATCACGAAGGACAGTGTTACACAAAAGCCCAGCAAACGGGTCACGTTGGCACAAATTTGCAGATGTTAAGGACACAGACTGGTATTCGACCATTTCATAAATGTACCGGGCTGCATGCCTCACGTCTCCTTCCGTTTTTAAACCGCACAGTTATTGGAACGGGGAAGATTCCTGCCAAAATCCACTTAAATTTGATAAAAAAAAATTGAAAATGAATGGCTGGATTCTTCATGCGCAGCTGTCTGGCCCTGCCTTGCTATGACTGTTGATCTTGATTTATTTTTTTTATCAGCGCTTTATTGTGTGATGCGGTGCAGGAAATCAAAACATTCAGACCTGGTATTGGAGGAGTCAAATGGGAGAGATTATGCAGCATGCACCAGAGCACTGCTTTGGGGACAATAAACCAGGATTCCTTAGAATCCTGGCTTACCGTTATGTGCAAATGAGGACAATGTTTGCTGTGTGAGTCATCTATGCTACAGAAATAGACACATCAGCAACACTTCTTGAATTGGGCTGCAGCCCTAATTATTCCACTGTGTGAACACAAGGCCACATGAAGCAGCCATTTTCCTTCCGCTCATGCTACCTTGGATCTATCCCAATGGGCTCTGAGAACTTATTTAAAACAGCCTTTCCCAAAACTAGGTCCCTCCAGATGTTTTGGACTACAACTCCCAGTATCCCTGACCATCGGCCATACTGGCCAGGACAGATGGGAGTTGTCGTTCAAAACAGCTGGAGGGATTAGATTGGTGATGGCTGGACAGTGACAAATTATTCAGCTGTGAATGAATTAGTGCAAATTCTAAGATGTCACCAAATCCGGAATTGGCTGAAAAATAACATTATATGGTATTTTGATTAGGAATGGTTTGTGGTCCTAGCTAGTCATGCAGTTAGAAATAAATTCCAACTTAAGCCTCTAATGAATGGAAATGGGCATGCAGGATTCAAGATGCACACAGATCTGTTAGGAAAGCTATACAGGGACATAGATACGAGATTTTCAAAGTTATTCCTCTCACAGTGCTCAGAATCCAAGCTGGGCATTTCTAATAACCTGATTCAGGCGCTTCAGGGATGAAGAGATGAAAGGGAATTTGCAGAAAGTTTTACTCCCGTATGCTGGACTAGGAAAGCAAGAAGAAGAAAAAGCAAGGTATCAATAGATGATAGAAGACAGATCTTCCAGCAATGAAAAATAATAACTGGAATTGCAGGGCAGGGGGTGGTGGGCAGAAATAGGAAAGTTTAAGATGAGAAGAGATAGTGAAATAATGAAATAATCAGAAGAGAGGGAGCAAGTTCAAGGGGGAGCCACCCTGAGCAACCCATGGGTTTTCAAAGTACAAGCCACACTGTGTGGTTAACAAGCCACCCTGGCTGCGTTCAGACAACACGCTAACCCACGATTCAGCAAACAAGCCACAGTTCAAAACCTATACTTAACCACTGAGTGTGGGTTGGCGTGTTATATAAACAGCCCCAGTGCCTCTAGGTACCAGTCATTGGCAAATATGAGCAGGCGGGTGCTATTGCATTCGTGTCCTACTTGTGGACTTCCCACAGGTAACTGGTTGGCCATTGTGGGAACAGAATACCGGGTGAGAATTTTGGAGAATTTTTTTCCTTGGGGAGGGGAGCAGGGTTTCCACACACTTTTTAAGTGTAGGCAGTTGTTGAGTGGTCTTCTATTCCTTTTTTAAAACAACAACAACACCCCCAGCACTTGCAGGAGCCCAAGCGTTCTTCCTGAATGCCTATTGGAGAGGGCGAGGTCACATGGTCTCCAATAGGCATTCAGGAAGAACTGCCGTGCTCCTACAAGTGCCGGGGTGTGTTTTGTTTTCGTTAATGAAAAAATAGAAAGAAGACCCTTCAACAACCGGCTAGACTTAAAAAGTTACGTGGAAACCCTGTCCCCAAGAAGAAAATTCTCCAAAATTCTCCCCCTCCCTGCGAAAGAGGCAGAGAAAACAATGCCTCTATCTCAGAGAGAGAAAACGTTCCCAAAAATAGGAAACAGGATTCGCCACGGCACTAGTCATAGCTGTATTCTTATTAGAATGCAAAATAACAATCACAAAGCTCCTTCTTATAGCAGAGATAACCTTACCGAAATCGTTATTTTTTGTAATTGCATTCGCTGCTCTGGTTCGTGGTCCCTGTTGTGTGAAGTGATATCCGAATTTAAGGATCTTGGGGTTTTCCTCCAACATCTTGGCGATCTCCATTTCTACCGGTGTCCCCAACTGCTGCCTCTGTGAGAATCAGCAAGGGTTAGAAACCAGCCCACACCAGCCATAGGGAACTGCCCAAAGGAGAACTCCTGACGATCTAGGGATGGTCTATCGGCAGCAGCATTGCCGAGATGGGGGACCTCGTCCCAGACGGCCGAGGCGGGACGGCACGGCAAATGCGGCGATGAACTCTCACGCCTTAGGGAACGGCAACCAAACTGGAGACAGCAACCCCACTCGGAGGCAAAGAGTCTCCCACGTTCATTAAGGGCTGTGTTACATTTTCATAGAATCACAGAAGAGTAGAGTTGGAAGGGGCCTATAAGGCCATCGAGTCCAACCCCCTGCTCAATGCAGGAATCCACCCTAAAGCATCCCTGACAGATGGTTGTCCAGCTGCCTCTTGAAGGCCTCTAGGGTGGGAGAGCCCACAACCTCCCTAATGATTAAAAAGACCCAAACACTTTATAACAAGGGCGGGGAACCTTTTTCCTATCAAGCGACATATTCCATCAAGGTTAATCTGTCGGAGGTTGCACACCGGGGGTGGGAGGGATGAGAACCCAAAATGGGTGGAGCAACCTTTTTTCCTCTCTCTCTCTCTGCCACCCCGTTTCTCTCTCTCGCGCTTTGCCACCACCTTTTCTTACTCTTTCCCTCTCTCTCTTTGCTACCCCCTTCCTTTCTCTCTTTTGCTCTCTCTCTCTTTCTCTTTGTCACTCCCTTTTCTCCCTCCCTCTCTCTCATTCTAAGGGCCCTCTCAAGCCTGACCCTGAACAGAACATTCTAGAACTATTCAAGTAGATAAACCCTTAACGCTATCGTCACACCCACCTTGACGAATCTTGGGGCCCTTTCTTTTATTTTTTATTTTTAGGTAAGTCCCAGTCCAAGACCCTAACTCCTGCCTGCCACTGACTCTCTTAACCCTTGCACCACACTGGCGCGTTGTCCTTTCAAACACCCGCGCCGCGTCACAAGTGCTCCCCAAATCCCCGCAGCACGGCAGAAGGGTGTGGCAGCTCTTTGCGGAGCAAGGGAGTCTACAGCCTTCCACGTCTCTCTCCCTGAGCTCACAGAGCCAGTTCTCAAACGACACCTTGGACCTTTGCCAGCCTATCTTGAGATCGCTTGCGCGAACTGTGCAAAACGAAGAAGTCAGCGTTACCTGGTTATCGATTTTGATCTCGGTCAGGGTTTCGTTCTCTTTGAGCGCGTCGACCAGCGCCAGGATGCCCGCCCCAGTGATGAAATTGGATTCGAAGTTTAGGCTCCTCAGTGATTTGTTGGCCCTCAGCATGTCCGCAAAAGCCTTGAAATGCAAAGGAGCGTCAAAGAACTGAGGCCGTACGGAAACCAAGGGGGAAAACAGCAGACCTTCCCAACCCAGCACCCTCCAGATATGTCAGACTACAACTCCCAGCATGCTGGCTGGGGCATGCTGGGAGTTGTTGTCCGACACAGCTGGAGAGCAGCCAGCTGGGAAAGGCTGGGAGGCAGTCATGTCTGTCTTGGCAGAACAGATAAGCGGAAGGACGTATGTATGTATTACTGCATTTATATCCCGCCTTTTTCCCTCCAAGGAACCCAAGGCGGCGTACATAATCCTCCTCCTCTCCATTTTCTCCTCACAACAACCCTGTGAGGTAGGTTGGGCTGAGAGTCTGTGACTGGCCCAAAGTCACCCAGTGGGTTTCCATGGCCGAGTGGGGACTAGAACCCGGATCTCCCGACTCCCAGTCCAACACTTTAGCCACTACACCACACTGGCTCTTGGGCCCATAGATCACACATTAAAGGCACTGTGAGACACCGTGAGTGGGTGGCGGGGTGTCAAGACACCTGCTCCTCCTGCTGCCTTTCAACACTGTTGAGTATTACCTTGTCTCTGCAACTCCGCCTTCTCTACAAACCTGGCTATGTGATTCGGTGAAAGGGCGCCCCCTAGGTTTCAATACCAGACTCCTACCAGGCCAATGAGGACCCACCAGGCACGTCATTCCTCAACTTGGCTTGCCTCGTCCCTCTCTCTCCTTCGTCTCCCTGCTCTGGAACTTGACCACCGACCTATCTCAGACCATATTGTCTTGCCTACCTGTATCACAACCGGCGCCTCAGCTACAGTGGCTCTCTGTGCTTGGCCAAGGCCTGACAGGTGTTGAAGACACCTTTAAGCATGTGCCACCTTTTACCTTAGCTACATTGTTTTGACTAGCTGTTCAGTTCCTTAGCTGCCTCCCTCCCAGCCCTCTCCTGTACAGCTACAAAATGTACACTGTAGAAGAAAATCTGGTTATCTCACTTACCACAGCAACGGGGTCGTTGCTCCGAGTAGCTGCAAGACTGAAGCTCTTCACGTAGGTATTTCTTTCCAGGGCCCTGGCAAACTCTTTCAGCGTTGGGATAGGAATGTTCTTGAAATAAAATTAAAAGACGACACCATTAATATGAACACGGTTATCGACAGCTACCTTTCTGTATTTTTATTGCTCGATAGGTACCTTAATGTTGTTCAGGTTAACCTCTACAAGGCGAGGGTCATTGTCTTTAATCCTCTGCAAACTCTCCTCTACATTGGTGGGATTTGGTGGCTCATCAAAGACTGGGACCATCTTTTCACCTTTGACTACATCTGAATTAACAGGGAAGGAAGACACATCGACTCATTTATCATTTTCATCACAAATGGCACTGGTACTAGTTCTTAAATGCAGGTTTGGGAAGAGAAACAGCTTTTTCATGCCCTAGGACATCCTTTTTAAGTGGTATCTTGGTTCCTATCAAATTTTGTTAATTGTACACCATGACTTGGTTCGCACAATCACCACAGCCCACCGTGGCTTATTAACCACGGTGTTGCAGCATCTACAAGTGCCACGATGCCAAGCCAAGCTGCCACCTCCTCTTCTCGTTACATGTGAACCCAGTGAGGATGGATTGTTGGGGCAGTTCACAAGCCACCCAGAACCCATTGGCTGTTTTAGGGTTGCTCCCTCTGTGTCCTGAATATTCAAAATGGCGGCCATAGCAGTGATGAAACCCCCCATGGGGAAATTCGCACACCTTGGCTTCTCATGACATGTGAACTGGGCCACTGAAAATGAATCATCACATCCAAAAGCTAGAGTCTGATATAAAACACACACATCTATCGTTTTTTGTTGTTGCTTTTAAAACAATACAATGTGTTCTACTACAGTTTTTATCGATGGTTTATAGGTTTAGCTTTCATTATGTACGTTGCCCTGTGAGTTTAAGGTATAGGGTGATTCATAAATTTACGCAAACATAAAAAACCCAGCTTCTATGCTCTTTCTTCACATTGCTAAAATCTCTTCAGAGAAGGGGCTTTAGTTCAGTAGGAAGTTCACAGACAATAATTTATTTCCAAAACCTGCACTTAGGCAGACCATGTTATGTTCTTTAAGCCTCCAGCGTTCACTAGAAAAATCTTATAGCTTATGTCATCTTATCGAAATTACCCAATGGCCAAGAAACAGAATATAGGGTTGTAGCCAACCAACGCACACATTTTATACGTATCAGCAGCAAATCGTGGATTAATTAACCTATGATTTGCCATGGCTCATACCCGGCATGCCCCAGAGAAAATCATAGGTTAATTAATCCACAATTTGCCCCTCTTATGTGCGAATTGTTCCACAGTGTTTTATGTATACTTTCAGCATGAATACTCACTTGAGTAACCATCATTGGCAACACCATTGCTACTTCCTATGATATCACACAGCTGGGAGTTGCTGATCAAGTTGTGCATTCCAAGGATAGCTATCAGGAGAGAGAAAGGAAGAAAACCACAGTTGAGTTTCTTTAAGCGCCTGGCTTAGGTCAGGGTTCCTGGCCACCAGAACACGGCTGTTTAAAGAAGCGTATTCACCCGAATAATTCAACTGCACTTTTGTGATGCAGAAAACTGGGCATGGAAAAAACCCACTTGTCATGTGACAAAGTGTGGAACGACCTTATTTTATTTTTAAGCAGTCCGGTTTCCCGCAACACTCTGAAGTGGGGTGTGAAATGTGTGCTTTAAAAAAAGAGCAAAACAGGCAAACCAAAAACCCTGCCAACCTGCAAGGTCACAGAGTTCAGTGTCCGTAGCGCTCGTCAACGCTTCCTCCAGTTCTGGATCAAGAGTCACCTTTTCTTCCGCGTAAGACTGGACGGGCTTCTGTTTGGGGATAAACACTTTCCCTGTTGAGAAGAAGGAGAAGAAGTGTTGCAGGACAGGGTCAGCCCTCAGCGTTCCAGAGCTTAGAGGATTCATCCGGCCTTGCGAGATCACCACGCTACACTTATCGTCAGCTTACGAAGATGCTTCTACCCAAACTGATGCAATGCACGGCTAAGGGTGGGCCTGTCCAGTAATGCTTGCTGCAGCCTTTCTTATGGGGATGACGCTACGCGGCTCTCAGCTAGGCAGCGACTTCCAGCGATAACCGGGTCCCCGTGGAGTTCAGTGCTAGGAGATGGAGGCAACCCTTCTCTAAGAGGGCGGCCCTCCAGACCCACAAGAAGAGATCGCCATTTGGTTTTGAAGCTGTAGGAGGCCTCCAAGAAATAGCCTGGCTTTCCTTGAAACGGCTGAAATGCAGCCCCCAAGGAGAAGACTTCTTTTCTCCATAAAAAAAAATTGGTTATTATCACAGATCTGTGCTGAACGTTCCCTTCTGTACGAGCGAAGGTTCTCGCACAGAACCGGCACGCTTTCTCTCGAACACATCAAATCATTGCTGAAAGTCCAGGGTGGAGTACGTGCGTTGGACTGCAACTCCCATCAGCCCCAGCCAATGGCAAGGACGATGGGAATGGCACCCCAACCTCCCCTGGAGAGCTGCGCGTTCCCCTGTCCCTGCTTTAAGGGTTTTGCGCTTTCACAGAAGTAAAAACGACGGCGCAGCAGCAATATCAGCACCTTGCCTTGCAGCACTGGGGAGGCGTTTGTTTCCCCGCCTGGAAGCCCAAGAGAATTCTCACGTCTCTTATCATGCTGGCCGAGGATGGTGGGCATTGTAGTCCAACTCCTCTGGGGAGCACAAGCTCTCCTCCACCCCCTGCATCCCCCGACATGCCTCTAAACTGCTCTTCTGCTTGCCCCTGGTGGAAAGGACATGGCGGATCTTTTGACCGCATCTTTTCCACCGGGGGTAGAAAAGCAGTGTGCAGGCAGAGAGGGAGGGCAGGGAGGCCATTTTGAGCAGGAGCACCGTCGGAGCAGGGAAGGGTTAAGCAGCCTCGGATGGATGCTTTTCCATGGGTGGAAAAACCGCGTGGAGAGGTGGATTCTGGACAGAGGGAAAAAGCACCAAAAAAAATAATAAAATAAAATAAAAATTAAGCACCCCTCCTTGTGTCATACCCACACCCACACCCTTCCCTACAAAATGTGCAACTCCCCGTGGCTGCTTGTCGTTACAGTCAGTCAATTTATTGTGTTACAAGCAGTTAGCCATTATACACAAGTTATAAAAGAGAACAGTTTACAATAAAAATAATTGAGCATCATAAAAGGGGTCACTACCCAAATCCTTCATGCATTGTGTAGAACATATCTGCATAGACTTAGCTAAAAATTTCGACACTCTAAAAGAAACATTTTTTGTTTGCATCTGATAACAAATGACAAACTTTAGCATGTGATGAGGAGCCCTTCAGCGATTTTCGCAAAGGAGAAATGTATATATTTCTAAGATCATTACACATAGGACATTCAAGCAAAACATGAATTAAGTCTTCGATAGAGACTGCGTTACATCCACATACTCTATCTTTAATTGGTAATCTCTTATAGCGTCCTAGCTGAACTGCTAAAGGGAGAACATTCAGTCTTGCCTGTGTAAAGATTATCCTCAATTTAATGTTGGGTATTTCCACCAGATAACTTGGTAGAGATAAATAAAATGGCGTGAAAGAATTATAGAAAGGGTTAGTTTTACAGGACTTAAGCTCTTCTGACTGAGACTGCATCTCCCTTGTCGTTACAGGAAACAAATTGCATGACTGCTAAACGTGCCCGCCAGGCACCGTCTACTTTGGCCCAGAGACGGTGATCCTAGTCAATTCAGAGGCGTTGACGAGCAACAGAAAGGCGTTCTTTAAAAAATAAATAGAGCCTTTCAATACAAATCAATAAAAACAAAATGAAATCATTTGCCGACCCAAGTTGGGAGCAAGCCCACTCGGTAGGACGTGCTTCCAAATAAATGAGTGCAGGACCGGGCCGCTTAGATTTGAAACAAACAGTGATGTGTCCTTTTGGAAATGCTGCAATCGACTCTATTGTGGTCTGGTGCGGCTGCTCCCTGCTGCAGAAAGGGACTCGGTTGCAAAGGCAAGGTTGGCTCCCCGGAGCAACCAGCAAGCCTCCACTTGTTCAGACCCACCCTGCTTTCAGTGGGGAGAAAAGATTCCTTTCCAGGTAATGAGTAAATACTTTAAAAACTTAAGCTTATTGTTCAGTCGCTCCAAGGGTAACAAAAAAAACCAACCCATAATAAAATAAATCTCCAGTCTTTGGAAACAATGACTTCATGGTTGGGAAGTGGGCCAAGTGAGCACTTGGAAGTTTCCTCTTCGTCAAGACATACCAACGCAAGCTTTGTACGAAAGACACATCTGCTCGTGAGCTCGCGCAGCGGCCGCGGACATCGTTTTGCTGAGGGGGAGGGAACACTTCATGTATTTCAAGACGACGCCACGTGGGAGAGAAGAGACAGGTTTGGCTTATTTTGAAAACCAGAGAAACACGTCCGAGCCAAACAGCTCAGCGTAAAAGCATCAACAGGGCCAGGATGCTTATATGCTGAGCAGCACTGAGCTATGTACATGAACGGTGTTTCGAATGGAGAGAGAAAAGATTAGCGTGGTGTGGCGAAAGTGGAGAGAGAAACAGCGTGTTCAGAGGAGGGCAACCAGGATGGTCAGGGGTCTGGAAACAAAGCCCTATGAAGAGGGACTGAAACAACTGGGCATGTTTTAGCCTGGGGAAGAGAAGATTGAGGGGAGACCTAATAGCACTCTTCAAGGACTTAAAAGATTGTCAGACAGAGGAGGGCCAGGATCTCTTCTCGATCATCCCAGAGTGCAGGACACGGAATAATGGGCTCAAGTTACAGGAAGCCAGATTCTGGCTGGACATCAGGAAAAACTTCTTGACTGTTAGAGCAGTACGACAATGGAACCAATGACCTAGGGAAGTTGTGGGCTCTCCCACACTAGAGGCCTTCAAGAGGCAGCTGGACAACCATCTGTCAGGTATGCTTTAGGATGGATTCCTGCATTGAGCGGGGGGTTGGACTCGATGGCCTTATAGGCCCCTTCCAACTCTACTATTTCTATGAATAGAAATGCTGGGCAAGGAGATAGCTAGAAAGGGCTCTTCAGCTATGGGAACCTGTTGCGGCTGTCAGAAGTGATAGCTGCAATAGATGAATGGAGGCTTCAGTAAAAATGGTGCCTGATTGAGACACAATGATGTGAACCAGCCTTTCATAAGAATCTGCCATGACCATACTCATGTAGGTTAGTGGTTACATTATGGTAGGTCCAGGGAATCCACATAAATACCGAAAAAGCCCAGGATGTGATACTGGGCACAAAGTCTTAGTTACGGATGTGGAGTCAAGATGAAAGTGTGTGAGCAGCTTCTGACGAAATCTCAAAAGCCAGACCAGTTAGTGGTTGAAGAAGATTTCTGGGTGAAGGGTGTCAGTGACCCACATAATCCCTTGTCTCTCTCCATGACTAACCAAAGGAGAAAATATTAAGCAAAGTGAACAAGAGCAGATAGAGCCACTCATAATTCATGCAGGTCACAGACTTCAATTTGCTTAGTGCAGAATTAGGGTTACATTCCCATAGGGCTGCATTCCCACCCCCTGTTAATCCAGTGTGCCAAAGAGCTCAGATATCTATGAGCAGGTGCTTTGCAGCTTTGGTCAGTTGGTCAGGAACAGGAAGGTGTCTCTTAAACTAATCCATTTCGATTCAGGTCGAATCTAAATACAGCAACTTGACCAAGGAGCACAGGAAGCCACGACCAGGTAGAAAATGAACTCCCAGAAGCCTTTGGTGCTTAAGCCGTTCAATGCTCTCACTTGCAGCAGGCAAGGATGTTTACATGGTGTTTTGATATCCACAGGCCTCTACTAACAAAGCTCCCATTGTTGAAATAATGAAATTTAAATTTTTAAATGTCATTCCGTGAAAGGAAGCGTGTTACGTCAGCCTTCTCCTTGAACAACAGCGGCTCATTGTCTGTTATACCAGCAACCGGGGCAGGGAGAGATGTTCAAGCTACAACAACTAATTCAAACAAAAAACAGCACTTTCTTCCTTCCTTTATGTCGGAAAAGACCTCTGTTGCACATGCTGGACATGCTACACGTTTGCTAAAATCTCATTAGCTCAGTCCTACACACGTTGCTTAGTCAAGCCCTGTTCAGGCGTTCTTGAACTGTGTAGAAGAAACGCGGGAGGAGAAGCAGCGTTCTAGCTCCGCCCCCCTCCTCATGCGTGGAGAGCAACGGCCTGAAAAGGAGAATCCCATGACTATTATTTATTTTATTATTATTTATTTATATAGCGCCATCAATGTACATGGTGCTGTACAGAGTAAAACAGTAAAACAGACTACCTGGAGGTTCTCCACATGAGCCAAAATGCAGATTTTTCCAGCATCCTGGCTCATGTGGTGAGTTTCCACAGATACAGGAGGCTCTTCTCATCAGACTGCCGCCCTTTGTTAGCAAGGCCGGCCCTACCATTAGGCAGAGTGAAGCAGTTGCCTCAGGCGGCAGATTCTGGGAGGTGGCAGCAAGGTGCTGGAAGAGAGGAACGTGGGCCATGCGACCTGCTCTTCGGCTCCTATGTTCCCCTACTGCCTTCAGGTGTGGTGTAAGACACTGTCCGCGTTACTGACTTTGGAACTTCTGCTTGACACTGCCGTTTCGGAACTCTTATTATACTCCACTGATATCCCATGCGTTTGACCTCGGCAACGGCTCTGACTTCTTTCTGGAAAATCCATGCCTGCTGGGTAAACTGTATCTGCCTAGCTTGGAGACTAACCCAGCTAAAGCAGGACAGCCCTTGCTCTCCACCAGACAC
Source organism: Elgaria multicarinata webbii (assembly GCF_023053635.1). NCBI lineage: Eukaryota > Metazoa > Chordata > Lepidosauria > Squamata > Anguidae > Elgaria > Elgaria multicarinata. Next base: position 13,321,184 of record NC_086186.1, read on the forward strand.
ATCAGGTGGTAATCCACTCCCGTATCTGATCGTCCGGGTGCCAAATTGGCATGATCCCCCACCAAAAGAAGTGTGTGTGGGGGAGAAGATCATTTCTTTGTGCAGCTGGTCATGCGCATAGACTACCACCTAGCCAACCAGTAAGGCTGTGCCTGTGTTAGGGTGACCATATGGAAAAGAGGACAGGGCGCCTGTATTTTTAACAGTTGTATAAAAAAGGGAATTTCAGCAGGTGTCATTTGTATGCATGAAGCACCTGGTGAAATTCCCCTTTCATCACAACCATTAAAACTTTTGAATCTTGCGCCTGCAGCTTTAACGGTTTTGAGGAAGAGGGAATTTCACTGGGTGCTGCATACGTATAAATGACGCCTGCTGAAATGCCCTTTTCTATATAACTGTTAAAGATTCAGGAGTCTTGTCCTCCTTTCTATATGTTCACCCTAGCATGTGTGGAAGGGAGTAGGGTGCACTTGCCCTGGTTCAGGGGGGAGCATTTACCTTTCTTTTCTCCTGTGTACGGGACGATGTCCTCAACGTCCCTCTCCTCCAATGCTTGTTTCTCCAAAAACGAAAGAAGTTTCTCTCTGTTGAAAGGACCGGAGGGCGTTTTCAACGTCTGATCCTTTTGCCGGAACCCCGCCGGCAACAGTGCGTTCTGCAAACAAACAAACAAAAACCGGGCAGGTTATATCTGTTATGCAGAGACACATTCACTTAGCCAAAGCCAAACATTTTCTGGGAATGGATGAAAAAAGTTTATTTTTTGCATGTGTTATTCCTTTTATTATTAACATTGCTCTACGATAGCTTAAACTGCTAGAAAGCCGTCAAGACAACGTACAACAATTTAAGTCGTTGCAACGATAGAAGTAACATTTAGACGCATTTTAAAAGGCCAAATTGAAAAGATGCATCTTGACACCCTTTCTAAAGGCTGACAGAATGGTGGCCATTTGTAGTTCTTGGAGGAGCCCTTTGTGGCAACACAGGAGAAATCCCTTTCACACGCGCCAGACCAACGGGGCTTCTCCTGCAGATCTTAGTACTTGGGTAGACGCACAGCAAGACAGGTGGTCTTAGATAGAATCACAGAATCATAGAATAGTAGAGTTGGAAGGGGCCTACAAGGCCATCGAGTCCAACCCCCTGCTCAATGCAGGAATCCACCCTAAAGCATCCCTGACAGATGGTTGTCCAGCTGCCTCTTGAAGGCCTCTAGCATGGGAGAGCCCACAACCTCCCTAGGTAACTGGTTCCATTGTCGTACTGCTCTAACAGTCAGGAAGTTTTTCCTGATGTCCAGCCGGAATCTGACTTCCTGTAACTTGAGCCCGTTATTCCGTGTCCTGCACTCTGGGAGGATCGAGAAGAGATCCTGGCCCTCTGCTGTGTGACAACCTTTTAAGTATTTGAAGAGTGCTATCACGTCTCCCCTCAATCTTCTCTCCTCCAGGCTAAACATGCCCAGTTCTTTCAGTCTCTCTTCATAGGGCTTTGTTTCCAGACCCCTGATCATCCTGGTTGCCCTCCTCTTCAGATACCTGAAGAGCAGAAGACAGCATGACGTCACCCTAGGCTACGCATCCCTGTCCTATCGCAGAGAGAACGATTATTCATCTTCTTCCAGAAATGGTATCACGTTTAATTTTATTATTGATTATTGCAGCAAGACACAGCCCTCTCCTATCCCTTCTTGACTTCTATTATCTCGTCAAATCCTTTTAATTTTAGAAGGCCTTTGCAAGCAGAGGAAAATTGAAAGGAACTGGATATAGCTGTATGCTGCTGCTGCTGCTTCTTTCTTTTGACATCTTGCACTGGATTTATTTTGGAAGATGAGCGTCTGTCTCATTACGGGGTGTTTTTACTGGCCTGGACTCAAAAGGTGCCACTCCGCAAGAGAAAAACATCCGCCGCTCGTGGAAGTGCTGTTTTTGACTTAGCAGAAGAGAGCTGCATGGAAATCTGGAGTTGTTTGTCGGTTAGCAGGAGCCCTGGGCTACTTTTCTATGGAGTCCATATCCTTAACTGTGGTCATAGCTTAAGGCTGTTCTACCTGCACAAAGCAGGCAGTAGTGGGTTGGGCATAAAGAGATCCATGCGGCCCAGCCATGAAGGTAGAGGGATGAGGAACCAGTGGCCTTTCAGATAGGATTGGACACCAACTCCCATCAGCCCTAACTAGTTCAGCTCATTGCTGGGAACAACGGGCGTTGTAGTCCAACAGCATCTAGAAGGCTTCAGGTCCCCCAGCGCTGCATTGGGACTTGCTTTCCGAGGGGAAAAAACATGTTTCCACTCCAGCCTTTCAAGCAGTCTTCCCCAACCTGGTGCCCTTTAGATGTGATGGACTACAAGTCCCATCCTCTCCAATAGGGTTGTAGTCCCAACACATCTGGAAGGCACTAGGCTGGGGAAAGCTGAATTGGGGTTTGGGAACATAGCTGGCTGCCTTATACTGAGTCAGACCCTTGGTCCGTTTGGGGTTGGACTCGATGGCCTTATAGGTCCCTTCCAACACAGCTAGTCTATGATTCAGCCCAGCATTGTCAACACTGACTGGCAGCAGCTCTCCTAGGTTTCAGGCAGGATTTTTTCCTAGCCCTACCTGGAGATGCTGGGGTTTGAACCGGGACTTTCTGCGTGTAAAACGGGTGCTCTACCACACTGAGCTATGGCCCTTCCCAGTTTGTGGTTCATGCAACAGCCCTAATAAAGGCCGTGCTCCACCCAGGCGTATGAGGATCCAAGCCACTATAGGCGCCTTGAGCGTTGGTTGTCCAGTTGGCCCAAAACATACCTCTGGATCAAGGTCATCCAGGACGGTTTCCAGTTGTTTCAACTCTTCTTCCGTCAACTTCCCCAGGATCTCATCCTCGTCGAGATCCTTGTATTTCTCCAAGTCCTTCCGGAAGGGGAGCGCCATCACCGCGGCAGCCGAGAGGCGAGCAGCTTGTCAAACGTCTAGCAGTGTTGGCGACTTAGCTGCTCTTCTTAACTGGAACCGTGAAAGGGGATTGGGGGACGGAGGGAGGAAAAAGAAATTGCAATCAGCATTATGGGCACTGCATAACCCATAACATTTTTAATCCATTTTTTTTTTAAAAAAAAGGGTTTTGATGCTTTTACACTAAGCCTTCCCCTCCAGGAATTTGTCTAACCCCCTTTTAAAGCCATCCAAATTGGCAGCCGTCACTACATTTTGCAGCGACGCCAAGTTGGGGAACGCAGGGTCCGAGCAAAATGACAGCGAGATGCGTGCAGCATTTCATGGGAGGCTCATGCATTTTGTATTCAGGTATCCGTACTTGAGTACAGAACGCAAAGCGAGAATCGGCCTTAAGAAAGGTAAGGGCAAAGTCTGAGATCTCCTGTCGAGTTCAGCTCAGGTCACCTCTCGGATTTCTGCTCAATCCGAGCACCTGGGTGCGTTGCACACAAGCCGAGCATCGCTGAGCTCAAGAGAGAAAAGGCATAATTTCTCCCCTGCCATCACACACCACCAGTTCTTTCTAAAGGGCTAGACTTTGGCTTAGGTCAGTAACTCAAGCGTCCAATGTGATGCCCAGGGACTCGGGGCGAGGGACAAGAAACAGAGGTTAACGACTCTTCCTAGCTATAAACCCAAGTCCAAAGATAGAAATGCTGAAAGACCGTTTCTTATTTTTCAGGCTCAGGATCATTTTCACAGCTTGACGGTGAAGCATCCACAAAGATGACCTAAGCTGCGTACAAGTGCAGAGATATGAGTCAGCAACAATGACAAAACTATTTCCCGCTGAGTCGCTTACATTCCAATGCTAGCTCTAGATTTTATAGTCAAGAGAGGATCTCTACCTGAGACTCTGAAAAGTCGCTGACAATTCTGGGCTAAACGGACAAAATAGCCTGACCTGGAAAAAGCAGTTTCTCAAAACGAAGGTATTCTTGCCCTGGGTTTGCTCATTTAGATAGAAAAGCAGAGTTCAACTCAATGACATGGTTTGCACCGTGGCTTGTTTCAACCGCTGGGCATGGACTCCCCTAATTACCCACACCGGGGCAACTTTTTGTGTTGCCCAAACCTGGTCGGTTTGGGGTGGGCAGCAAGCCATTTGAGGATTGCTGCCTACCTCAAACAAGCTATGCTGCTTGGGTTGAGATGACACAGCAAGCCGCGCTGGGATACACAGGAAAACCCACACGGCACCTTAGAATCATAGAATTATAGAATAGCAGAGTTGGAAGGGGCCTACAAGGCCATCGAGTCCAACTCCCTGTTCACTGCAGGAATCCACCCTACAGCATCCCTGACAGATGGTTGTCCAGCTGCCTCTTGAAGGCCTCTAGTGTGGGAGAGCCCACCACCTCCCTAGGTAACTGATTCCATTGTCGTACTGCTCTAACAGTCAGGAGGTTTTTCCTGATGTCCAGCTGGAATCTGGCTTCCTTTAACTTGAGCCCGTTATTCCGTGTCCTGCACTCTGGGAGGATCGAGAAGAGATCCTGGCCCTCCTCTGTGTGACAACCTTTTAAGTATTTGAAGAGTGCTATCATGTCTCCCCTCAATCTTCTCTTCTCCAGGCTAAACATACCCAGTTCTTTCAGTCTCTCTTCGTAGGGCTTTGTTTCCAGACCCCTGATCATGATCGCCATGATCACACAAGCTGGGCCAGTGTGTTTGACAGGAGATCAAATATTCAGCTAAGAAATTAAGAGCACAGACCTAACCTGCTTGGATTATATTCAAATTTCAATTGAATATAATTGAATATATTTCCATTATATTCAAACTCTTAAAATGAGATGTTTGTGTCATCAGCAATACGGCACTGCGAATGGCCATTGTTAATAACGTAATTATCACTGTCAGTACTTTCTGCATTTCATTTCTTTCAAATCTCGTCATTTACCATTTCCCCCCCTCCACCCGCAACCATATGTACTGTATCCTTCGCCCTTCAGCAACACCACGTGTACTGTATATAAGCCAGAAACTCTCCATAATATTCAATGCATCTGACAAAGTGGATTATAGTCCATGAAAGCTCATGCCAGAATAAATGTGTTGATCTTTAAGGTGGCACAGGACCCTTGGTTGTTTTTGCTGCAATACACTAACACAAATATCCGCTGGAAATGATTTTTTTGTTTTGGTGAAAGTGGCTTGTTGCCTAATGGAGATAAAAGAGTGTTTTATCTCATTTTTCTGCATTGGATTTTGAATCCTTTCTACTAAAATATCCTCTAGAACAGCCTCAACCTGGGGCGCTCCAGATGTGTTGGACTACAACTCCCAGAATACCCCAGCCAGCTCTGCTGGCTGGGGCATTCTGGGAGATGCAGTCCAACACATCTGGAGCACCCCAGGTTGAGGAAGGCTGCTCTAGAAACTGCTGGGGCAGGAAGCAGTTCCTTATATACCATTGGTGTGTGTGTGTGTGTGTGTGTGACAGACCTAGATTTTCCTTTCACTGTTGCCTTATTTATTTATTTATTTATTTATTTCATTTCATTTCTATACCGCCCAATAGCCGAAGCTCTCTGGGCGGTTCACAAAAATTAAAACCATGAAGAGCATAAAAACAACCAACAAATTTAAAACACAAATACAAACTACAATATAAAAAGCACAACCAGAATAAAACCACACAGCAAAAATTAATATAGGGTAAAATATGAGATTAAAACAGCAACGTTTAAATTTAAGTTAAATTAGGTGTTAAAATACTGAGAAAATAAAAAGGTCTTCAGCTGGTGACGGAAAGAAAACAATGTAGGTGCCAAGCAAACCTCTCTGGGGAGCTCGTTCCACAGCCGGGGTGCCACAGCAGAGAAGGCCCTCCCCCTAGTAGCCACCTGCCTCACTTCCCTCAACAGGGGCTCATGGAGAAGGACCCCTGTGGATGATCTTAAGGTCCGGGCAGGCACATATGGGAGGAGGCGTTCCTTCAAATAACCTGGCCACAAACCTTTAGGGCTTTAAATGTTAATACCAGCACTTTGAATCGTCCCGGACCTGGACTGGCAGCCAATGAAGTTGTAGAAGGACTGGCGTGATATGCGGCCAGTCCCTGTTAGTAGGCGAACACAAACAGCCATTTCAGCCACCAATAGCATATTCCACTTATCACTTTACTCCTATTTGACTGCAGAACAATGCAGCCCTCTCTACATTCTGCAGTGCCAAGACCAAAGCTGCTGCTTACACAACTTGGTTGGGAGTTTTGCTTAAAGAATTCTTTGAACTCCATTGTTTACTTTAAAGGAAGTGCCAAATTACTTGATCTCAGCATGTGTCACCACTGGACATTACTCCGTTTGAGCTCCGAAATCGAACATGGGAACCTTTGGCTTACTTGCTCCAAAGCAGAGACATATTTACTGTAATATATAACACGCAGATATCAGAAACTCTGTAATTTGCCAGTAATTGTTAACATTTGGGAAGGAGAGCGGGGAACGTCAACATCTGCTAGTAAATCAAGAACCATTAAGGACTTCTGCTAAAGGTCGACATTAAATCTATTTTTATAAGACTAGAGCTTACTCGGATTTTGCTATTTTTCATTAGAGGCACACGCCTCCCACCCCACGTTTCAGTCTCAAGCATCCTATATAAAGTAGGGATGTGTGAGAAATTCACTCTGTCAAGGTTTTTTTTTTTTTTAATGGATTTATCCAATTTGTATCTCCGAGACCCGAACGCAATTTATAGTTGGAAACTCTCCATTTCTGAGCTTGTGATGTATTCCGTAAAATAAAAACACATTCAACAATATGCATACATTTGAAAAACGTATGCAAAAATAGGCCTTAGGCAGTGGGTGCATATGTCCAAAAATGCATGCAACCTCCAAAAGCATACATTAACGCATTCATTGTGAAAAAGACATACGAATGTCATACAGTTAGAAAAATCACAAGTTTGTGCGGAAATGGAATGGAACAAACTTGACCTTAAAAAACCCAACTATCCCTAATATAATGTGGAAGTCCCATTTAATGTGGGTCCCATATAATGTGGGTCCCAGACACACACACACAAAAGAATCAGACTAGCAAGAGGGAAGCACTGTCGTCCTATTCACGGCATGTCTACAACGATCATTGCTGACCCAGCAGGAAGTAGGGGTCAAGGCAGGGAGACAGAGCAGGTGAAACATGCCAAAAGATGAGAGCCTGGGAACACACCAATACTCGAAACCATGGAAGGTTACAATCGACCGGGCAAAGTTCCAGCCTGAACAGGAAGCTGTCATAGACTTTCCTGCTGAGAAGAACCAATGGTCAGCCCAGATGGGCGGAGTCATTCCTGCAGCTGTTAGGATGTGAGTAGAAGTGCCCCATGTGGTGAGCCTCTGAACTGCAGGGGGTAGCTTCTTGGGAAGGAGCAAGCCAGAAATTACTTTTATGTCTGTGTCTTCCAGGTATGTCTTTTTTAAAGAAACATTTTAATCTACCGTAGGTGCAAGGCCCCTGATGGAAATCTTAAAAGCCCTGTTATGCTAGGGCCCTGATCCAGATCGGGGGTGGTGTGCCTACTCTAGAGTAAAAATAAAGGGGGGGAATATGTAGCTGCTAGATGGGCATTTAAAGTATTGTCCTTTTTGGTCCTAATGTACCCTCAGGCACTTTCTGCTCAGGCTCCTCCTGGTCAAGAAAGGGCTTTCCATTCCAGTTGAGACTTGCTCAAGTAACAAAGTTTTCCTGGGCTCCAATGTGCTCCTGTAGCCTTGGTTCTGACTTCTGGCTTACTCCTCAACCCTGCCAGCGGAAGGAGGTACGGGCATTTGGGGAACCGTGGAGGCAGCGGAGGCAATGAATTCGCTCCGGGTTTCGGTCCGAACCAGTCAGAGCTCTCAAGGAGCTATCCAAGGTGGACTGGGACCCCAGGGTGGTGAGATCTGGAGGTTCAACCCCCATGGTGTACTGGATATGCAGTCAAATCATTGGCTCCAGGCAGCAACCAGACACATGAATTCCAAGGTAGCACACCCATACAGGCCAATTGCTCTCCAAACGTGTGGTGCGACCACACTTAGAATACTGCGTAGAGTTCTGGTCACCACACCTAAAAAAGGATATTATAGAGCTGGAAAAAGTGCAGAAAAGGGCAGCTGAAATGATTAAGGGGCTGGAGCATCTCCCCTATGAGGGAAGGTTACATCAACTGGGATTGTTTAGCCTGGGAAAAAAGGAGGCTAAGGGGAGACAGGATAGAGGTGTACAAAATGATGCATGACGTGGAGAATGTGGATAGGGAGAGATTTTTCTCCCTCTCTCAAAATACTAGAACCCGGGGTCATCCCATGAAGCTGATTGGTGGGAGATTCAGGACAAATAAAAGGAAGGACTTCTTCATACAGCGAATAGTTAAGTTATGAAACTCTCTACCGCAGGATGAAGTGATGGCCACCAATCTGGATGGCTTTAAGAGGGGGTTGGATTAATTCCTGGAGGTGAAGGCTATCCATGGCTACTAGCCCTGATGGTTGTGTGCTATCTCCAGTATTCGAGGCAGTACGCCTGTGTGCACAAGTTGCTGGGGAACATGGGCGGGAGGGTGCTGTTGCAACATGTCCTGCTTGTTCATCCCTGGCCGACGGCTGGTTGGCCACTGGGTGAACAGAGTGCTGGACTAGGTGGTCCCTTGGTCTGACCCAGCAGGGCTCTTCTGATGTTCTTAAATGCGCAACCTCGCATCAATGACGCGGTGCCTTGATTTCCATCCGGGGCGACAAACGCCCAGAGTGCTGCACCGCAGCCGTCGGAACATTCCACTCCAATTTTTGTAAGTGTGAAACGGTCACAGCGGCCGATCTCGTACGGCGGGCAAACAAAGCTTCCTACTCCGAGCACACAAACTTCCTTCCCCCCCTCTTCCCGGGGGCCTTTCAGTTCGGAGCCAGCCTCTCAAAAGGAAATGGCTCCCTGCAACTAATTACCGCGGCACCGTGAGCTGCCAAGCCGTGTCTCTGTTTGCCAAGTCACCATTATGCTGCGCTTTCCCTCCCGTGCCCAACCCCTTCCCTGCATTGTGCAAATCTGTTTATAATCATACAAGGCCAGAATAGTTGGAAAGGGGAGGAAGAGGACCTTCACGACATGAGGGGAATGGATTGGATACGTACAGAGAACAATAAAAAGAAAAGAAGGAAAGATGGGGTTTGACATGCGTGGTATTTCTGGTCTCCTTGTTCTCTTCCCCTATCAAGAGTTACTAGCTAGTGGTTTTTAATCCAGGCTAAAGGAGGGCTGTGGTTGCAGTTTAAGTTCAGCCACAGTTTTGCTCCTTGCAGGTCAATCTCCCGATGAATGGATCTACGCAAAATGGGCACAGGGAGCAAATTGGTTTGTTCTCTCTGTAAGCAGGTGGAAACACCAGCTTCTATCACACAACCATAAGGTGATCCGATTGCTGTTTCCGTCTGCCATCGACAGCTTGCAGTAAAGCTTCAACTTCTCTTTCTCTGCGGGTCTCCCCAATGACGTGAGATGCCCATATGACTGGTTGGCCGGAATGCAAATGGTTGGCCGGATGGCTCTGCGGATCGCACGTCATGCTGAGATGCAACCAACAAACCAAAATCTCATGAGGTCAGGGCCTTGGCTCAGTGGTAATAGTTCATGTTTTGTATGCAGAAGGTCCCGGGTTCAACCCGTGGCATCTCCAGCAGGTAGGGCTGGAAAAAATCCTTCCCTAAACCTGGAAAGCCGCTGCCCAGTCAGCCTCAACAATATTGGGCTTGATGGACCAATGGCCTGACCCCGTATAAGGCAGCTTCCTCTGTTGGCTCAACTTCTCCTGCAGGAAGTGACTTAGGAGGAAGTTCTCTGAACTTGACCCTTGCCAAGTTAGCAAGTGTAGGATGAGCTTTGCTGTGGACTTGCTCTGCTTTTGAGTCTTCCAGATGTTCCAGACTTCAAGTCCCATAAGCCTCAGCCAACACAGCCAATGGTTAAGAATTCTGGGAGTTGTAGTCCAAAACATCTGGAGGCCACCAGGAGAGAGAAAAATAGATGGGAAATGTCTTTGCTGGCAGATGGGAGGCAGGAGAAGAAAAGAGTTTGCCTTTTGTGAAACGCCACTGGAAATTGTGGGTTCAAAGGACTTGCTTTGCATCTCGGGGCTCAGATCCCACCTCAGTCCTGTGGGCAGCCATTTTGTAGTGGTGCCCCAAAGAGTTGCTGAAATTGCCAAATGCGGGCCTCAAAATGTTGTCTACTCTGGTCTACAGGGTTTCCAGGAATTTTTTTCCAGGAGTCGAAGTCATGATGTTTTGCATGCAAAGCACGTGCTGTACTATTTTATCAGAACCACAATGCGCACTCAGGTTTTTCCGGTGCAACAATGAGGGATAGAAACTTTTTTAAAAAAAAATGCACACACAGGATCTTCCTTATACCAGGATCAGACTATTTGTCCTTCTAGCCCCGGTTTTGCATACTCCACCTGGCAGGGGCTCTGTAGAGCTCTGGGCAGAGGCTTCTACACGAAAGCTGCGTTTCTCAGTCCCTCGTCTGTGAACGTAAGAGCAAGAAGGAAGCGTTGCTATTTGTCCGGAATTAAGATCTACATAAACAGAAGGCAAGAAAAATACACGTCCTCAAGAGCCTTCGACCTCAGGCATTATCAAGGCTGCAAAGAGGTGAAGAGTGAGCGGGCCGTGGAGTCCTCCTTGTTTTTCCGGTCACAAGTTTCTTGAGAGAAGGGGGGAGGGTAGCTTCTGATCCCTGCACACTAATCCCCGTTGCTCATATTTTAAAATAGGAAAATGATATCAGAGGCGAGTGGATGAAGTTGTCTGGGGCCAGAATGCTCACGGCGTGAAGCTGGGTCGCTCTTTACTTCGCTTACGCCTTCTTCTAAGCAGCCTCTGGGTGAACCTAAACCGGAGAAGGGAGGGACCGGCCGGCAAAGTTTATCAGTTTTCCACCATCCATCAGAGGCTTGAAACTGGTCCAGCTGCTTTAGAGAGAGACCAATTTCAACCTTCTCCCCAGAGAACCCTCCGGTTTAGCAGCGTTAACTCTTCACCGCCACTTGCCTTACACTGTAGGTTGCATAATAAAACATGCATTTTAGTTTGTTTTTAACTGTGCATATTTATTGTTTTATACTGCATGTTTTTATCTGTACGCTGCTCTGAGATCGTAATGATATAGGGTGTGATATAAATGTTTTAAATAAATAAAAATAATAATAATGCATGACTTAATAGTTCATTATTATTAACATCTTTATTAATGTTATTACTGATAACGGGCTCAAGTTAAAGGAAGCCAGATTCCAGCTGGACATCAGGAAAAACTTCCTGACTGTTAGAGCAGTGCGACAATGGAATCAGTTACCTAGGGAGGTTGTGGGCTCTCCCACACTAGAGGCCTTCAAGAGGCAGCTGGACAACCATCTGTCAGGGATGCTTTAGGGTGGATTCCTGCATTGAGCAGGGGGTTGGACTCGATGGCCTTTAGGCCCCTTCCAACTCTCCTATTCTATGATTCTACAATATTATTATCATTTTTATGAATGTTATAATATAATTGTCGTTAATATATTTATTGCCATCATCATCATCATCATCATCATCATCATCATCATCATCATCGCTCCTGCTGCTGTTATTGCTACACCACCACAAGTGGGACCTGAAACAAAATATTCTGTGCTCCACACATGTCTGACTCCATTTGATTTGCTCCACCGAGGCACTGAGCTGTTTGGGGTTTGCTTGGCTTTGCCCAGTTCAGTTTCCCCCCCCCCCCAAAAAAAAAGTTTTTCTCTAAATCTGCAAACCTCGGGGTTCCACTGAGCCTCCTGATACCTTCCTCTCGTTTCTCCTTGGCCCTGCTTTGGTTACACAGCCACTCAACACCTGAGCTTCCTGTGAGTATATAAGATAGCACCATCAACATGCGTGATGCTTTACAGCATACAAGACGGCAAGCGCTGAAAAGTTTCCAATTTAAAGTTTTATATAATGGCACGGCGACGGGGCTGGACGGAGGGGGGCATGCTGAACTTTATAGCACAGTGGCAGGTAGGCCATCTTAAACCACACATTCGTCTTGTTCCAACACAAGGGACTTTGCCCACGACTTGTTCCCAACCATTCACCCAACCCTCCACCTCCCACAAAAGACAGCCAGCCAATAAGGAACCCAAATAAAGCTTGTAGATGAACAACGCGACCCAGAAATGAGGTGAAGCCAATCAGATCTGGCTACATGATGGCATCACAAAGCCAAATCAGAGTGAAGGCAAGGCTTCCTGCCCTCGCTCTGAATAAGCAAACATTTTCACCCTCTTTCGCCAGACCCCACGAACTATCTAATAAAGAAAATATTAGCTTAGTTTTAAAATCAATAAAAATAACTAAACACAAACACCACAAACACACACCTATTTGAAAGGTGTGGTAATATGCAGGCGATAGCAGCCCTAGTATTTATCCCTCTTTGCCCTGAACCCGCAACAGTGCAAGAGGAGCACCTGCACGAGTGTTGCCAGAGTGGAATCTGAAACAAAAAAAGTAGACTACGGCAAGTTCAGATATCCCATCCAAAGCATGGACACCTTGGAGCTGATGCGGTTCTTCCTGTCCCCTCACCTTCACACAGTAACACTTTTCTTCCTCTCATGTGAAGCTGGTGGGTGAGAGATTCAAGACAGATCAAAGGAAGGTCTTCTTCACGCAGCGCAGAGTCCAACTATGAAATTCGCTTCCACAAGATGTGGCGATGGCCACCAGTTTGGAAGGATTCAAAAGGGGGTTAGACAAATTCCTGGAGGAGAAGGCTATCAATGGCTACTAGTCCTGACGGCTATGTGCTACTCCCAGGATCAGAGGCATGACGCCTATGTACACCATATTGTTGGGGAACATGAGAGGAAGGGTGAGTTTCCTGCTTGTGGGTTTCCTGCCATGGTGTTAACAGAATGCTGGACTAGGTGGCCCCTTGGTCTGCTCCAGCATGGTTCTTCGTGTTGATATGGCTTGGTTACATCAAGGTTAGACTCACTACTGCAGCCTTCACCATCCAGATGTGTTGGGTTCCAACTCCTAGACACTAGGAGTTGTAGTCCCACACATCTGGAGGGCCCCATCCTGGGGAAAGCTGCAATAATTTAGCATCCTCAGTCCCAAATGTGCTAGTCTTCTCTGACGAAGAGAGCCAGTGTGGTGTAGCAGCTAAGGTGTTGGACTGGGAGTCGGGAGATCCGGGTTCTAGTCCCCACTTGGCCATGGAAACCCACTGGGTGACTTTGGGCCAGTCACAGCCTCTCAGCTCAACCTACCTCACAGGGTTGTTGTTGTGAGGATAAAATGGAAAGGAGGAGAATTTTGTACGCCGCCTTGGGTTCCTTGGAGGAAAAAAGGTGGGATAGAAATGTAATAAAAAAATAAATAAGTTGATTTGAACTTCTTCTAAACTAGCTTGTGTTTATTGCCTCAGACACTAAATTTTGTGTTGCCACGCTTTTCCTATAAAATGCAACTCTGCTGTAAGTCACACCAGCCTTTCTAACAGTGTAGCCCTCTGGGGAAGCCCAGATTTGGACTCTAGGTGTGCCGGTGACCCCCATTCCAGAGGGTCAGACTGGATGACTTCGGTTCCCACTTAGCTTAGTGATTCTACCTTTTGTGGGCTGATTTTTAAACCCTCATTTGTGTATATTGGCCAGAAATCATTGCTCCCTTACCCCCGACAGCAACAACGTGTCCCTGGGGAAATTGGCCCATGATAAGTGGAGGCTCCCTGCAGCTCACAGCTGTTTTAGCTGCAAGCAGTGACGGACATGCATGACTCAGTACATCACTGGCAAAACCCTAAAGCACCCCACATCCAGCATCTTGGGAACTAAGAGAGGGGCAGAATATAGTGACAAGCATGGCCTCTGCCCATTCCCTTCCCGCAGTACAGCATCACAATTCTGATTTAAAAAAGAAGAAAACTGCTCTATTTTCCAGAACCGTCCCACTGAACTCTACACCCTGGAGGCCAAAATAAACACGCCAGCCCAGGAGATGCCCCAAGTATTATGGAAACATTTCGAGTATGTACACATTTACAGGGCAAACACAGCCCCCAAGGGAGTGGTGTCATTCAAGAGCCATTTCTGGTCCGACACATACCTTCCGAATGCTCGTATTTCCTGTTTCCACACAGCTGCACTGCACAGCACCGGAAACTCCTTTGCATTAAAGCAATGGGGCACACCTAACCCTCGATTAGTCGGGCCGTGACAGGGCCGAACGTTCTTTAATCACAGCAAGTTTTTAGAAATTACAGACCTGTGCAGCTCTGAAGTCACGTGGGACGTAAACAGTGCAATTGAAATTGCAGGAAGATTGAAAGACAAATGAGAAGGGGGTTGGACTCAATGGCCTTGTAGGCCCCTTCCAACTCTGCTATTCTATGATTCTATGAATACAAAGGGATGTCTAGATTTGGCGAACTACGTCTTCCCCACCATTCGGTTACGGTTTAAGGAACGTTCAGTCCGAAAGGATCACTTTTGACGCTCCTGAACTCCGTAGGCTAAAAACATCTCGAGGGGCAGAAATTGCCCACTCCTGACTTAAAGGGAAAATCTCAGGTTTTCAGGGCCGTAGCGATACAAACTCAATGTTACGTTACCTAGTTGTTTTGATTTAGCACAGGAACCTGCAGCCTTCCAGATGTTGTTGGATTACAACTCCCATCAGCCACAGCCAGCATGGTCAATTGTCAGGAATCTTGGGAGTTGCAGTCCAACATCATTTAGAGGCCCACAGGTCACCCAACCCTGACACTTCAGGCAACTCTGTGCTACGAGCTTAGAGTGATTGTCTGCCATTTCAAAACTCTCGCGGCAACATCCCTGCAAGGTAGTCGAGGCTAATGAGATCAGGACGGGTGCGAGGTAAGTTTCACGGCTGAGTGGGGATTTGAACGCAGGTCTCCCTGGTCCTTGCCCTCTATATCACACTGGCTCTCATATTCAAGTTCTCTGCCACCGGCAGGGGACACCCTGGGGCAGTAGGAGGCAACCTCTCAAGGTTGCTGCAAGGCCATGCACCACAAAACACTTGACATATGAAGCGTGCTGGATTATAAATCCAGTAGATCCACCTTCCCTAACCTGGTGTCCTCCAGATGCGTTACACTACAACCCCCCCAGGATGCATTAAATTCTTTTAGGGGGCAAGCCCACGCGTGTTTAGACAGAAAATAGTTTTACAACTCCTGGCCTGCTCAAGGCAGCCATGCTTTTTTCGGTCAAGACTTGCACAGGATTGCACCCTTAATGTGTGCATGCCTGATGCTCACGCTTCATCTAGCAGCCTTCGATGTAAGTCAACACCAACAGGTACCCTCTACAAGTTCAGAGGAAGCCAGGGGAGCCTTACATTAGGGGTATGCAGGAACATCAGTTCTATAGAAAGAGATCTGTAAACGTAAGTCTCCATTTACAAGGTGACTTCCCTTGCAGGACCGGGACCAACATGCAGGGCCAGGGGTCGGTTTCATTGGGCACCTGCTGAGGCACGTACCGTGCCAGGGGGTCCACAGCTCTTCCCCAGCCCCCCAAGACCTCTAGGCCTGCTCCTTCTCTTCTTTGCTGATCCTCCGTGTTCACCTCCCCTCTCCAATAGCACAAGCAATCCTGAGAGCAAAAAGACGCAGCAGCAAACTCTGCTTGCATTGCCCTTTTCCTTCGGGACAGTAGTGCAAGTTGGATCCAGGACAACCAAATAAACAGCCGTGTCAGTAAAGGCCCTACTCAAAAATAGGGACCCAGGTTCACACAACACACTAACCCCCACTCAGTGGTTGAGTGTGGTTTGTCGTTGAACCATGGGTTATCGTGTTGCCTGGGTTCTCAAGGTGGCTTGTTTGAGAAAAATAAGCCACAATGCATGGATAAAAAGCCACCTAGCTCAAAACGTGCTGTTTTCAGACAACACGATAACCCACGGTTCAATCACTATCATTGAGTGTGGGTTAGCATGTTGTGTGAACCCAGCGAGTGTGAGCATCTTTCTCAAATCTCTCCCCCCCGCCCTCCCAACTTGGGAGACGACATTGCAAACATGATCAAGGTGACAGTGCTGCATGACCAAACCTTCACATCAAATGACCAGGTGAGTGGGGAGAAATCCCAGTCAATAACTGAAATCAACTTGTCCGTGGATTAACACCCTTTCCCTTGGAACAACAAACCTTCCACATTCGAGTTTACTTCTCCTATACAGCATCACAAGAACTGCGCTCGAATACATTGCTTGGGCGGAGGTGGGGGTTAAGGACACCTTAGAAACATGGCAAGCAGCCTTATGTATAATATTGCCAGGATTCGATCATTTTTGTCTGTCTCTTCTGCCAAGACTCTTGTTCATGCATTGGTTATTTCTCGGTTGGACTACTGCAATCTTCTTCTCACTGGTCTTCCTTCTTCTCACAACAGTCCGTTGGTTTCTGTTCACCACTCTGCTGCTAAGATCATCTTCTTGGCTCGCCGCTCTGACCATGTTACTCCACTTCTGAAATCTCTTCATTGGCTTCCAATTCACTTCAGAATCCAATATAAACTTCTCCTGTTGACCTACAAAGCTTTTCACTGTCTAGCTCCTTCCTATCTTTCCTCTCTCATGTCACACTATTGCCCCGCTCGTGCTCTTCGCTCCTCTGATGCCATGTTTCTCACCTGCCCAAGGGCCTCTACTTCCCTTGCTCGGTTTCGTCCATTTTCTTCGGCTGCCCCTTACGCCTGGAATGCTCTTCCAGAACATTTACGAACTACAAGTTCAATCGCAGCTTTTAAAGCTCAGCTAAAAACTTTTCTTTTTCCTAAAGCTTTTAAAACTTGATTTTGCTCTGACTTTTATACTGCCTGTTTGGTGCATTCTCTTCCCCTCCTTATTGTTTTATTATGATTTTATTAGAATGTAAGCCTATGCGGCAGGGTCTTGCTATTTATTGTTTTACTCTGTACAGCACCATGTACATTGATGGTGCTATATAAATAAATAATAATAATAATAAATAATAACTCAGCATGGGCTGCAACTGCTTTGCCAGGTTATAGACAAGGGTCTTTCGCAGGCCTACCTGAAGATGCCAGGAACTGAATGCTACCACAAAGTTATTACAGCAGTAAGTATTCACTTTTCTCTCTCCCCCACACCCCATCAGTACAGATAAACAACATCCTTCTGTTTAGTCCAAGGACAGGCATCCTGATTCCTGCCAGATGTTTTAGACTACATCTCCCATCAGCTCCAGCCAGCTTGGCAAACAATCAGGGATTATAGGAGTCCTCCGAGGGGTCTGGAGGGCACCAGGTTGTCTCCTCCTGGTTTAGTCCAGCCGGGAGTGAAAACAAGAGAAAAAAGAAAACGAACCAGTTTGACAAAGCAGCCAGGTGTAGCAAAGAGCAGAATGTTCCAAGGCGAAGACAAACGCAAACACACACACTGACAAGGCACCAGGCATCCTACCCCGATAATACAACCATTGATCTCCGGAGCATTTTTTTAAAAACCATCTACAGACAGAAGCAAAGATCCATGCATTTATGTCAGTGCTAAAGGTCAGGAGCGCAGCAAAAAGCCCATGGCAACCCTGATCAGGAAAGGTACAATGAAGATTTTTTTAAAAAAATGGAACGCTCCAAGACCAAACAAACAAACAGTCAATACACACCAGACTGGACTCAAGAGAAGTTTTCAGAGGAGGAAGCTTCCCTGCCCCTGGTTTGGAGGGGGAGAAGGCCGGGCTTGAATGACAAGTCATAGAGGGAGGAAACCCTCCAGCGTGCAGAAGGGGTGGTAATGCATTTGTGCACTGTGACACGGGGCGGGGTTGGGCTTCCTGGGTGTGGGCTTGCAAACTTTTTCAGAGGAAGAACTGTGGGAAGGGAGGAAGAGGCGAGCAAAGGGATGAAGGAAAGCGGAGGTTTCGCCTTTCACACAAGCCCCAATCCCGCTCTTCTTCGTGCCTGGATCCTTATCGATTTCCTTCTTCTGCTCGTTTCTCCCAAGCGCTCAGCCTCCCTTGCAGCCTCCTCCAACCCGGCGCCCACCAGATGGGCGGGACTACAACCCCCTTTCATTCCCAGCGGGGATGGGAATTGCAGTCCAAACCCATCTGGATCGGGAGAAAAAGCGACCCTACATCCCGGATCTCCATCCCCGGCTGTAATTTCAAGCCCTTCCAGACCGAGTTTTGCAGTTTCCTCCTTAGCTTTTTAACTGCAAAACTCGGTCTGGAAGGGCTTGAAATTACAGCCGGGGATGGAGATCTATATATATAAATATAAAGTTTGCTGAACTCGCAGCCGAAGCGGCGGGCGCAAGATCGGCCCAGCTGCAAAGACACCCCCCCCCTATACACAGCTCGGATCCGGCCCCCACCCGCCGCAATGCTCGCTCCGCCACGCGGGCGGCTCCCCCGGTGGCCGCCGCAAACTTACGCGACCCGAAAGAGAACTTCCAGCCCCGCTGCCCAGCCTCCGGGAGTAGTACGGCTGCGGTTGCAAAGTCTCCGCCCGGCCACGGCGCCTGCGCGCCTTCTCCGGCGTAGCGGGCTGACTCGCACATGCCCCCTTGGGGTCATGGGAGTTGTAGTCCGCCATTGATGTCGGCTGTAGTCCGCGCAGCAGAAGCGTTCAGGGAAGACAAGGGAATACCCCCGATCAGATGTCTGGTCCGCTGCGCGTTGACCTGAGGTTTCCCAGGGCTGGGCCTTCCGCTGCCAAATGAAACTAGTGATGGTTGTTCTTGCGCGGAAAGGTTTTGCAGTCAGTGAGCCAAGGCACAGGAAGGAAGTTCGGTTCAAAATTTCCCTCCCCTCCCCTAGCAATTTAGGGTGCAATCCTATTCATCTAAAAAAAATTAATCCTATATATAATATCCTATTAATGACGTGGGGTGGGGGGAACGCTTGCTTGCAACACCCAGCTGGGAGTTCTAGGACTTTTTTCTGACTAAAGATGTACTGGAGTGCCCCCTCAATGAGCTGTAACTACTAGAGCTGTGCATGAACACCCCCCAACCCACTCTGGAGGCAGTTTCAGAGCTTCTGAAACAGCCCTGATTTGCCTCGGCCTGATTCGGACCCGATCCGACCTGCTTCGGATCCAGGTCCAAATGGGGATTCCGACATCTGAATGATCCGGATGTATGTTTTTCTGTGCACCCGCTGAGCAGCTGGCCCTGCTCCGCCTCAGCTGATGCGCCCAGCGAGCGCATGAGCTGCCCGAGTGCCCTGCAGCTGTCCGGCTCTTCAAGGGAGACTCATGTTTATCCATAAAACAAATACTTTATGCAATATTACAGGTAGGGCACAACTCTAATAACTACTACATACTGGCTGATTTCAAAGTACTGGTTATCGCCTTTAAAAAACATAAAAGCAGCCTTCTCCAACCTCCTGCCCTCCAGATGTTTTTGACTGTAACTCTCATCAGCCCCAGCCACCCTGGCCAATGGCCAGGAATGCTGGGAGTTGCAGTCCAAAACATCTGGGGGGCATGAACTTGGAGAAGGCTGCTTTGAACTGTCAGGGACCTAATGGAGTCCCTTCACCTGTTCTGTCCTACCCAGACACTCTGCTCACATTCGTGCCGATTAGAACGGCTAGGCCAGCGAGTACAAGAGGCAGGGCTTTCTTGGTGGTGGCTCCTCAATTTTGGAACGCCTTCCTTGCTGCTTTGCGCATTACACCTTTGGCACAAGCTTTTGTCCTTACTTCGGTGGAGCAGGGGAGGCAGAATAATAATCGTATTTGCTGTTCTGAGCCCTTTTTGACAGCCCACCGTGTCTTCCTTTGAAAACAGATTGAAATTCACTCAGAGAAAAGATTCTGCCTTCACCGAAAGATGGACAAACTCTGTCCGCAAGAAATGTTCTGCTTCTGATATGCGGACAGTCCGTTCCAGTTCTGAAGAGGAGGCAACCCTCAATGAATCTATCACATTGTTGAGGTCAAGGTTAGTCCCCCCGCCCCTCTCGTGGGCTCGGAATGGGAGAATCCAACATGAAAGACTATGTTAGAGCCCTTTGTTCTGCTACATGAAGCATCCTCTGTATGGTAAACAGGGCGGATGTGTGTGTGTGTGTGTTTCTGCAATGGATCTCTGCCTGGGTTGTAGAACGGCTGGGAGAGTTTCACTTGAAAATGATCAGGGTGAGAGGTGCCACAAAGCAAAGCTGAGTGCTCCTGGCACCCTGCCCGTGGCTTGAATGAAGAGGGACTTTTGTATGCCCAGAGTATGCCCGCCAGTGTGCAAAGGGCCTATTATAATTCAGCCAAGCTCCTCAGGAGGCTGGCCTTTTTGCAAGCTTGCAGCTGAAGGCTTGAGCAAGGCAGGCTGATTACAAAGCTCCTTCCTCGAAGGACGGGCTCTGCTTCTCAAAATCCAAAATGGAAGAGCAGAGCCATGACTTAACTCATGTTTCAACAACAACCTATGGTTCAATGCCAACAAACTCTCATCCCATACTCAGCCTTGTGTGTGGATTGCTGTGTTGTGCGAACCCAGTCACAGAATCACTGTTGTGGTTTGGCTAGCAGGAACTGGCTGTACTGAATGAGTGCATTTTGAGATCTGTGTATGGTGAGGAATCCTGATTCATACATGCCCTTGATGAGTGAATATATTCATGGGTGAAGACAGAAATGAGACATGTCTCTTACCATTTATCCTAGATGACATATTCCAATACCTTCCTCATAATTAAGCCGTTTATATTGTGTCACTATAAAAAGCCACGCTGTTTAATTAAATGAACGCATGGTTCATTATACATCAATGATAGGAGAAAATCTCTTTGGTGTTTACCAGACCGGCTTTACGTGCAGTTCTAGCTTTGAAATGGCATTGCTGCTTATAGTTGGGTTCATCCTCAAGCAGATGCATTCAAATGCCCTGGAAGGATGTTGCTCTATTGTAATTGGAATCTTTGATCACAGGAATGCCTAAAATTGCTTCTAGGAAAAGATGGGACAGGCAGGTGTTCCACTTAGAGAGGAAGCAGGGTAGCAGCCTGTCCTCTGTGTTTCAAACTATCAATGGTGCAGTAACATAGGCGTGCGCAAGGGGTGTGCCCGGGCACACCCTAATGTCTCAAACAATAAGTGCCAAATTGAGGGGGGGCACTGAGAAGGGATCCAGAGGGGGATCCACACACAGCAGGAATGGTCCTCCAGCTGCCCTATGGCTGCTCCATTGCTGCCACCCCCGGCATGCAGCATGCTTCAAAAAGGATCTCCTCATCCCCCGTCATCTGCAACGGACCTCCTGCAGTCAGGCAAGCCGAATACAGTAGGGCATCAGTGTCTACAGTGTTTAATAAACAAATGAATAAAAATAACATCCGTTATGACTGAGTATTTAATAAATGATCACCTTTTTAAAAAAAATCCCTGGGTGCACACCCTAATGAAATGTGCTGCACATGCCTATGTGCAGTAATTTTAGATTCTGGACTTAATGACCTTGTATACATACACACACACTCTTTAGATCAGGGCAGTGGAGGCTCGTGGCTCCAATTCTGGTGGGGCTGTGAATCCATTCTGGGTTTCAGGCAGAACCAGACAGAACTTTAAATGAACTCTCCAAGGTGCTGAACCCTATCCCCCAAAACATGTTCAGCACCTTCTTTAGAGTCCTGGCTGGTTCTATCTGAAATCTAGAATGGATTCAAAGGAAGGTGCTAATACAGGCTTTACTTGCTTTTTGCCTTTGGTTGGAGTACAGTGCGGGGATGAATCGAAGAATAAAAGATGGGGGCAGAACCACACACTCCTATAAGATGTGTTAAGATCCTGGTGGAATGTCCTACTCATCTCCTACCGTGTACAATCAATATAAGAAAAGTACAGACCCAAGGATCCTCCAATGCACTTGCCAGCTGGCCACTGGCAAGTACTTTTTTTTCTTTCTTTTTTGCTCTGGTGAGAGAACATAAGAACATAAGAAGAGTCCTGCTGGAACAGCCCAAGGGTTTATCATCTCGTCCAGGATTCTGTTCAACCAGCTGCAGATGAGAAACCCACAAGTGGGACATGAGTGTAACACCACCCTCCTCCTGCCCATGTTCCTCAGCAACTCGTGTACCTAGGCATAATGCCTCTGATACTGGAGGTAGCGCATAGCCATAGGACTAGCAGCCATTGACTCACAGGATCTAAGCCTAGGTTGCAAACATACAGCAAGGAATCGGATGAACATTCTGTTTTTATCTCATAGCATCGGGAAAACCTAGGAGCTAGTAGCGAAGTTCATGTTAACTGCAACTTTGCAACGTGATGGGCTTAGCTGTAGTCCTCCGCCCCCTGCAGTTTCAACCCCAGAATCTGTTTTTCATGCCAGAATCCAGGTTTGCAATGTGTCTGAGCATGTGTGCATGATGCCTTTTCTCTAACAAATTGAGTCTTGTGGCACCTTAATGTGTTGAGAGGTATGCATACACATGGGTGGGGGAAGAGAGGGAGAAAGGGAGAAAAGGAGAGGAAGAGAGAGAGAGAGAGAGGGAGAGAGAGAGAGAGAGAGAGAAGTCAGCAATGAGGTCAGAGGAAAGGCAATGCAAGAAATACAGGTTCTGATGGTTCCATTAAAACTTAAATGTATATCAGGTAATTACAGTGACCATTAATTAGTTTCCTCTAACCATTAACTGCAGCTGCACATCTTGGATTCAGAAAGCTAGAAATTATGATGTCTAAGATTTAATTTTTTGAAAAAGGTATGACCTGTTGGCAGGTGCTCAAGTTAACCAGCAAAGGTACAGTGGGTTGGTTGGATCCGGCTTAGTCATACTTAGAATAGGCCCACTGAAATCAATAGGACTTCTGTTGGCCATGTTTAGCATAAAGCTCCATTGCTCTGAATGGGTCTACTCTAGGTATGACTGGGTCCAACTCAGTGACGTTTTAGGCTGTGCTGTCAGGCAGCGGCCCTTAGCGGTGTCGCAAGTGCGTCACCATTTTCACTTGCGAAATAGGGTTGGGTGCTTCAGGCAGGAATTCAACAGGTGCAACAGAGAGAGAGAGAGCAATGGGGGAACTTCCGCAGCTCCAAGTTCTGCGGAGGTTGAAGGCGCAGCAGGAGCCCTGCCAGGGAAACGATGGAGTGGTGATCCGTCTCGGCAGAGAGGATGCTGAAAAGAAAGAGAACGGATCCAGCAGCAGCCGAGTTCTCTGAGCATCTCTCTCTGTTGCAGCAGCCTGGGACTACGAGTCCCATAGTGCTCAGCACTAAGGATTGAGGCTGCGCAACCGTCTGGCTTGGAGAGAGAGACAGGGAGAAAGGGAGCGCGCCTTGCCTGTTGACAGTCCTCTGGGCTTTTGGGGCGGGGGGAGGAGGAAGGGAGGGCTGTATCAGGCACAGCAGGAGCCGGCAGGCGGGCAGAGGGACGGCCGAACTCGCGCCTGCACCCTCCTCCGGCCGCAGACAAGGCAGGTAAGCCTGCGATCTCCGCCCCAACACCCACAGCTCCAGGATGCCTGCATATGGACTTGCTGCCTCCCCCAGCTGAAGGATGGAGGCTCGGCAGAAAGCATCCCCGGGCCCGCCTTTTTGCAGGGAGAGAGCTAGGCGGGCGGGCGGGAGCGCGGGCCATGGTGTGGTCCATTCCGCCGCCCCTTCCCATCTCCCAGCGCCTGGAGCAGTGGGGGCTGGGGGCTCCGATTCCGGTGGGGCTGTGAAGCCATCCCGGGTTTCAGGCGGAACCAGCCAGGACTCGAAAGGAGCGCTCCTATAGGTTCAGCACCATGGAGAGCTCCCTTTGGACTCCTGGCTGGTTCCGCCTGAAACCCAGGGTGGATTCACAGCCCCACCGGAATCGGAGCCCCCAGCCTCCCCTGGCCTGGCTCTGCCGAGATGAACAGCATCCCCTTTTTCGCCCTCTCTCTGCCCGGGCGCGTCAGTCATCCATGCCTGCTGGGGGGGCTGAAGACCGAAGAGCGCCCCGGGGCGGTTGTCTGCGGGAAAAGCCCAGACGGGGACCCCTCAAGCCACGGCGCGCCCCAGCAATCCCAGGCGCGTCTGCTCAGAAGGGAGTCCCGTTGGCTTCGATGGCGCTTACGCCCCGGGCAACGGGGTACAGGCCCGCAGCCTTACTGGTGCTGGCGCGGCTGCTGCCGCTGCTACCAGGAGGTGGGAGGGGTGGGGTGGGGGTCCTAGCCCTGGCTCCCTGCGGGGAGGGCGGGGGGTGGGTGGGTTCCCGGATCTTTGCAAGGTGGAACTCATCCAGGGCGTGCAAAAGAGGTGGTGGCATAGGCAAGAATATTTATTTATTCTGCTCTCCCCCATCACACACCAAGTGGTCTGCCCCAGTGCAGAAGTGCTTTAAATAATAATAATAATAATAATAATAATAATAATAATAATAATAATAATAGAGAAATATTGTTCTTCTTATTAGTATCACTGACCATTTTAGGAAATTTATTCCCCCCACCCCATCACACAGTAAGTGGTTTGACTCAGTGCAGAGGAATAATAATAATAATAATAATAATAATAATAATAATAATAATAATAATAATAGAGATCATTATTCTTTTTGGTATCACTGATCATTTTTAGAATTGGGGCCTCTCCAGCTCTGTTTTTAGCTGCTAAATTTAGCAGATGCGTCTGACACTAGGATTGTGCAGCCCTGTGCATCTCTACTCAGAAGTAAGCCCTGTCGTTTCCAAGGGGGCTTTACACCCAGGGAAGCAAGGATAGGCTGGCACAGCCTCCGGCGCCCTCGGATTCTTCTCGTGGGTTTGGAGGCAGGACACAAACACTGGGCAAGTTCATGTGGGTTTACTCAGAAGTCAGTCCCATTGAGCTTACTCAGTAGAAAGTGCATTTGGGATTGTACCCTAAGAGGGCTGGAGGCCTTTTCGAATGATCCCTACCTTCTCTCAATGTAATGAATGAGGAGAAAAGGACTTGGGTGTGATATATAATTATTGATATGGACAGGGCGTTTAAAAAAATCAAAATAAAATATTGGTTGGAGCGCTCGCCTCCTGTCTCTCTTCTTTTGGTATTTTTTTTCCAATCAGAGAAATTCATTAAAATGATTGCTTAGAAACAAACAAACAAACACACCCTTAATGGGACCCAGTTGTCAAGAAAAATCTGCTTCCCCCCCCACACACATTGTGTTCTCTGCAGCATCTCCAGTAGATGACCCTCACGTAATCCAGCTGTGGTTGTGTAATCGGCAGAGGCTGAGAGAAAAGAAAGTGCACCGTGCCAGAGACGTATGCCAAAAGAAGCATGCCTGGAGGAGCGTAATAAGCTTTGCTTTTCTTCTTTTCATTTTTTAAAACAACCTTACCCAAAGCCTGACAACCACCCGGGGTCACACTGCCACCCCGGTAGAAAGCTTTCAGAATTACCAGCCAAATGTACCAAGAAGCAAAACTCCTCTGTCTGTCTGTCTTTGACCCCCCCCCCACTCCTTAACTTCAGATCTGGCAAGCCATTTGATCCTCCTGAGCATGGAACTCCTGTCCCTGCTGAGCCTCATCTAAAGGGGGGGGGGGGAAACATTCCTAGGATAAAGGATGCTCGGATCAGAAGATCCGCGCAGTGCCAGGCAGCGTAGGACAGTCTTTGTTCTAGACGTCTTGAAGCGCTGGTCGCATCCTGCACGTCGAAACTGGGCACATGTCTCACATGGAGACGGCCCCAGCTTCTATCCCTCATATTTGTTTAAAGCAGGGAAATGGTACCCCTCCACATGTTACTGGACTGCCACCAGTAACATCTGGTGTTGTCAGGACTGATTTCTTGTAACCTTGAACCAGAGCCAGCTTGGGGCTACTGTGCATAGAAATCCTTCAGCTGGGACTGCTGCCCTGGAACAAACCTGTCCCCAAGAGCAGGGACTCAGCCTAGCTGCAACTGTTCCTGACCTTGAACCCGGGTCCGCTCGGGCTCCTGAGTATGGAGTTCTTGCTGTTGTCTGTCTCTATTTTGTTTTGGTTTTGTATGGGGCTCTCGCCGCGACTCCTCTTGAATTGTGAAGCATCACCTGTTCTTGAATCTTATAGCGTGATCCTCTGAGTGCTTTGGATTGCTCATGTAGTCCTGGGAGTTAAGTCTCTGACTATGACTGCGTGTTTGCTTCTGGAATGCTCCTTAATGTAAGCCTTGGGCCTTTAGCTCCCAAGTTCACCAAGTGGTAACTTCTAAGATTAAGTACAATGACTTATGAACAGAGATCTGGGTCACCTGATTTGCCTTGAACGAAGCAAGTCACCGAATCTTTGTTTTTGGTCATTTGGTCCTACAGTGAGGAAGCTTGGCAGACCTGGACAGGTGTAGTGGATCCATAGCTTACAGGGCTGAAGCAGCAGGCTTGATGTTGTTCATCTGCCACTCCCCTTGGACTTCCTTGTCCCCTCTGAGCCAGTGGGGGCAGTGAATCCATTCCAGCCAGAACTACTTCACACCTTGGATAGCTCTTTTCAGAGTTCTGGTTCCAACTGAAACCTCTAGCAGATTCGCCACTTCACTGACATCGGAGCCACCAGCCTCCACTACCCTGAGCTTAGCTGTAATCCTCAAAGGCGCTCGGTTGGGCATTGTGGGGGAGAAGACTTCTAACCCTACATTCTGTGATACTGGACTCAAGGAACTGGGAGATTATGGGAATGAGCACTGCCGTTATCTCTCGCTATGTATTTTTCGTGTGCAGAATATCCCTGTTTTCTGAAGTCAGTCTGGGTTCCCATGGAACGTTATCTCTGAATGAAAAAAAAAAAGAAAGAACATCAAATAGCATTGTGGGAAACTCCTCCTGCAGGAGCCCAAGGAAGAAATTACAAGATGGTGACCTTGGTTAACCACGGCTTGAATTGCTCATTGAAACAAGGATTCTTTCTGAATGGAAACAGTTACTCTAAGGATTATTTGTGGGCACGACACTGCTAATAACAATGATGATGATAATGATGCCTCGGCCTATCTCCAAGTTCCATGTTCAGTTAATTTCTCTTGCAGGAGCATTTAAACCTTTTTGCGTTGAAATTACTTATTTCTTTGTTGTGGGTCTTTAAAAAAAAATAAAAAATCCTACCCTTTGTCCAAAAAGAACAGGGCAACATATATGGTGTCTTTTCCTGCCCACGTTTTATCCTTACAACAACCCTGTGAGGTAGGTTAAGCTGAGAGAGAATAACTGGTCCAAGGGCCTCCAGTGAACTTCATGGCTGAGTTGGGATTAGAACTTGGGTCTCCCAGTCTTAATCAATGCTAGTTACTACACCACTCTATCTCCCTTCAAAGAATACCTTGACAGAGATGTTGTAGCTGCTTCATACTGTCATACGTGTCCTGCTCTTCAAGAGGATAAAGCCTCTGATATAGACCCCCAGACCCAGAAGATAATGTGAATATGGAAGCATCCATCAGGGATGTGTGAGGTCACCAAAATTCTTTGAATTCCATCTTGACCTCTCAGTGACGGCTAGCCATGTTGGCTACATGGAACCTCCAGGCTTAAAGGCTGAATGATGGTTGCTGAGGATGTTGTGGCAGTGGTGGTTAAAGATGAAGGCCACTTTCTCCTACACGAGCATGCCTGAGTGTTATCCTGATCCTTAGATGCTCTTCCAGTAGAGCTCTTCACACCGTTCAAAATCAAACTATGGAATTAGCTACCACAAGACATAGCGATGGCCACCAGTTTGGATGGCTTTAAAAGGGGGTCAGAGAACTCCCAGGAGAAGGCTATTAATGGCTACTAGTCCTGGTGGCTAGTACTCTAGTATCAGAGGCAGTAGGCCTATGTACACCAGTTGCTGGGAAATATTGGTGAGAGGGTGCTGTATCTGCTTGTGGGCTTCCCATGGGCAGCTGTTTGGTCCTGGTGTAAACAGAATGATGGACTAGATGGACCCTTGGTCTGATCCAGCAGGGCTCTTCTCACAGATATCAGCTATGTTATGCATGTGATCCTCTCTTTCTTATGAGATGTGATGATCATCGTTGTTATACTTAAAATAAACCAAGTGCTCTGCTGAATTTCTTTTCTTTTAAAAAAAATCACCCCAGAAGAATTTGCCTGAAGGCATACCGGTGAAGTATTGACAGAACATGAGACGTTCAGGAGTACTTGGAATGTGCAAAGCGAACCTATGATTTATATTTCAAAGCTCTCTGAGCAGTTTACAAAATATTAAAACCTCAAAATACATTATAAACATATTATTAAAAAATCTATTACATACAAAATAATTAAAAAAGTGTTTGAAACAGTTTTTTGTTGTGAAAACATGCACAGAGATAAAAGTGTGTGTTTGTGTGTGTTTGTGTAGGGTTTGCATGGAATCAAGATGGGTGGGAAAATGATATTCCACCTTTCAGAGGTATTTTTTTAGATATGGCCAGCTGTATAAATCTATTAAGGGAGCAATCCTATGTCCCCTAGGACAATGTCTGGGATTGCTTGGTTTCCTGGTTCTGAGCTTTGAGAACTGTGCCAGCTACTTCTCTGTCCTCGCAATACAGAGTACGGACACGGAGAAAAGGCGGCAGGTGGGGGGAGACCGGGATGGCAGCCATGTGAGAAATCATATGGCCACCCCAGCCTCCTTTCCTCCCCCCACCCCCCGAAGCCTTTGCTAGATGGGCATGGATACCTGTCTAGCTTAAATGTAAGGTGACCATATGAAAAGGAGGACAGGGCTCCTGTATCTTTAACAGCTGTATTGAAAAGCAAATTTCAGCAGGTGTCATTTGTATATATGGGGAACCTGGGGAAATTTCTTCTTCATCATCACAACAGTTAAAGCTGCAGGTGCCCTGCCCTCTTTTAAGTCTGGTCACAGTATAGCTGCAGTATAGCTTCTGCAGCTTTAACTGTTTTGATGAAGAGGGAATTTCACCAGGTGCGACATGCATACAAATGACACCTGCTGAAATTCCCTTTTTTATGCAACTGTTAAAGATACAGGAGCCCGGTCCTCCTTTCCATAGGGTCACCCTATTAAATGCAGAGCAGGAGACCCTGTATAGGATATCCATAAGCCTCCAAGATCAGAGGCCTAAGAGTACCCAGGGCGTATCCCATAAGATTGCGCCCTTAATATACCAATCAATACATTTTAAAGGTGGAAAGAAGAGGGGCGGCACGCAGCAAGGGAAAGAGAATGCAAAATGGAAGGAGAAGCAAATGAGAGCCAAGAGGAACCATGGAGGTGAGGCCAGGTGATGCCAGCAAGGGACAACATTGTACTGACCTCTTTGAAGTGCTTTGCTGAAGGGGAGCATCGAAGAGGAGCATCAAAGGGATGAGGAAACCCCCCAGGTGGAATGATGGCTGTTAAAAGGACAGGGGGAGCCTCAACCCTCTCGTCTCCTCGAGATAAAGATCTTGCCCTTGTCAATCTCTGCAGCATGAGTGACAGCCTCGGGTGAAACGGCTCACCTGGTCTCTGATTCCCCTCGGCACATGGAGGTTCTGCCGCTCATGTGGGTTTTCTTGTCAACCGGGGACCAGCGCAGGTGACACAGCCTGGATAGATGGCTTCCAGGTGCCAGCAGCCCATTCCTGGGAGTGCCCCAGGAGAAAAATCTACCAAGGGCGATGTTGGACCACTCTCTCTGTTTCTCTCAGCCATGTTTCCACCAAGCAAACACCGGTGAGAGAGCCAGTGTGGTGTAGGTAGTTAGAGTGTTGGACTGGGACTTGGGAGATCTGGCTTCTAGTCCCCATTGGGCCATGGAAGCTCACTGGGTGACTGGGCTGGTCGCAGACGCTCAGCCCAACCTACCTCGTAGGGTAGTTGTTGTGAGGATAAAATGGAGAGGAGGATTACGTAAGCCACCTTGGGTTCCTTAAGAAGGAAAAAAAGCAGAATATATACTGTATATCTCCTGCTTTTTTGTATATAATACAATTACCTTCTATTTCAATTGGGCTTGGGTGGGGGTGAGATTAATGACACAAGGTCTGCTCACATTGTTGGCAGGAGTTCTCTTTGTTGTTTATTCGTTCAGTTGCTTCCGACTCTTCGTGACTTCATGGACCAGCCCACGCCAGAGCTTTCTGTCGGCTGTCGCCACCCCTAGCTCCCCCAAGGTCAAGTCTGTCACCTCCAGAATATCATCCATCCATCTTGCCCTTGGTCGGCCCCTCTTCCTTTTGCCTTCCATTTTCCCTAGCATCAGCCTCTTCTTTAGAACATTAAGAGTTCTCCAAAGGCTCTTAATGTACCGTTCTATTGGGAAGTTTCCCATTTGTCAAAGTGGGAGTGTGTGGGTTCTTTCTTCCTTTTTCCTTTCTTCCCTAAACACTAAAACTCTTTCATCTTCTCTGGATCAAAGGAAGTGTGGGGTTTGATGTGCATAAATAGCTGCACAGTCACATGGACACCTTTGCAAAGGGAACAGCAAAGCGTTGATCAACTGGGCACATTAGAAAAGGACCAGAACCGGTCACATAGATGTCTTTTGAATTGGACTTGAACTAAATTGGGCGCCACGCCACTATTTTAATTTTCAGTCATGAAGGATGACATTAGAATTCAGTTTCATTTCCCGCAAGGCCCCAGAGTGATGCTATGCCAGGGGCATTGTGGGACATTTTAAATGGTGGCTTCAAGATCCGGCCATCTTGCATATGTTGGAGCACTGGGGGGAAATGTTTAAAGGTAATGGAGGGAAGGGTGGGGGGGGAATGTGAGCTTGGCTACGGTGCTGGGGCAAATTCTGGATCTGTATGATTTGGGGACCACTGTGATGACATCACAACACAATGTAGCCTGTTAGAATTCAGTTTCATGATGACATCGTAAAACTAAATCAGCATTAGGGGAATGCTTCGCCCCCTCTAGGAACGTAAGACCATTCCTGCTCCATTTCTCAGGCTAGTAAATTATTGCCAAAATACGTTGGGTTCTAGATGGTTTCTTATGCACATAAGCTGCCCACCCTTGTGGATTTGGATGTCATGACAAGCTAATCAATTGAAGCTAATTAGGTAAATTGAGCAGCACATGACCAGCATGCGCATGGGTGTGTGTGTGTGTGTGTTAACTAGTCACCAGGGCTTATTAATGCCCCCTTAGGTCATGCAAACCAGGTCTGCATGTCTGTCCTTCTGAATTTCTCATGAAACTTTGGGAGGATTCTGATTTGTTCTGCTTTGGTGGAGCCCTGACGTCTCCTGAAACTTTCCGAATCCGCCTAATTCGGTACCAGATTTGGGATTCGGCTGAATCCAATGCATGGCCTTAGTTTGTAGCAATGTGTATTGAAACGTATGTAGAGAGGAAGTGTCCGGTTGCCACTTTTTAGACTTCATTGTTCGTGTAAGACGAGACTGAGCCAGTAGAGGTTGGTGGCTCTGATGTCAGTGGGGTAAAGCTCCTTTAGAGTTCGGACTGAAACCCAGCGCAGATTCACTGCCGCATTGACACCAGGGACACCAGCCTTCACTGGAATGACTTTTTCAGTGGATCTGTCAGTCAAAGTTCTCCCTTCAAAGGAGAAACCAGTTTTCTGAACTGAAGTCCAAATTAGCCAGTGGAAATTTCAAGATATAATTCATCATAGAGCTACAAATCAGGAACCCTCCTCCTCCTCCTCTTGACATGAACAAACAATCCTGCTGTCATACTCTTAGGATTTAGGAGTTATTAATCAAATACCTTACTAGTTAGTCTGATTGCAGATGGTAATAAATCAGTCCAATGGGACACCGGTGCTCTACTAACTTGAACCTACAGGTTCAAAAAATGTCCTGTGTCAGCAAATACTTACTTAATGTTTTTGTTGGAGCGGAGAGAGGAACCTTGGAAAATTCTGTGCAACCCCCATTCATTCCAATGGTGTGTGTGTGGAGGAAAACGTCCTGTTGCAATGTGTACTTTTGCATTTTGCTCAGTCTGCATAGCCTGGCCTTCCTCAGCCTAGTGCCTCCAGGTGTTTTAGACTACAACTCCCATCAGCCCCAGCAAGCAGGGCCAATAGTTGGGGATTGTGGGATTTCTAGTGTAAAACATCTCTAGGGCACCAAGTTGGAGAAGGTTAACATAGATGGGAATAATCACGTGCAGCTGATGGGATTTACGCTGGAGGACTTCTTGCCGCACTGTGTGCCCTTCGTGTTTTATGAGAGCAGTATTGAATATCTGGATAATTTCAAAAGGTTGCTTGGAACTGATGTAGGGAAATGTGCAACCTCAGATACTCATGCTCAAATTCTATAAAACATACACTCATGCTTGATAGAGTTATGACCTTAATCTATGTAACCCCAATAATCTGTTTGTTTATTACATTAATATTCCACGTTTTTCCTCTTGCATGGAACCCAAGGTGGCTTACATGGACCTCTTCCTCCTCTCCATTTTATCCTTACAACAACCCTGTGAGGTAGGTTAGGCTGAGAGTCAATGATTGGCCCAAAATCACCCAGTGAGATCCATGACTGAGTGGGGTTCCAGTACACCGCTACATCACACTGGCCCTCTCATGGGAAGCATATGTATGTTGCTTTAGTAAGTGGCCATGAAATTCAGATGTTTATCATGGCCTCCCTCCCTCCATGGGAACGTCCCCCCTTAAAAAGAAAATAGTTGCAGCCAGGCCAAAGAAAGAGATACAGTCAGGTGGGAAGGCCATTGCTGGAGGTAGTTCAGGGAGGGGAGCAGTTTTGTTCTCAGTTGCTTTGGATGGCAGGATCAGAAACAATGGGTGGAAATAGTGCGCAAGCAGATTTTGGCTAAACATTAGGCGAAACCTCCTGAGAGTAAGAGCTATTTGACAGTGGAGCAGGGTGTCTCAGGTAGTGCTGGGCTCTCCTTCACTAGAAGTATTTAAACGGAGTCTGGATGGGATGTTGCAGCTACATCCTGCACTATAGATCTTGCATTGGGTTGGACTAGATGACCTCCAAGGACCCCTCCATTGTCCTATGAAATGGCAGCTGGCCCCAGCTGAGCTGATGGACACAGCCTTGTCCCTTTTTCTTTCCCTCAGATATACTTAGGTGGTATGTCCATGGATGGAGGCAGTTCTGGCAAATACCAGAATACCTCCTTGTATTATATGGGTGCCATGCTGCAGGTGTAGATGACAGGCAACTGGAGTTATATGCAAAGTCCAGTCTATATCATATAAGGAAGCGATGATTAATTTGTGTGGGTTAATTTGATTCTTTTATAGGAGCAAGTGCAAACAGTTCCTTAATCATAAATGTGCGTCGGATCCACTTTTGCTGAGCAGTTGTAAATTCTCGTGGCGTGGCTTGGCTTTATCTGCTTTGTTCTAATGAGCCCCAATTATCCGAGCAAGTTGGTTGGAACTTGAAAAAAGAGAGTGGGAAGGAGGGAGGGAGAACAGTAGAGGATTTGGCCAATGAACTCTTTGAGAACATCACATTGCAGACAAGATAAGTCTCTCCGACAGGGCATGGCGTGGTTTATGTGCACAAGGCGAAGGGTGGAGAATCCACTTAGCAAGGCAAGCATGCTAATCATATGATTAAATGTCAATTTCCCAAGAGCCCAAGAAGTAAACATTTCTTTCACCAGCTGAGCAATGCAGAAATGTTCCCCTTCCCCACCCTTCTGTTAAAAAAAAAAAGAGGGATTATGCTGTAACACCATTACAGAGAATGGACCATGAATGAGTGAAATTTGAGATAAGAGGACAGTCTCAGCCACAGCTTCTTATCTATGGTGCCTACTCCTGATTTACTCCCAGGTTATATGCTTGGGACATCCCATGTGCAAGAGAAAAGGCCCTGGCCCTGTTCAGAAGACACCTTAAACCGCAGCTTTAACCGCGGTGAATAAGGCAAAAAGCCTTATTCGCCATGGTTCAAGCCATGGTTCCAGGTGTCTTCTCAACGGGGCCAGTGTGTCTTTTCATTGAGACCAGGGGTGGTGAACTAACTTTCTTTCTTTCTTTCTTTCTTTCTTTCTTTCTTTCTTTCTTTCTTTCTCTCTCTCTCTCTCCTTCCTTCCTTCCTTCCTTCCTTCCCATGGTTTCTTATGGTCATACTGGAAGATGAGACGAGAAGATAGTGGGCGTGTGCAGGAGCCTGAAGCTCATTCATACGGCATTTTGTCCAAACTAGTCAACAATATCTTTGAGTTAAGCTTGCGTTGACTTTTCTAGAGATATTATTAAAGTGCAATGAAAACTTGCAAATCTTATAATACCATGCTAAAAAGCATTAATCTCCTCAGTGGTTTTTTTTTGTTTTTGTTTTTAGCTCTGTGAATGTCTGCTGGCAGTTTGATTATATTTGTTCAAGAGTATATTGAAGTTTAGATATTTTCTGGAATATTCTGTCTAGTTGTTCATGGTTTGCACATATTTGTGGCGCTTTTTCTTTAAAATGAAAAAATATATATCATCTTTTAATGTTCAAAGGGGCAGAGAGCGTTAGCTATAATGTGGATCAAGTCAGCTTTTGTCAAACTAATGCCGGTATTTAGCGGTACCAAACTGCACAGGATTATACTAATTCTCTTTGGCTGCTGGTTTTGCATAACCTTGTTCATTTATTAAGTTTTACCAGGCTTGCCAGCGTGCCTGAATTTCACAGATCCTGCCAATAAAAAGTAAAATCAAAACATGGTACTCTGAAGTCCAAGGACAACTCTAAAACACAGTGATGATCTGTGAATGCATCCTTGGCCCTTTTTACACCTATGGGTTATCCCAGGAAAATGGAGGGATCCCCCCTGCTTGCTCCTGGGATCCCCTGTGTGGCATTTGGATGCACAGGAACAATCCTGGGATTATGTACGGCACCTTGGGTTCCTTGGAGGAAAGAAGGCGGGATATAAATGCAATAAATGAATGAATAATCTGTCTCTCTCAGCCTCAGTCATCCCATCTGCAGAGTGTGTGTTTGTGTGTGTGTGTGTGTGTGTGAATAATCCATTCAGGGTTGTTGTCTTGAATACTTGAAAGCATTTTATGAATTTTAAATGTTATATCTTTATTGTATTGTATTATAATCAGCCCTCCTTAACTCAACACCCTCCAGATGTGTTGGACTACAACCCCCAACATCACCAGTCAGGATGACTATTGATTCTTTTGCCTGGGGATGATGGAAGTTGTAGGCACACATGGAGGATCCCAGGAGTATGGATGGTGTTAGATATATAACCAAATCATCCTGCCAACAAGCTATTTCTGCACCTTGAGGATAATGGAGAGACCTGATAAAGTCTCTCTGTCTTCACAGGGATCCAGAAGCCTGGCTCTTGAATGGTTGACAGGTAAACCCCAAGGGACACAGCTGAGCAGGAGCCATGTCAGTGCCATTCCGGAAAGAGCTGGAGAAATACAAGAACATCAACGAAGATGAAATTCTCAGCAAGCTCTCCGAAGAAGAACTGAAACAGCTGGAGAACGTTCTTGATGACTTGGATCCGGAGGTGTGTACTAAATGACAAAAGTCAGGGCTGGCCCTACCGTTAGGCAGAGTGAGGTGGTTGCCTCAGGCGGCAGATGTTCAGAGGCGGCAGCAAGATGTTGGAGGAGAAAGCTGTGGGCCAGGCACCCTGCCCTGTGCTCCCTAAGCCAGTCAGGTGCGATGGAAGATGCTTCCCCATTGCCAGAGTTGAAGAAAGATTCAAGTGCCAGTCCAATTGGCTTTTGTACATGGGATGGGAGGTGGCACCCAAGCAGTAAATGTCTTGGGTCGGCCCTGACAAAGGTGGATTTTTAGCATTTGGGATCGCATACTAAAATCTTCATGAAGCGCAAAGTTACAGATATGAGCACATCATGTAAGAATGAATGCATGGAGGAGCAGCAAGGGGCAGTAGAAATTGAAAGTGTCAGGGGGAGAGAAGTTTTTTTTCACAGGTGGAACCAGGGGGTGATTTCAGTGGGTGCAAACATTTTCTAAAGGTTCTGGGGGTTTACTTCGTAGTACCAGTGTCCACCTCTTCCTGTCTTCTTTGGCAGAATGCCCTTCTGCCAGCGGGCTTCCGACAGAAGGATCAGACAAGAAAAGGTGCTACGGGACCTTTCGACAGAGAGCGGCTCTTGTCCTACCTGGAGAAACAAGCACTGGAGCACCAAGATAGAGAAGACGTTGTACCTTTTACTGGAGAAAAGAAAGGTACACTGTTTGTCTTCATGAATGGCTGGACTGTTAAGAAGAAAGGAGGCTGCCTTAGATTGAGGGTGAGCGTCCAAGGTGGACACAAACAGGGAGAAGAGTCTCAGGATGCCACAGGATTATTTTTTTTTTTTAATAACAAGGGGTTGTTATAAAGTCTGCTGTAATTATTAACAACAAATTGTCTTGTGATGGCGACTAGTAATTTCTGCAGACTTTATAACAACCCCCTGAAGAAGGCCTAAAAGAACAAGAGGCCAAAAGGCATTAGGCTTTTGTTGAATAAATTTTTCCTATAGCATTTTGAGACTTCTCTCTCTCTTTGTGTGCCTTAGACTGAGTCAGATCCTCAGTCTATCTAGCCTAGGGATGTCTGGATTTTGTGAAATCGATTCTATGTATGTTTCATGGATTGTGCAGTCTCGTTCGTCCCGGTGTCCGTTCACATACAGATTCAATTTCCCCCCGTTATGCGGAAAATGCGTAAATAATTCTTTAAGAAATTTACATAATCGGTTAGTATGTAATATTTAGCGTATTGTCCCCCATTCTGTACATCTTTCCCCTGTGTATATTTTCCAGCATGGCATGTGTCTCAGCAGAAACGTGCATATTATCCTGCAAATGAATTTGCGTTAATTAAAAGTCAAAAGAAATAAATCCGGAAGTCCATGGACTTTGTGCAGCCTGGGGAGGCCAGTCTGCAGCACATTCAGCAGGTTGGATTCTTAGAAATCTGAACTCGTTTTAGTCCATCTCGAATTTCTCTACCATCCCTGATCTAGCCCAGTGTTGTTGACACTGACTGGCAGCAGTTCTCCGGATTTTCAGGCAGTGTTCTTTCCTAGCCCTATCTGGAGATGCCAGGGATTGAACCTGTGACCTTCTACATGCAAAGCGTTTGCTCTGCCATTGATCTATAGCCCCTTCCACGCCTTGTCTGGAAGCACCCAAAGTCCTATTGATCTCAACGGGACTAACTTCTGAGTAAAAAGTTATTTATGTATTGATTCAACTCATGAGTCTCTTTACCTGAAACTCTTAGGACAACATTACATATAGGAACACAGGAAGCTGCCTTGGTCCATCTAGCCCTGTATTGTTAGCACGGATTGGCAGCAGCTCTCGGGCAGGATTCTTTCCTACTGCTACCTGGAGAGACCAGGGATCGAACCTGGGACCTGCTGCATTAAATGTCCGTGGTCTGCAACTGAGCCACAGCCCGACGGGAAAGCTGTCTAGAGCAATTTATGCTGTGTGGCCTCTTGCTGCAATTCACCTGCCCTAGGAAGATCAATGCCAGATTACAGGGTTTTCATATACAGTTGGTGCAAGGCCACCCAGGTAAATTGCTTGCTTTTGTTGTGGTTGAGCGTCAGCATCAGAAGCAGTTTTGTCTTAATTTTCTTTCCTGGCTTCCACTATGACATTTGGCAAGATCAGGGCACTCGCTGTAGCACAGGGGACTTCAGGGTGGCAATGGCCAAGTAGGTAGACCAGCCCAACCTCAACCTAGGGTTGAAATTCAACTCCCATCAGCCCCAACCAGCATGGTCAGTGGTTAGGGATGATGGAATTTGTTAGGGGATGTAGCTGTCCCTGGAAATTTGGTCTGGGGCAGGTGGATTTCGCTTTCTTTTAGATGACACCTAGTACAAACAGGGCTGGGCAAAGCTGGTAATAGGCCCGGGCCAGATGGGAAATGTAGGCCCCCATTTCAAACTCATTAAGTATTTTTTAATCAGTTCTAAATACATATTAACTAGAACAATTTATTAAAAAGGTAATGGCAAGCACTTTTATTCAAGATGTATATAAGACATCACTTCTTCACATTCAGAAATGCTTTACGTCCTTCTCTTTGGGCAAATTCATCATCAACAACAGAAAAATCAAGCAACTTTGCCCAGGGGGACTCGGAGTAGGCCCCCTCAGAATTATAGGCCCAGGCCAACTGGCCCCACCTCTGCCCAGCCCTGAGTACAAAGGAGTGATCTGGCACAGGTAGTGTGGCCACATGCCCAAATTTACAGAGAACAGTCCTCTGTTTGAAGGGCTGTCAAGAGGACACTCCTGCGTTTGAAGGCCTCTTTGAAGGGTTGCCTGGTCCAAGTCCAGCTTAACGACAAAGAACTATCAGAAAGTTGCACCACGTCCTGCTTGTTCATCGCTGGCCAATGGCTGGTTGGCCACTGTGTGAACAGAATGCTGGACTAGATGGACCCTTGGTCTGATCCAGCAGGGCCCTTCTGATGTTCTTATGCAAGGGACTTGAAATTGTCCATCAACAGGTAGCACCTGGACAGGAGACTGAGCAAGTTACAATCTTCCCCCTTTGGTGAAATGTTACTGTATTTCTATAAACTATAGTAATTCTTACCAGATTTGCATCTATCCCCATGAATTGGCGTATGTGCGTTTTATGGATCTTTTTATCCTCTTTTTGTCTCCTTTGATGCATTTTCCTATTTGGGGGCAGTGTGTAAAGGGCTGCCCGAAACGCAGGTGGTGTGAGTGAACTGGCGCCCCCTGGAGTCATTAGAAGAAATCCATCCCATGCACACCAAATGTTACTCCCTGGATGTCCGCCAAAGTTGGATGTGTCACTTCAGGGGCAGAAGTGGAAAGAATACAGCAGGCGCGATCTGAAAAGCCAACCAGACCATTTTTTCCTAGAAAAGTCTGTGGATCATTATTTCCCACTTTCTCTCTGAGCCAGCTCTTCTGACGTTTTGTGTGAAACAGATTGCTTGGCTAGGGAATTCTTGCACAAAACAAACTCTCCGACGTCAACCAGCTGGCTAAAAGATGAAAATTCAGTTGCTTGGGGGTGGATATATATGCCAGCCACATGGTTTCGATTATGTTGTGGAATAAGATGAGGGAGGGAAAGAGAAAAAGAATTCCAAAGCTTTACAGGGAGATGGCAGAATCGGGAATAATAATAATAATAATAATAATAATAATAATAATAATAATAATAATAATAATAATTTTGTTACCTGCCTCTCCCTCTGGATGTTGCTTGATGACTGCTCACATCTTCTTAGCCATTGCTTCACAGCCTCATCCTTTGCATTTATTGCTTATTTCCTGGTTTGTTACCTTTATGTCCCATCTTTTCTTCCAGGGAGCTGAAGGTGTACATAATGCTCCTCTCCATTTTATCCTCACAGCAACCCTGTGAGGTAGGTTAGGCTGAGAGTCAGTGGTCCGGTTCAGACAACATGCTAAGCCATGGTTAGGCCCCTAACCCTTATGCAGTAAATGGTTAGTGAGCATGTTTAACCCACAGTTATGTAGCACCATGGTTAGGAAAGATTCACACGACACGCTCAGCCATAAAGCTGAGCTCAAAGTCCTTAACCACTGTGGCTTAGCGTGTTGTCTGAACAGGGTCCCTGATTAGCCCAAAGCTCTTCTGGGCTAAATAAAGTAGTATGTGAAATTGATGAGGATATTCGCAATGGGAATATATAGCAGACCGAAGCTTAAAAATTAGGGGGTGGGGAAGTATGACCCCCGTTTGCATGAATTTAAAGACACAAAAATCTAAAACAAACAATTCTATTTGCGCAAATCATCGGGGGCGGAGGGAATCCGTTAGTCCACTGGGGCATATCAGAACAGAGGCCCAGAGAAATCCAATCAGGCTTAAACAGAATGGAATTCCCAGCATCACACACCCTGGCAAGGAAGAATATAAGAAAATCAGTAGAGTCATGCTGGATCAGACCAAGAGTCCATCTTGTCCAGCATTCTGTTCACAACAGTGGCCCATAGGAATCCCTCAAGTAGGACATGAGTGCAATTGCACCTTCCAACCCATGTTCCCCAGCAACTGGTGTACATAGGCATACTGCTTCTGATAAGCATATAGCCATCAGGACTAGTAGCCATTGATAGCCTTGACTGAAGGTCTACGGGTCTAGGGGAATGCACACCAGAGCCACCTCAGCCTCCACGTTCTCCTTTGTCAAGGTTATTTATTTATTTTTTTAGTCCTGATTATGTTTGAAAACTTCAAACAGGGGTGTTCACCTGTTCAGTTTATTGTGACAGCCAGTAATATGGTGCATTTTGAGCATGTAGCATAAGCGCTCTCAAAACCGGTAATGCTTGAACCACAAACTGGGGTGCAATGTGTGTAGCGATTCCAAGCAGTTGCCTTGTGCCCACACGGCTGTGTGTACAGATCCCCAAGGCTCTGGTGTGACGTCCCTTTTGACGTGCCTCCCATGCCTCTATTTTCCTTTTATGCTTTGTCTTGATTTCTGCCTCGAGCTCATGTTCCCATAGAAAACATTTGCAGGTCGCTCCGTTGAACTGAGAGCCTGTTGGAGTACAGCAATCAACTGGCAAGAGATTGTGTGGGAACATTTCTCGAGAACGTGTGTGTGGCTTTTTACAGGCTTCCGTATAGTGGAATGTTCCTACAGAGGGATGCGTTTTGGACCGATGCCGGATCTTTGGAAAGCAGGACCTTCAAAATCTGACTCATAAAGTCAGGTTTTTATAGCACTCAACGTTGTCCTAGCTCTGCTGTCATCAGAATGCCTGGGGATGGTGTCAGTGGGAGAAGTCAGGCTGAGACACCAACGTCTTTAAAAAGTTTCATCATAAAACCCAGATGTTAATAGTGTCTGGCTTGAAGATAAAAATAACAGACTACTGAAGGTGTTTTAAAAAGACGTTTTTTTAAAAAAAAGGGTGGGTGTCCTTTGGCTCTGTGGATGTTGTTAGACCACAACTACCATCATCCCTGACAAGTAACCATACTGGATGGGGCTCATGGGAGTTGGACTCCAACAACAACTGGAGGGCCACAGTTTCCCCACCACTGCAGAAGGAAAATACCTTTATTAGGCTCAATGAAAAGGTGGATAAAATAATAAGTGAACACCTTGTTTCCAAGTTCAGTTGTCAATGTTTTAGCCAAATTTGGTAGCCTGCAAATCACCTTGTGAGCTCAGAAGTCTAGGGACTTTGACTGCAGATTGCATTCGAGTCCATGTCCAGTCTGGAAGGTGTGAACTGGCTAAATCCTGATTTTAAAAAATGAACTGAAATGAATTTCTTATCCACCCCTAGCTAAAATGGATTCATTCTTCCAATATCGCTGAGAGTTGCATTGCTTCCACCGCATTTAATTTCTTTGTTTGATTTGTTTTACTTGCTTTCTTTTAAAGGAAAAGTGTTTATCCCTAAAGAAAGACCAATAGAAACCCACACAGAGGAGAAGGTGACTCTGGATCCCGAATTAGAAGAAGCCCTGGCCAGCGCCTCTGATACTGAGCTCTATGATATAGCAGGTTTGTCTTAAAACAATGCTTTCTTTTTCATTTCTATTTAGCTGTTTCAATCATCTCAACATGGGCAGATCTTTTGTAAAGCTGGTGGGTGTTGAATGTCTATCCATGAACAAGCTATTCCAAAAATACTTTGCAGTAGCTTATGCCCACATATTGTTGCTGGGAAAATACATTTCCCACCCAGCTATTGCAAGGATTGGAGCAAAGTTCAAAGGGAACAGGGAATCCTGAGCGGGGTGGTAGATCACATCATCATCCCTGCTAATCACAAAGTCCTGGCGTTTTGACCCTGCGAACCACGGTATCACTGAAGCAGGGCTTGAAATGCTAGTGCACAGCATCCTGTCTCACATTATCACCATCCTTACACAGACTGAACGGTGCTCCTTGCGGGCGGCAATTCAAGCTGTTTTAGGACTCAGTCTGCTGGTCCTGAGGATCAACCTGGCTCCACCAAACTTTTAAAAAAACATGTCTCACTGGACAAGACCCTGCCTGGCTGAGTCTCTTTCCCAAATCAGCTCGCTCAACTTCATCTCCTGATTGCCCTGGAACACATTTCTCACATTTGGCCTTTCTATTTTTTGGTTGCCATTGTTGGAACTTGACCTGCCCTGGACCATGCTCCTTGCCTTTGGCTCCATCCAGGGCCGGCCCTACCATTAGGCATCAGATGCTTGGTGATGGTGGCAAGATGTTGGAGGAGATCCCTTGAGGAGACAGGGCTTGGAAGCCAAGCCCTGCCCCCTGCAAAAAAACATAGCTATGCAGGCTGGATTGGGGAGCCTAGTGGGTCGGATCAGATCTGTGGCCAGAGGGATCTGCACCCCTGCACTAATCGATCTGATCATCCTTCTTCAATGACACATGATCAGATGAGCATTAAAAGAGAATAATTTTTAAGTCTTTAAGGGCAAAGATGGGAGAATTTCTAAGGAGCATATTACTTTTCAAA
The DNA here is from genome assembly GCF_023053635.1 of Elgaria multicarinata webbii. Lineage (NCBI taxonomy): Eukaryota > Metazoa > Chordata > Lepidosauria > Squamata > Anguidae > Elgaria > Elgaria multicarinata. Next base: position 13,363,534 of record NC_086186.1, read on the forward strand.
TATTTCATTGCAGTCTACTCTTGTTGCTTGGATTTTATTTATTTATTTATTTATTTATTTATTTATTTATTTTGGGTGCTTATAGCTGTCCTCGGAGTGCACAACTTGGTCAACAACCCAAAGTTCGATGAGGGAACCACCACTAAAGATGGCAAAGAAACCGTGAGAAGTAAGTAGATGCCTTTCCCTGATGGCTTTCACGCATCTAAGCCAAGCAGGAGAACAAATGGGGGGCAATTGACCTGTGTGGTGGCAGAGATGTAGACTTATGTACGCCTTCATTTCGTGGCATTTATGAACTGCTTGCATTACAAGAAATTTCTAAGCGATTGACAAAAAATCATTAAATATTGCATATACAATGCAAATACTCACAGGAGGGAGAGAAATGATGGTGGAAAATCTGCAGTTTTTCTTCCATCCAAACTGAGGCTGGGTTTTTTAAAAACCCTCCTAGCTCGAGGTTATTATGCTGCAGTCCTTCAACTGCTGATGTTGCTTGTTCATTTCCCTCTGTGATTATTATTATTTTGTGTGTGCAAAACTCCACCATTTCAGCTTGGTGGGTGTGCTGAGTTCCTCTGCTGTCATGAATTTAACAACTAGGAATTTGCTCGGTCAGACAACTTTGTTCCAAAAACAACACTCTCCACCCCACCCCAGCCAGTAGTATTTTTTGTTTTTAATTAGAAGGTTCGGGGGTGGGAAAGGATGTATTTCCGGCACTCCTGTAACTTAAGAAATAAGATTAAAAGCATAGTAGGCCGAAAGGGGCTGCACATGAGAGTAGAAAAGGTGAGCTAGTGTGTGGCACTGACTAGACGATGGGAGACCTGGGTTCAAATCCCCATACAACTCACTAGGTGAATTCTCCCTCAGCCTAACCCACCTCACAGGGCAAGTTATGAGGATAAGATTTGAGGGAGGGGAAGAGAACCATACACACCATCCTGAGTTCCTGAGGAAGGACAGGATTGAAAAATGAAAGAAACAACATGACTCTACGATGCTATTTGCCTATGAGTTGAGATATGGGGGAGGGGGAGAGGACGGACAAAACCATGAGGAGAGTGGAATGGAAAAAGTCAGGCATTTCCCCCCATGTTTTTCCCCCCAAGAATTTTTGGAAAACTTTGGGGGAAAATGTGTTCCCCCCAATCCAAACTTTTCATTTTCTAATTTTCCCTCCCAAGCCTTCACAACTCTACTAGCGAGCAAGAACTCAGAATTAGTAAAGAAATTTGCCCCCACAAGTTCCCGAAATGGCCACCACCCCTTCCCCACATCACCAGGTCAGTCCCATCCCACCCCCCAGCCATGATTGGTTGGTGCATTCCCAGCTTTTCTGTGATTTCCCCTGCGTCAGTTCTAAAAGGTTGATTCACCACTTGTGACTGGCCACTCACAGAAGTTTCTGGGTCAATTACTTGATGCTGTAAGTCTCCAGTGCCTCTCTCATACTTTGGAAAGATTTCTGTGGCTTAATTTGAAACGGGAAAAAAGCACCTAGTAACAAAAAGACCCCTTTTCCGTTTCAGCAGGAAAAGAGGAAATCGCGCTACAAGGAGAGGCAGACTACACCACCGTCTTGTGGCTGTATAAATGAAACTTGTAGAACTCCTGGTTAAAGGGGGGAAAGGGGAGGGGGAAGGCGAGTGTGCACAAAGGGAGCATGTGATCATGGGATGAAAACGGAAGCAGAAAGCTGTAGTAAAGTTGCAGGATTTTCCCTGGTGTAGAAATGCTCTAGGAGCTTGAAGCTAAAATATACTGATATTTTCAGTATTTGGGACCTATCCATTATGCCTTTGTCCCCCTCCCCTCCACCACTCTAATGCTGGAAGTCCAATGCAGCTACTCCTCTTTAATTTCTCTTGAATTCATGTTTGACAAGGAGGTCACCGGTTGCTGGAAGTATAACCTTCCAATTCCTAGCAGCCCAAGTGGTCTGGGCCTACAATTCATCTTGTCAGTATAATCTTTAATGATAATAATTGCAAAAGAGTGTAAAAGGCTGTGATTTTTCTACGCTTCCAGGAATCATCAGTGCTCTAAATAGCTCGTGGCTACCAGCATTGAGACGTGTGTCTCTCTCAAGTAAACTGCTCAAAGAGGTTATAAATTATGGGCTGGCAGAGGAAGTGGCTTTGATGTTTTTATTGCGTAGAATGTGCAGACGTGGCAATTTCACAAGCATTAATTGAATTCACAGATGGCACATTAACAGAGGAGATGGATTGTGTAGGTGGGTCCTTCAATGGAAGTGAATGTCCATTTCTTAGCTCAAAATAGCATTGTTCTATAGAACAATAGGGGCATCCCTAATTTCTCTCTTTCTGGGATGATACCTTTCGTAAGAAGAATGTGGTATACCAGAGTTGGGGCCTTGCTAGACCCGGCCGGATAAGCCGGCAGGGAGGCGGGGCGACATTGCCCAGCCTCCTAGACAGCCGACGCGCAGGGACTATGGAAGCCCTGCAGTGTCGGCCATTTTTTAAAAAAAGGGGCCACGTGCACCCCGAAGACTCCAGACAAGATCAGTTTTTTTTTTTACTTAAACCCCCCCATCCAGTCCTGATCCCTTCCCATGCCTCCTGTCCACTCTTTCCCCGCCCTCCCTCCCCTTCCCCATCCCCTGTGTCGCCCTCCGCCATCCCCCGTGTCGCCTGTCCTCCCTCTCCCTCCCTGTCCCGGGTCGTCCTCCGCCATCTCCCTCCCTGTCCCGTGTCGTCCTCCGCCATCTCCCTCCCTGTCCCGTTTCATCCTCCGCCATCTCCCTCCCTGTCCCGTGTCGCCCTCCGCCATCTCCCTCCCTGTCCCGTGTCGTCCTCCGCCATCTCTCTCTCCTGCCGGTCCGGCCTTCCCCCCCCTATCTCCCCCCCCGGCCCGATGGGCACAGCGCTGAGCGCTGTGCTCAGTCCGTGGCTTTTCCCGGCTACGGACTTTGCTAGACGTTCCACAGCCCCGGCCTCAGGCCGGGGCTGCGGAAAAGATGCGCCATAAGCAAATTCGCTTATGGCGCGTTAAGGCAGGCTTCAGTGCAGTCTGGGCCCGTCATCTGGACGCACAGCAGGGAAACCGGGTCTCAACGCGCGCTAAGGCCTCATCTAGCAAGGCCCTTGGACTCTCTTGTGCCAAGGGATTTTGTGGTGGCCGTGGTGAAGCACCTGGCAGTGATTGGCTGAACTGCCATGATGTCACACAGGGAGAAGGAAGGCAGAAGTGTCCCTTGCTGCCATTGGCTAAAGGATGACCTTGGGAAAAGTTGGGTGCAGGGACCTCAGAAGGCAGCATAGGAATAAAGAAAGCTGCTGTATACTGAGTGAGTCAAGTCAGTGGTCCATCTAGCCTAGTTTTGTTGATACTGACTGGCAGCAAGGGCTCCCCAGGGTTTCAAGCAGGAGATTTTCCAGCCCTACCTGCAGATGCTGGGAATTGAACCTGGGACCTTCTGCATGCAGTGCAGGTGCTCTACCACTGAGCCACGGCTCCAGAGCCAGCAGGCCGAGAGAAACAGTAAGGTATCTGAAAGGAGGGTCCGAAGAGAGAGTGGTCAAGAGAAATAATAGGAAGAGAAGGCTGGAGGAAGGAATTTCTCAAAGGTATGGGAAACTAGGAGAGAGGAGGTGAAAGACCACTTGGGTAGGAGCCATAGAAGAGAGGGAGGCAAGCTATTTTAAAACAACAGCCAAGGAGAATAGTGCATCTATAGATCATCTCTTGAGGTAGACAGGAGTGAGACAATTATTTCACACCTTACTGGTTATGAGTGGATGGTATGTCAAAGCATAACTGGATCGAATTTTCTTTTTTCAGACGTGGTCAAGGGTGAAAAGGTGAAGCCTGTTTTTGAGGAACCGCCTAACCCGACCAACATCGAATCCAGTTTGCAGAGGATGAGGGCCAACGATCCTACCCTCCTGGAAGTCAATTTGAATAACATCAAGGTACTCGTACGGATTCTGTGAATCTGATCGTCCCACTCCACCAATGGAATTTGAGGGAATATTTCTAGGTGCTTTCTATTTGTCCTCTGAAGTATTTCTTCATTCTGATCGAATGGAGGAGGAAACGCTGAGAGCTCATTTAAAGGCCAAAGGTGCACATGGGTATTGCATGCCCGAATGCTCCCCTAACATTGAAATCTTTCAGCGTGGATAATGTTACTGTCAGCAATAAGGCAGATGTAGAAGGTGATGAGCTGCGATCAGCTGGGCAATCTAAATCTAAACATCTAAATCTAAACAGGCATAGGATTGTGCCTTTAAAGGAAAAAATAGTAACATGAGCATCTGTAACCATGTGCATGCATGTCCACCACCTCCTAACTATAAAATGTTTTAAAAGGGGAAAAAAGGGTGCTGTGGGGAGAGGCATCCGCCCCGTTGAGCCTCAGCATGCTCATGACATCCAAGGTGCTGATGCCAGTCCTGTCTGCTATCGCCCCCATCACTTGCTGCTCTGTCAGTGGTCCTTTGGATGGGCTGTGGGGACCCTGACTTCAGCCCTGAGGGCCAGTCAGTGGAGGCTGGTGGTTCCAATTTCCGTGGGGCAGTTGAATCCATTGTGGGTTTCAGGCAGAAACAGCCAGAACCCTAAAGGAGCTAGCCAAAGTGCTGAACCCTGCCTTTTAAAAAACAACAACCATGGGTTCAGCACCTTGGATAGTTCCTGTTAAAGTTCTGGCTGCAACCCAGAATGGATTCATAGCCCCACCAAAATCGGAGCTGCCAGCCTCCACTGGGCCCAGTCCCAGCTGTACCAGTGGTTTTAGGCCACAGGAGCTAGCTTGTTCCTTCAAACTAAAGCAATTTATTCAGATTAAAATCCAATGGGTTGGATCTAGACTTAGTCATGCTTAGAATAAACCCCTTGAAATCAAAGGGACAAGCCAGGACTAACTTAAGTCCTATTGATTTCAATGGGTCCACTCAAAGTATGACTACATCTGGATCCAACCCATGATCTATTCAACTTGAGTGATGGTTGTGTTTCCTCCATGATATAGAATATCCCAATTCCAACCCTGAAAGAATTTGCAAAAGCTTTGGAAACTAATGCCCATGTGATGAAATTCAGCCTGGCTGCCACACGGAGCAACGACCCTGTTGCAATTGTAAGTTGAACAAAGTGGAGTGGGGAGTCATGCTTGGCTAAAATTGTATTCTTGTATTTGAATGTTTTAATGATACCGTGAGCATTAAACGATAGGGCCGGCCCAGAGGAATTGTAATAGGCACATCCTCAGTCTTCGGGAAGTCCTAGATACTTCTCTGTGGTAGGAGGCTATATTTTGAAGGGGGCATACTCTATATTCTACATGCGGATACATGCTGTATCCTGAGTTCCCAACTCATGCAACTCTTTTCATCCCTCCAGGCTTTTGCAGATATGTTAAAAGTGAACAAGACACTGAAAAGTCTAAATATAGAATCCAATTTCATAACTGGGACAGGCATCCTTGCCTTGATTGATGCTCTGAAAGGGAATGAAACACTGACAGAGATAAAAATTGACAATCAGGTAAGGAAAGGGCAGTAGACTGGAACATCACATTGGGTGGAATCTAAAAGATGAAGCTTGGCAATTAAAACTGGCTGGAAGGAGGTGTTCAGGGTCTGGTAATGAGGCTGAGGTTGGAATGGTACATTGAACTGTGTTTTTGGATCAGACCAAAGTTCCAGCCCTATTCAGGCATTCTGTATTTGAATAGGGCTGGAATTTTGGTATGATCCAGAAACACAATTCTGAGTATCATTCCAACGTGAGCCTCATTACCAGACCTATTCAGGCATTCAATACCTCAAAAGGGCAAACACACAATGAGAGGGAGCACACCAGCCCTGCCCTTCTCTGTCATCACATCTGTCCTTCTCTACTCATGAAGGGAGACAGTCTGAAGAAAAGAGCCTTCTCTATCTGTGGAGGCTCTCCCCGAGATACAGAATGCAGGTTTTCCAGCATTCTGGGTCCTGTGGAGAGCATCAACAAACACAATGAGGGAGAGGAACCGGGCTGGTGTGCTCTTTCTCCTCATGCTTTTGCCCTATTCAGCTTCAGAACACTTGACTGCGGCTTCCATCTAGACTGAATCCACAGCAGAAATAAAATCGAAGTATGAGTAACTACATTTGTGCATATTCAGACCTTGTTACTCTTGCCCCTCTATTCTCTCTTGCTTTTTCCTCCCATCTCCCTGCTCACCCCATGTCAAAATTTAGGGCCAAACTGGATGTCACCAGTTGGTGTTGTATAGCTGATTATTGTTAAATAGCTGGTGCAGTGGGGGTGGGTGGGTTGGATTGTGACCATGGTTTGGGGGAGGGGAGAGCTTCAATGCTTGGCCCTGATTGGAATTTCCACCCTCCCTCAATGTCCCCTTTTTAGAATGGGAGGAAAACTCCCATTGGGTTAATGGAAGATTTCCTCCTACTGCATATAGCAGGCCCAGCGTGGATGGAGGGATTTTAATTGGGATCATAGTTCGTGGTGGTGGTGGGAGGCTTAAAGTCACTTTGCCTCCACACTATGATCCCTATCTAGCTCAACCCCTCCTATTTCCTTAACAAAAGTTAACTTTGCAATGCCAAACTACGTGCCAAATGTCACATCTACTTTGATCCTTAAATTGTAAGGCCTTTGGGGCAGACACTTGGTTTTGCACATAAAACGCCATGTGGGCTGACAGGGCTATATAAATAATAATCAAGCAGTGGGAAATCAAGCAATGCACATGTCTCTGCAGACCAGACTGGCTTCTCTTTCCTTTCCGGAATAAAAAAAATCGCATCTCACTGTGTTTCCTTTCCCAGAGGCAACAGCTTGGCACAGCAGTAGAGATGGAGATTGCTCAGATGTTGGAGGAGAACTCGCAGATCCTCAAATTCGGGTACCAGTTTACAAAGCAAGGGCCAAGAACCAGGGTAGCAGCAGCCATCACGAAAAATAATGACCTGGGTAAGGCACAGCTCTGGGGCCCTCTTGAAGCATTTCCCAAGGCAATGTTATACTCCAGATTCAATGAGGACTAGATTGCTGCTTGTGGGATTGGAATGGTGCCAAGCTTTGTTCGCCAGAAGCACTTTCTCAGAGTTACAATTTTGTGCGATGGGATGGATCCCATCTCCTGCACCCAAATTTCAGTCTAAAGAAATGCCATTAGATAAAGAAACTTTCCTGCCTCCTTTTGGCCATGGCAAAATGAAACTTATACGCACTATGTTGTCAGTAATGATGGCAAGGAACCCTAATGTCATTCCCCCAATGGGAATCGAAAGAATCAGACGGAGTAAGCCTATATACACGTTGCTGGGGAACATGGGTGGGAAGGTGCTGTTGCACCGTGTCCTGCTTGTGGGTCCCTGGCCGACAGCTGGTTGGCCACTGTGTGAACTGACTCCTGGGCTAGATGGACCCTTGGTCTGATCCAGCAGGGCTCTTCTGATGTCCTTAGAATCATAGCCTAGAGCGGTGACCGTGGCTGTATGGATATTCTTCTCTCCTTGTCCAAGAGGTTATTGATTCATCAGAAAAGAAGCCAAAGGGGATTCCATGTAATGGTGGAGATAGGACGATTGTATGGATGATTTTGGTGGCCTGCTCTAGTGGTTACAATCATAAGTTATGAACTGGAAGCCTTCCTGCTAAGCTTAGCCTTGAACTCATGCAATCACCCTTTTAACCTAACGCTGCAGTAACCTGAGAAACTGTGAGTGCCTGGGATTTGTGTGTCTTGCAAGCTGCAGCAGTACAAAAAAATACTGTCAAAAACATCCCAGTAAAAGAGTGATGGCATTTCAGCAATCCTTCATTCTTGTTTGTTTGGATTGCCTGACACTCCTTGCTGTGCTCTGCATAAAGAAGGCAGAAGAGGCGTGTCCAGCATTCCATAGCAACCAAAGAAACACACACTTCTATTTTCTCATCTTAGCTTGCAAAAACACCAAGACAATCAGCTTCCAGAGTCTCTTCTGTTTAGGGAGTTGGGTATCCTCAGCACTTTAAGTATTCAGATCAGGATATATGGAATTCTTTTCGGATCTGCTCATGCAGCAAGGTTTCCGACCTGCATGAATTACCATTATTTACTCAAGCAAGGAATTCTCGTATCCCTTACTCACAGACTTTGATTGTTCTCCGGTCAGTGTGTTTGAACTTTAAACTTCATTGGTGAGGGCAGAACACATGCGCTGTATGGCGAAGGAGCCAGATTCAATCCCCATCTTCTCCAGGGAGGGCTGGGAAAGATTCTTGGGTGGTGGTGGTGGTGGTGGTATTTATACAGAGCTTTTACTCCGGTTTTACTCCACCCCCAAGTCAATCGTGTCAGATGACGAAGGATATTTCACCTTTAATCTTGCCCATGTATCGCAGTGGTTGTCGCTTCGCAACTGCAAACCTGTGTTTTTTGTGGGGATCAGCAGTGGAAGCGGCACTGTGTAGACGGCCCCCTGGCGAAAACCCCCAGAAGTTCCTCCCGGTCAGTGCAGATGATACTGACCAACATGGACCAATGGCTTGATTTAGTGTAAAACAGCACTTCTCATATTACAGTTGGTCCTCTTTTTTTCTTTCCTGTTTTTTTTTTTTTTTGTACCTAAGATTTTAAGCTAAGGTCGCTAACCTTTTTTTTTTTTTAATCAGAATCCTGAAGTGGTAGGGCGCTCACTACTTCAGGCTGCAAGAAGCAGGATGAATCCAAAACAAAACACTCTCCATGCAAGTAAAACATAAAATAAAATAGTATAACAGGGAGAAGGAAGGCTTAAGGCTTCCTTCTTGAGGCTAATTTTTTACTTATAGGGTTTCTGATGTGGTGCTTTGAAAAGGGTGATTCACTCACCCCACAATCTCCTTGGTGAATTCACTTTTTAAATAGTTTTACCTGCTGTTTCTTCTATTAGTTCAGCAGTTGTATTTTATGGATATTTTAATGTCTTCTTATATTGCAGGGCACCTTCAGTATTTTTTTTTCCTGGAAAGGCAGGATAGAGCTTGTTTTTAATCAATGTAGTTTCTTTGAAATAAATCAATAAAGGGTCACCTTCTGTTCTAACATCGCAGGATGTCACAACCTCATCCTGCTGCGTATATAGAACGGCCCATTAATAAGTACCGAAAGGAAGAGGAGAATCACAACTGATACTGTAGTGTGGTGTACTAGTTCGTGTTGGACCTGGACCAGGGAGGGTTGGGTTTGAATCTCTGCTCAGCCATGAAGCTCATGGCATTTCTATCTCTCAGCCTGGTCTACCTCACAGGGCTGTTGTGAAGTTAAATGTTATAACTTCACATAAGCTGCACTTAACTCCACGGAGGAAGGGACAAATACCAATGTAAGACATCTATCGATGTAAGACAGTTTATTAACCATTTTAACCCCTCCAAAGTTGCAAAATTAGAAAAGTGCACTTTGATCCCAAGCTGTACTTTCCTCTCTCTTTAGTTCGCAAGAAGCGAGTGGAAGGAGAACGTCACTAGCCTTGCTATGGAGGATGCGAACACGCTACCCGTTGAAGAGAGCCGTTCCATCAGCAAATCTCAGAAATCCACTGGTTTTAAGGGAAGACACTGGAAAGTCTTTAGAATGAGGCTGCTCATGTCCCATTACCCGAATCCATTCCTTCTCCCCTCTTTGAGAAACAAATCAACCTTACCTGATTTTCTTTAACATATTCACCTAAACTTTTTTGGATTCAATTATGTAAAGCCAATAGGCATACCGTGCAGGTCAAATTGGCTTTTATGTGGAACTTCTAAAACCACTACAAACCTTCCTTTAGCACCCTCCACATCACCAGTTCCTTTAGAAACAAACAAACATTTAAAAGACGATGGGTCTCAGATAGGGTCCTTTTGTTACCAGGCCTTACTGATGGGCACTGGTCTTTCTCAGCCAGGCTAAATCCTACCTGCACAAGTAAGGAGCAGTCCATGCAAAGGAACCTGCATTCGGGCTCTGAATTCAGATCGCTCTGGACTCTGAGCCATGGCCCACCCAAGACCCAAAGCCAAATGGCATTCCCCCATCCCCCACTAATGAACAAGGCCCCAAAGCACTGGGAAGTTCTCCTGCACAAATCCCATGGGAACAGACAGGAACTGACTGGTGGATTGTGCCTCGTGGGTCAGAACGGTCTTTCGCTCCTAAAACCCACCACCTCATCTTGCCTCATGGTAGGGCTGGATCGGCTCTGTGTCTGACACAGACCACCATGTACCTTACTAGGTGCTTGCAAGGGGACCAAGAGGTCATTTTAACAAAACTGCCCATAGGAAGGTGAGGCCCTCCTTCCGCTAGTGCTCCCTGCCAAATGGATCAAGCTTCAAAATCCAGACTACAATGTGCCATATAAACAGAGAGTAGGGACACTGCAGAGAAGAGCTTGCTGAGGAAAGAGTGTGGAGAAGAATCACATGTAGACAGCACCCTAAACCATGGTTTGCACTAACGAAAGCTGAGAACCCAAACAGTGTGTTCTAATATACAGACAAACCATGATTTGAAGTTGCTTGTTTTTCATTTTTTTCATCTGCTCAGCAAACCATGGTTTAGAACTGCTTTCATTTCCCATCTCCTCTGCCCTCCCGTTTCTATGGCACATGTGCAACACTCCTATGTATAGTGTGATAATTCAGCCATCACGCTAAACCATAGTAAGCACAAACCATGGTTTGCAAACCTCTTTTAAATAATGGCTTCTGATACTGGTTTCTTAGCTGATTGCAAACAGTAGTTTATTAACTCAGATATCAATCCTCCTAACCATAACTTGGTGTTGTCTGAACTGAGAGAACAAGTCAAGCTACATGGTGTAAGGTGCTCTACAAATATCCTCCCAACTCGGGGGTCATCTGGGGAAAATAAATCCTTCCTGACCCCAAATATGGTGACAATTCAGACAATGAGCACAAGCGAAATCTCTTTGACAAATCAGTCTGAAGGGAATTCGAACTGGACACATGCCACCAAATATTCTGTTCCGGATTAAGGTTATGTTGTGTGGACCCATTGGTGCATTCTGGACTAAGTTTGTAAGTATTGTCAAAGCCTACTTGTTTACATATTTTGGTTAGGCTAACCAGGTTCTCACTCAGGCCTTGAGTCAAATCATTATGCATTTGGAATAAAAAGCAGGATAGAACACTATGAAAGCAGGATATGGAATGTGGATTGTGCCCCAACAGTTATTGGTGCACTTCAATACCACTATAAAGCAGTAGTGTAGATCTAGCCTCAGTTGCCCTTTTTGGTGATGTCACATAACAAACACTAGTTTTGCCAAACCTAAAATACCGTTAAGCCTCACTTGGCTTTAAAAAAACACCCCAAATCAATGACTGTGTTGATTGAGGCCTGGATTGTCCCCAAACGTTTAACATAGACCAGTGTTCTAATAAGCAGAAGGTGTTTATTATTATTTTTAAACTGCTTGGATTCTTTAAAACAAACAAACAAACAAACTCTGATGTTGTGCATTTCTAGCTACTACTGGCCACTGGGATTCAGTGATTCCTAAATGGAGGATGCAAACTGATTTGTGAGTTGCAAAAGACTAGTAAGTGCCAGTTGAACACTATAACCATTACACCACACTGTCAAATTCAGTTTAATAGAGGCAAATGGGAAACTGAGGCTAACTTAGAGACTTTTTCTTAAAAAAAAAACCAAAAAAAACAACAACCATCAGGCCAAAACAAATAGCCCCTGATAAGACTGCTTTTAAAACTGGCCAAGGAGAAAATTAACTTAAGGGCAAATGACATGGGGAAGTGCAGTCCCATGTATTTAAACCCAGATTTCCCCCAATAAAGTAGGGAGTGGGGTGCAATGAAAAGCACAAAACTCTCCGGTGTGGTGGAACCTTCGCCTGCCAACTCCCCTCCCCCCAATCCCCCCTTCTTTCTCCCAGGCTCACTTCTGCACCTGCACAGTTCTTATGGAAGTGAACAAGAACTGCAGAAGCATGTCACAGTGCAGTTGTGTAACAGCGCCTGTTCATTTCAATAAGGTCTGCGCTTGCATCCAAGCAATCGCTTGACATTGCAATCATCCCGTAATGAATATGCATTTGCAAACTCGCCCTCAGGGTAGTTACATATGACTGACTCGTAGCTGTATTCGTAACCTTTGGAAACCTGTGCGTAGCTAGGGTCAATCCTTTTATTATTGTTATTATTAACCCACAATACCCTTCAAACATGTTGCCCTTTATCGGGGTCAGGGCAGGAGGGTCCGCCTTCCCTTGAATTGCGAAAAGTTAATGAGCAGGGAATGTGCAGAAACAGGACTGTACTGTTTCCAATTCCCTGCATTCCAGAAGGCGAGTCTGGTATGGAGACAGCTTGGCGGAAGACGTGCGGTGTGTTGGAACTGGGGTAAGCAGTATGGGGTAATTGATTGTCCCATGTTTTTTTGAGAATGTGGTACAGATTTCCAAACACGTCTGTCTGAATTTCAACACATACGCACAGGGCTGGCTCCGAGGTTTTGAGGGCCCTTGGGTAAGATGCCCTCAATGGGCCCCCACCCTCATGGAGCCTATCTTCTCACCACCATAGCCACCAGCTGCTATTTCTCCTTCTCTTTTTTCATCATTGCTACCACTTGCTTGCTCGGCAGGCAGAGAACCAGGGAGCAATGAGATCTTGCCAGTTATTGGCAAGGCAGCTTGGGAAAACCGCATGGAGACTGCATTTCTCACAAATCTTGTTTCGGCACAATCACAGCCCAACTGTTATCCCAATTGCAGGGGCAATATCAAACTCAACCGTAATTCCCTTCCCTCCTGCCCAAAGCTTCCCAAAAGTGACAGTCTGAACTCTTTAAGAAGTCTACCATCTGTGTTACGTTTCCCGCAGAAAGTTGGCTCTTGGATCATTTGATGCTGATGCACTTTTAAATGTAGATGTCCACTTGGAATATGTAGAAAAGGGGGTTCCCTTTGCCAAGGGTAGCAGACTTCCTTTCCCAGCTCCCACAAATTCTCCATTACCCACAAGTGTAGGTCTACTGGCTCTTCATTGATGGTCCCTTCTTCATTTGGGAGAATGCAAAAAGAACAGCACAAGGTAAACATAGTAAGCTTTTAAGATGGACCCAGTACATATGTTTCCAAATCCCCCATGTGGAGTGGCTTTGTCTTTATAGCTACATCAGGAAGTAACATATATAGCAAGTCATCTATATTGACATGGATAAATCTGGAAGCCCTATTCATGCAATTCTGTTCTCTTTTAAAAAAGTTGGAGGTAGAGTATCTTGGTGGTAGAGCACCTGCTTTGCATGCCAATAGTCCTAGCATCAATCTTGGGAAAGACGCCTGTCTGAAAACCCAGAGAGATGCTGCCAGTCAGTGTGGACAATACTGGGCTGGATGGACCAATGATCTGAACTTGTAATAAGACAGCTTCGTATGTTCCATGAATAGGCTATCCTGAGGATTAGGCATATATTGGGACGTAGACCCTAGCTCATATGCTACTTCCCCCACATGGTTACATCAGCAGGGCTGCTCTAAGAGGGAGATTCTTAAACCTATGAAATAGGGATGCTGTGTTCCTTGATTGTCGTTTTATCGGGGCCTCTTGAAGGCCAAGGAGATTGTAATTATAACTGTAACCTCTGTATATATGATGCTGTATTTGCATGTCGTAATTCCATTGTGGGCATCCTGGCTGCTTTTTACTGTGTGGCAATTTGTCCTCGTCGTATGTGTCCTTTGTTCCAAGCCATTGAACGGGTATATCGTGCACATGTGAGCGGCATTTTGTATCATTCTGCTTTGTTGCTTGACCCAGCCTCATCATAGAATCATAGAATAGCAGAGTTGGAAGGGGCCTACAAGGCCATTGAGTCCAACCCCCTGCTCAATGCAGGAATCCACCCTAAAGCATCCCCGACAGAAGCTTGTCCAGCTGCCTCTTGAAGGCCTCTAGTGTGGGAGAGCCCACAACCTCCCTAGGTAACTGATTCCATTGTCACACTGCTCTAACAGTCAGGAAGTTTTTCCTGATGTCCAGCCGGAATCTGGCTTCCTTTAACTTGAGCCCGTTATTCCGTGTCCTGCACTCTGGGAAGATCGAGAAGAGATCTTGGCCCTCCTCTGTGTGACAACCTTTTAAGTATTTGAAGAGTGCTATCATGTCTCCCCTCAATCTTCTCTTCTCCAGGCTAAACATGCCCAGTTCTTTCAATCCTGCTTTGTCCCAGTTCACCATGGCTTACCTTCTTCACTCACAGGAGAGGATACAAGAGCTGTGGCATTTAATCAGTTAGATTAATCAATGAGAAATATTTCAATCCAACTAATACGTGCTCCCAATTTAAAAATAAATGTTATTTTTAATGCTAAGGAAGTGTGGCTTTCCACCTTAGAACAATTGTTTTTCTCCTATGCAAATTTAACCAAGCAACCAACGTACTAAAATTCATACAAAGATTTTGTTAATTGCATGTCAGCCTTGGTAAATAGGGACAAACACTTACCTTTTGGTAGGATGCTACAGTGTGCATGTACCTCCTTGGAAAGTTAGTTATATGGAAGGGTACAAATGGCCATTTTCTCATACAGCTGTGCTCAAAGTGTGACAGATGTTCCCCTTAACACCTGGCAGGATGATCCTGATGACAGTACTCTAGAGCGCATGCCCTGGCATTGTTCAGTTGTATGAGTGGGCTCACAGTATCATCTTGCCAAGTAGTAAGACTGTTACTATGAATCTACCCTCATTTGGAAATCCAAGGAAGCAAGAGGGTTGCTAATTGAGACATTAGGTTGAAGTCAACATTAGTTGACTTTCTTTTGGTGGGAATTAAATCAGTTGTCTGTGCACCAGATCATTCATAAGAATGACACATGGCCATATCATTCCCCAATGCATACAAGAAGGTGTGATCCATGATCTAAACATGGGAAGAATTCATGAGAATCGCTTGTCACACTCAGATTCTCCGAAGAACCTCAATGTGTTGACTTCAACCTGGAAAATCACTTATGTGAACTTGTCCTTTTAAAACCCAAGGTTTGCAATAGTTTTACATCCAAGGGGATACTTTCCAGGGAAGAACAAAGGGTGCAGCTGCACCCAAGGTCTTGATAAAGACTTTTGATGGAGGAGAAAGCTCTCTAAAATCTCTGCAGCTTGCCCAACTGGCCTTAAGTCTTTCAAAGGGGACACATGGATAACCAATATAGGGAGATATATGTTATGCAGATATAGAACAATCCTAGACCCATTTATAGGGGAGACCTAGAGGGAACACATCCAGATAGTAAGCTGAATGCAAGTTTGCTCACTCAGTTTCTAGGGTTAGTATTGGCTTTAGCATTGTCCTAAGCTCAACTTCCAAGCAGATGGGAGCCATATTTAGAAGTACAATGTGATACTGGGGCATAAATTAGAATTTCCATTATTAAAATAAAGAATTTGGAAAAGAGTTGGGGATTAGCTAGCCAGTTTTTCACACATTGCTGTTATTTGGAATTTTTTGTATTTTTTTTTTAAATAAAGTTTTCCATAAATGCTGTTGGCCATTGTGTGCAACATTTATGCATTTTTATAGTGCGCCAAGTCTACGTGCATATTAAATGCTTGAAGATGTTCAGCTTGGAAAGTGAACAATAAGCAATGTCGCATGTTCACAGCTTTGCAGCAAAAAGGAATCGCTGGAAGATACAATGTTGACTTCCGATCCTCGGTTGTTGCTTTTGTAAATAAATTTTTTTCATAATGATTTGGTTTCCTGTGGTTGTTTGCTGCTGTGTGCAACTCATGAATTCCCATTTGTTAGAATACATTGAATCTCTCAGTTAGATCCATAAGGAATTCACTACACAACAGATAGTGATGGCTACTAATTAGATAGTTGGTTTTTTTTTTTAAAGATGAGAGAAAATTGTTGGTGGGTAACTCCATTAATACCGTATTTCTTTGATTCTAAGACACACTTTTCCCCCCATATAAACATCTCTAAAAATGGAGTGCGTGTTAGGATCGCGGGTGTGTTTATTATTGCTTATAATCAAAGCTTTTTTTCTGTTGGTGGTACTGAAATTAGTGTGCGTCTTAGAATCGAAGAAATACGGTAGCTATTAGCTACGATAGCTGATTGAAACTTCTATGAACAAATGTAGTATACCTCTTAGTTTTAGACAGTGAGGGGCAACAAAGACCTTCATGTCATGCTAGTAACTTTTTATAAGCATTTGGGTGGCTGTTGATTAAAACAGAATGCTGAACTAGATGGAATTTGCCCTGATGTGGTAAGGCAATTTTTGGGCTGCAATTCCATGCATATTTAGGGCTAAACTAGATCTATGATTGGGAACTATGTTTTCTCCAATGGGGCAAACAGCAACTTCTGGGAGAGATCCAATCACAGATAGTCAACATCTCATTAATTTTGGCCCATGTATAGGTGTATTGTTTGATGACTTATTTATGCTATGGCTTTGGTAAAAGCAAATACATTTGGTTCATGCTAGGGAGTAAATTGCACTGAACTCTGTAACAAACTTCTGAATATGTGAAGAGGAACGAGTCATGGTGGCAACATATTACTTCCAGGATCAAAGGCAGCATGGGCTTCTCTACATTAAGGGAACTATTGCCCTGTGTAAATGTATTAGCAATTATGTAATGTGTATGAGCAGGGCTTGCACTGTTTAGTTGATTAAGAATGCAAACCTATGCATATTTTGGCATAAAAAAGTCCTACAATTCCCAGCGTTCCCCAGTTGACTTTTTTTCTGTCTAAAGATACATATGGTTGCACCCTAATTGGCTAAAACATCTTATTGGCTAAAAAGGTGCTCCTGATTAATTACTAATGCATTTTAATTCAAGTCCTTACAAAAACTGAAGCTGGCAAGTCCTGTCTTCTAAGAGGCATTCCAGCTTCTCTCTCACAGAACAATGAAGGCATCTTCTAAGACGGTGTCTGCTGTGACACATGCAATGTATCCCCTAAAAATAAAGGATTACTTTTCCCCGAAAATATTTGTTTTATTTATATGTAAGTGCATGCAGATCAGCCAACTAATTAATTAATTAAAACTCATGTGATTAATCAACTAAGATTTCTTTTACTGGGCAGCAATCCTATTTATAATGTATTATATTCGTTCTATGGTTCCAGCTATTATTCCGATGGACAGCCCAAGACATTTTCCACTCATGCAGCTGTATGACCCCAGATGTGTCACTCTCTTTTTTAAAAAGTTTAAAAATAAAATATGCTCTATTTTACTTTAAACTGAAAAAAATGTATGCATTTTGTGATTTATTTCACCATGAAATTCCTTCCATAAAAAACCCATCACTTTTCTTGTCTTATTCTGAGAACGGGAATGACTGAGTGAAACAAAGCCAGCTTAATTTTTCTCTTTCATGTCCACATCCCTCTTCTATAATGGTTTCCTCTTGAAAAACCCTGGCATCTGTACCCACTGCTGTGTAATTTCTCTCCCTTGCTTTCTATGACTATCTATCTTTCCATTTGTTAAAAATCAATTTCTATTGGCAAGAGGAATGAATGCTCCATGTTGTTCTGGTTAAGCATTCTAGAGTCATTGTTTAACTCTGCCAAGACTGAGTGGAAACAAATCAGTCTCTTGTCGGTTTCTTTCTCTGTATGTCACGGTTCTCTGTCCCCAGAATCATAGAATACTTAATATTTTGTAGGATGAAAATTGGGATGGGCATAGATGAAAGAGGTGCCATTCTGGCTAGCTACTCCTGTGATCTTCAGCCTCCCATTTCACCACTCCCAGTTGTTACTGGCAAGGGAAGACAAGAGCGGGAAAAAGAGGGTGGCGAACGGAAAAGGAGTTACAGAGCTGTGAGTGTATTTGTAAGAGAGTACAGATCCACATGGGTGAGAAAAGTGCAGAACCAGACCACCGTTTTCTAGTGCAACATCATAACTGGGTTCGCACAACACGCTAATGCATGGTGGTTTATTTTCCGGAAAAAATCCATGATGGGTTAGCGTATTGTCTGTGGGATGTTTTCCCCCTTCTCCAGTGGGTTATTTCCTCCAAATAAGTCACTCTGAGAATTCATGGTCTGTAGTAAGGGTTATTTTACCTATGGTGGGTTAGTGTGTGTTATGACATGCAGCGTGGGTTACGGAGATCGCTTACGGAGCTGCTTGGCAAGTGCAGCCAAAAACGCTGCCGCTTTTCTGCTCCTCTCAAGCAATCTGTATTCCCACTGCAAAGGAAGCTGGGATACTTGCCTGGCTAGGTGGGAAGATGAGGGGTGAGGGGTGTGTTAAATCAACTACTCTGCTGCTTGTTTGCCTGATTATCTGACAGGAACACAGTCAGCTGTTTGCGTAACCACCTAGCCAGCATAGTTTGCCATCCACCAGGGGTTAGTGTGATGTGTGAAGCCAGCCAATGTTTCTTGGACAGGTCAGATAACCCCGTAAGGGGATAAGAGGATATCTGACTGGTAAAGCATATGCCATGCATACAGTAAGCCCTACACTCAGTTCCCAGTATCTCATTTAGCAAAGCTAGGATATTCCTCTGTCCAAGACTTCACAGTGCTGCCACCCTGAAGAGACAGCATAGGTTGGGACAAAGTACTGCCCTGTACATTACACACCCACATACCAAAGAGTAGCAGTACATAGCATAAACCCAATTTATTAGGATGAATTGGCAGTTATAGAATAGTGAGCTGGCAAAGGCCAGTGTTGCGGTTAGTATGTTGGACTTTGGCTGGGAAAATTGCATGAGACAAGGAAAGGAACATAACTTGCCCCCAAATACTTTGAATTGCAACAGCGATCGCTCACAATAATGTATTGTTGCTGGAAAAAAAACCTTTAGAAGAGAAAGATTAAAATGTTCAAGCTTGGCAAATAAATAAATAAATAAAGGTACAAAAGTTCTGTTTATACACATTGTATAAATTTTGCCCACTAGGGGGAGTAACAACACTTCAATATCCATTGAGCGTCCAAAATCTGGAGATTGACCTTCACATGTGAATGCTGACAATCCCAGATGAGTTTTGTGCATACCCAAAAATAGAAATATATTTCCCCATTTTTGGCACATATATCAGCTCATGCTGACAATGGCATTCAGGTGGCTGTTAACATTCACAGGTAGATCTCTTGAGTTTTCAGACATTCACAAAAATTCTTTGTGGTTGTCAACGTTCATATCAAAACGTAACCAGAGTCCTGCTGGATCAGACCAAAGGCCTACCTAGTGCAGCATCCTGTTCCCCACAGTGCCCAACAGGTACCTATGGGATGCCCACAAGCAGGAGAATGTGAGGAGAATAGCCCTCTCCTGCTATTGTCCACCAGCATATAGCCATCATGACTAATAGCAATTGGTGACCTTGTCCTCCACACATTTGTTTAATCACCTTTTAATGTCATCTAAGAAAGCAATCGTATGGCCTCTAGACAGCATCTGGGGAGATGCAGGATAGTTCGGACTGCTAGATCCAAGGTAGGAGTCATGCTCTGGCTTCGGACCCAGGAGTCCGAGCTCCCCTCCCCCTCGCAGCTGGTGCAGAGAGAAGTGTGCTGGCTGCCTCATCGAGGTCACAAAAGCAACCTTGGAGCGAAGGTAAAGGAGGTATTCCCGTGGGCGGTGAGGTAACGGGATAGGGGAGGTGGGCTTCCAAGGAATCCCTCCGGCCTCCCCAGCTTCTTTCCCTCCCCTTTCCTGGCGCCTCAGCTAGATGGGCAAAAAATCCAATCCAGCTGAAAGGCAGAGTGGGAGAAGCACAGAGGCAAACATCACCTCCGCCAGTCCTCCTGCTCTGCATTGGATGGCTATAAACTTCTGGGTTTGGCGGCTTACAGCCATCCCCTTAGCATTGTGACCTAAGTCATCTAAGTCGGTGGCCATCTTGTGGTAGCAAATTCCATAGTTTAAGTATATATCATGGGAAGAAGTACTTCCTTTTGTCTGTCCTGAATCTCCCACCATTCAGCTTCAGTGGATAACACCAGATTCTAGTATTATGAGAGAGGAAGAGAAACTTCTCTCCACCCATTTTCTTCACACCACACATAATTTTAGAATTTTTCCACTACCCAGAGAAGTCCAGGCAAGGGCCACAAGTGAATAGGGTCTTTATCTATTGCATTCAAAAGACAAACTCAGGTCCTAAACTTGACGTGACTTCTGGCAATGGCCTTTTCCAGCCATCATAGTTTGCAACAGTAGATCTATAGCAGGGCAGAGCCACCATCTTCCTTAAAGATGGTGGCTCTCCTTGAGGACGGGTGGCTCACTGGTGCGAGCAGACAAATCAGGTAAGTCCCATGGATGAGTGGGGGCCAGTGGCTTGCCATCGAACCAAAGCAGCCCAAAGTGCTTCGGGCCCTTCGGGCCAAGGAAGCCCAATCTGGTCCCAACACAGATTCAGGGTTTGGGTACAAGGCAGTGCACACCCCTAGATAATACTGACTAATCACATAGGGTTGTTGTAAGGATTACAACAAGGTAATGTATGTGAAATGCTTGGTGCAAATGAAAGCTCTGTATATAAAGGCTAAAGATTATCATTAAAAACTGACAAAGGTGGCAGAGGCTGCTGCTAAGCATGTGCCGAGGTCAGGACCCTCTTATTTGTTGTGGGATTCTTGTTTATACTTGCACATTAATAAGATAACTACACTCCGTTAAGACAGTGATTAATCATATGTTCTCTATTAGCTTTACTTCCAGTTTTAGCTACCGATTTATTCTTTAGGACAGGCCCTAGTAGTTTTCTTCTTATTCTATCTCTGATGCAGAGAAATCGCTTACAGTTTAAATATCCGGAAGGCATTAGGTTGCCTGGTTTACAGCATAGCTTGGAAATTAGCTCATGGCATATCCATACGCTGGAAGCTTTGGGACATAAACAGAGAAAGATGCATCCCAGAGCATCCAGGGATGGTGTTGTCATGACAACAGAGCATTTTACTTGGGTCTCTATGCATTATTCAGACACCAGAGCACTTAATTAAAGTGTCGGTTCCTTTCCCCAGACTTAATGTTATCTGAACTCTTGACTATAAGGTACCTAGGCCTTATTTGAAAGAGATGGTTAAGGTACTAGGGCATTTCCTGGTTTATTGGTCAAATCTAAAAGCTCAACAACTCTTTGATCTACAGTGGGCATATGTTTCGATTTCCAGTGCTGTACAAGAATACACTCGGCAACTAATGAAGCTCTAGCAATTTATAATTGTTTGTCTTTTCAGGCACCCATATAACTGAAATAATATTTATTTATTTATAACATTTATATCCTGCCCTATATCAATAAGATCTCAGGGCGGTGTACAGATAAAAGCATACAGTATAAAAACAGTAAACATACACAGCTAAAAACAAATTAAACTATAAACCAAGTTAAAACAATATATAATTTAAAAGCAGTAAAACTATTAAAACAGTTAAAACAATGTGCCTAGTGAATTCAGCCATTAAAAGCTTTGTTAAAAAGCCATGATTTCACTTGGCGCCGGAATAAAATCAGCGTTGGTCATGTTTCTAGGGGGGAAGTTTTAAAGCAATTTAGCTTAAATTGTTAAATGACAATGACATCCATACAAATCCACCTATCTACATGAAGAGTCATGTGATCCTTTAAAACCAAAAAGAAAACAAAGCGTGTTCCACATAACAGTGCATACCAGGTGAGGAATGTTTTAGTAATTTAAATATTTTTTTCTTCAGATACTGTGTAGTCCTTTTTTCAGCATAGTCAGGAATTTTTTCTTTTAATTTTCCCTGGAGACTGAAATCCACTAAATCAGATGCTGCCATTTAATCTATTTCACACCTCCATCGACTGATATGGAACAGAAGAAGCAGTTGCAATTAGCAATTAGGAAACAGAAAATATAGCTAACAACATTGCCCCCTCCCCAACACATACATAGTGGGTCACAGGTCTGGGAAATTGGTCAGTTGCCTTTTCTAGATGAAGCTGCAATCCCCTTGAAGAAATAGGTGCCTAGTTTGGGGGTACTCCAAGATTCATCTGTGTCACTGGAGACTCAAATGGCTTTGGTCGATAGGAGTGCCTTTTTCCTGCTTCGGCTGGTACACCAACTACAGCCGTTCCTGGACCATGATAGCTTAGCCACGGTGATTCAGGCATTTGTAACCTTAATATTGGATTGTTATGATGTGCTCTATGTGGGGCTACCCTTGGGGTTTGTCTGGAAGCTGCAGCTGGTGAGAATGCACCTTCAAGGCTGATAACTGTGGTCTCTTTCCGACAGCACATTATGCCCTTGCTAAAAGACCTGCACTGGCTGCCAAGCCAAGTTTAAGGTGTTGCTGTTAACATATAAAGCCCTAAACAACGTTGGGCTAGGTTACTTTACTGATTGCCTCCCTTCTTATGTCCCTGGTTGATCTCTGTGATCATTTGAGGGAGCATGTCTGAGGGTGCCACATGCCCTTTCATGTCTGTTTCAAATTCATAGGTTATCAAACCCATTACTGTTGTGTGCTTTTACAATGCTTATTTCATTCATTAAGAACTTGTGATTTGCCAAAGGTCACCAAGGAAGTTCATACCTAAGGAGTGCTGTGAGTAGGGACCGCTAGTAAAAATGGCACCATAGTTTGAATAGTTTCATGCTCTTCCCCATGGCTAGCTGCAGCAGCATTTCTGATGCATAGGTATGCATATGTGCACGATTTATTCAGGTTGCAGAATTCAGCTTTACAAAAGGAATTTCTGTTAACCTGCAGAGAATTTGGATTTTGTTAATGTATGGGCTATGTACAGTGGGCTGGTTTGCACAATTGCAGGCAGAGAAATAAGCCATGGTGGCTTATTTCCTCTGCCATGCATGCCAGTTGGTGCCCCCTCAAACAACCCATGCCACATGGTTTCAGATGACATGGCAAGCTGCACCAGTGAGAGCAAAAAGAGAAATCCTTCTGGCACACATGGAGGTTTTAACAAGCCTCTGCGGCTTGTTAACCATGCCACGGTCGTGCAAACCAGGTCAGTGAAAGCTGTGCTTTGGCAGATATGCATTTTTGTAAGAATAACTCCTGTGAAACATTTCCTGATCTGGGACTTCCTAGCTCTTTCCCCATCCAATTATCTGGAAGGCTGGTGTTTGCCACCTGCTCAATTGAGTAGATCAGTAATTCCCCATGGGTCAGCCTTGTCTTTTCTCTAGTTAATGAGCAAGCTACTCCTACTCACAATTATATAATAATCCACCAGACTGTATTGTGGCTAAAACTGAAATAACCAACTCAATGCTGAGGCAAATGTTATAAAACAAAATACCAATGCTTGGCTTGCTTTATTAAACTAAAAGAAGAAGCAAACTGAGCAACTGTTTTATGGTAGATTAGATATTTTAGAGTGAATGTAGGAATGGCAATCCTATGCACCATCTACCTTGGCTGCAGAAGTACCAAAGTTTATGCCAACAAACTTTGGATCCTAAGCTACTCCAGTAGCAAAGTCAAAACCAGAACTACAGCACTGGAAAAGACAGCTCGTATAACAACAGAAGCTACTCCTCGAGGAGCCTTGGCAAGTACATTGCCACTCACCAATCATTATGTTGCTTAGTAATGATGCTCATACAACAGTCATGCATGGAAGATCCGAATCAACACACAACAACTATGATCTATTCCATAATGTATCCCACATAAAATGCACAAGCATGCTGCCAATAAACCAGTTCTTCCTCCATTACTGGCTTCTGCAGGCCAACGGCAAGTAGTCTTGAAGGTAAAACCCACCGGCTTCCTCAGAGAAGTGCTTGAATCCTGCTGTAGCACTAACATTATACATCAGGTGTTCAGAAAACTACACATAAAAGTTCATTTGCATTGGATTTGGTGTGATGAGAAAAAGGCATTATGAAAGGGAGTGAAGGGCAACATGAACAAGGAAGAACTCACAATGCAACAGCAGGTTCCCTATACAACCTGGATCCAGTCATCTAAAGGATTGCCTACTCGGCCTGTCTCTTTACTGCCCAACTTTCTGATGTTACTTAGGTGGCAACTGAGGAATGGGACATTTCTGCATTTGTGTTCTGCATTTACCTGATGGTTACAAGCCTGTGTGTTATTCTGGAGGCCTGATCTATTCAGGATCCAGTCAAAAGTTGATTCTTTGGATTACCAAAATGAAACTAGACCACTTATGAAAGGAATGACAGATTGTTGATACAAAGTGGATGCAAAATAACAATACAAAGAAAGCTTACATGTCTCTTCAGCCTATGGAACTGGCAACTCCCAAAGGGCTGGCATTTGCTGGGGCCACAAATTATAGCATATTATAACAGTAGGTTCTCCAGGTTGGTTGACCCGTTCTCCCTGAAGTGAAGCCAATTGGTTAGGCCTCAGCTCCATCATTTATATTTTTTCTGATATTCTAGCATGTACCGCAAAGCAATGCAGGCAAATAATGAGTTACTTGTCCTAGGACTAACAGTTCCCAACATTCCAACATGGGTGTGTATGTGTGTCTTCTTCATTTCCTCAGCATGATAGAAAAGTAAACAGAGGAAATTAGGTAGCTGCTTTGCTGGCATAAGGATTACACCCCTATCAGTGTCAGACAGCTAGCAATGTTGATTAGTGCCTGACCAAACACCTTGTGTAAGAAACCTACAGTTGCCCAATATGTCTGAAGCCTACTCTAAAAAACACAACACTGCCCTTTAAACAGGCCTTTGCACATTTAATAAACAGCATATAGGACAACGGTGTAAATTTAATACCAGATCTGACTCCTTAACATTTCTAGCTCACTACAGCCTGAGTGAATAAAAAGGTCTTCATCTAAATGGTATGCACAGGATCTAGTACAAGATGTAAAAGTTGTTGAACCAATTGGAAAAAGAGACCACCACCAGATTTAATATATATATTTAAGAAGAAAATTGCCAAATACAGTCACATTTTACTTCAAAGGAAAAACTCCTCTAAAATGAAGGAACTGGATCAAAAGAGAAAAAAAGCAATAGGGGCAAGAATACTGGAATCAAATATCAAGGCTGAGGAACTTTGCAACATAAAAATATGTAAGCGTATGATGGATGCTAGTTATTAAAACTAATTACTAGCCTAGACATTATAGGAAGCACAACAGAAACACAAGCAATATGAATTCACTAAGAAATTGCAAAGTCTTCCAGTATTTATGGATGACTGTTACAAGAAGATTCTTTCTAAGCATTTTCTGTACAGCAAATAGTGGCCAAGAGATGATTTTTGTCAGGGCCACTGCAGAGTGAATGGGTTGAAAAAACAACAAGGACCCTCCCTGCATTTTGCAATCATGATCAAACCTGCACCATAGCTTTTTTTTTTAAAAAAGCACAAACATTAATATGGAAATATGGATTTAACACCTTGAACACATGAGGGCCAAATAACACTTTTCTCTCATCCTCAGTCCCGTCATGTGCAATAAGAGTGGCATCATAGCACCACAGTAAAAGTCTCTGACGAACACAGGAAACTGCTTTATATCAAGTCAAGTCATTGGGCATCTACCTCAGTAATGTCTACACTGACTGGTAGCAGCTCCACATGATTTCTGGCCATGGTTTTTTCTAGCCCTACTTGGAGATTCCCGGGATTGAACCTGGGACCTTTTTATGCAAAACAAGCAAGAATGTCTGTCTGTTGTAATCTTATCCTTTTAATCCAAAATCCGTAGATGGGCAACCAACATTCCTAGCCTGATGACGAGTTCTGGAGAATTCAAATTCGCACACTTTCATGGGATTTCGGGTGGTATTGACCATCTATGGATTTTGGACTTTTTTTCTCTCTCTCCTAGGGTGACCATATGAAAAGGAGGACAGGGCTTCTGTATCTTTAACAGTTGTATTGAAAAGGAAATTTCAGCAGGTGTCATTTGTATATATGGGAAATCTGGGGGAATTTCCTCTTCATCACAACAGTTAAAGCTGCAGGTGCCCTGCCCTCTTTTAAATCTGGTTACTCTAGTATAGCTCCTGCACCTTTAACTGTTGTGAAGAAGACAGAATTTCATCAGGTTCTCCATATATTCAAATGACACCTGCTGAAATTGCCTTTTCTATGCAATTGTTAAAGATACAGGAGCCCTGTGCTCCTTTTCATATGGTCACGATCCAGCACGACTATTTTTGCTTTCTTATCCTTTTACTTCCACAAACCCAAAACTATCCCCCTTCCTCTTCCTCCCTTTGCTCTTCTTCCTTCTCCCGCAGCTCCACTTCCTTACCTTTTTAGCCTCCAAATTACATCTTTGCACCCAGTATAATTAGTACTACTTTTAAACGCGCCCTGAAGCCTTTAAAGATAACGCGACTCCAGATGTGGAGGGCGTTCTAGATGTGTTACCTCAGGGCGTGTGTGGCGAGGAGGGAAAAGGCATTCTGCACATGCTTTGGGATACTCTCGCCCTCGTTCCCCATTGAAGTAAGTCGCACGGCTGAGCCTGGGCGTCGAAAACGGGAAGCTCCGCCCCACTCGCCTGAGCCGCGGCTCTGACTGAAAACCGACATGGCTCTCGCGTGAGGGGGGGGAGGGGAGAGGAGGAGTTTGAATGTCAACGACCGTCTGGCGGGGCGGGGGGAAGCTGAGGGCACAGCGTTTCCCCCAAAGCAGGTGCGCGCGGTCGGCGCATGCGCGAACTGTCGACGCAGGCGCAGACTGGCCAGACGGTTCGAAAGGGGAGGGGTGACGTTCCCTGAGAAGGACTTCTTCTTTCGATCTCCCTCGCCGCCCTTACCTGAGGCAGTTGCTGCGGGTGTCCTCGCGGCCGGCGTTTTCCCGCCTTTTCCCTCTTTCCCCCCCACCCGCCCTCCGGAGCCGTCCTTAGTGCTCCGCTGAGGGCAAGAAGGGGGAGTCGTTGGCGGCGGCTCCTTGCTGCGCCCGCCATGCCCGCCGGTGCCCGGACCTGCCGCTGAGGGAGTCAGCGAACGCGCCAAAGGCCATGGCGGAGTTCCTGCCGGTGCCCGGGCTGTCCCTGCGGGAAGAGCCGCTTCCCGGGCCCGGCGCGGCCGAGACGGAGGCGGAACTCTCCCTCAGCCTGGCGCGCACCAAGACCCGCTCGTACGGCAGCACGGCCACCGTGGTGGCGCCTTTAGCCGAGCGCTACCTGGAGCATCGCCTCAGCCCCAGCGATACCCTGCAGGGCATCGCGCTCAAGTACGGCGTGACGGTAGGTGAGGGCCGGGCCGGGCCGGGCCCGACCACAAGGGGCTAAATACTCCCCCTTCCCCCCCCCCCGCTCGCACTCGCTTCTGGTGCTTCTCCTTCTCCCTCCCCCGTCACTGTGTTTCTATGCCCAGGAGTCGTCGTCCTCCGCTGAGCGCCATGGCTTTACCAAACATGGGTAAGGAAAGGGGAGAGAGCGCCCGAGCATGTGCAGAGGGCTTTCCTCGGGGTCTCCCATCAGCACAGTGATGCAACCAGGCATCTGTTTATTGATACTAGAGCGCCTCTCTGAGCATATGCAGAGTTCCCTTCCAGCCTGTTTCTTGGGCATCTGTGACAGATATAAGTATGTTTCTCTCTGAGCATGCACAGAGTGCCTGTCTTCTTTTTGCACCACCCCAACTTCAGGGATCTGTGATTTACAGAGTTGCCTTCCTTTGGGGCTCTTGACACCACAGTGGAATAATTACAGCCAATTCCTTGGGCATCTAGGAGGAGGGAGAACAATTCTGTGAGTATGTGCAGAGCCCCAGCCAGCCATTGGGGCATCTGACTACTCTCTCTTAGCATGTGCAGAATGTCTCTCTCCCCCATGTGGAGCAACTGTATGTGGAATGTGGTGGTGAGACAAGTTTTACCTCTGGCATCTTTCCTTTTAGGAGCAAATACATGGTTGGTCAGCAGATATTGCCCAGCTGGTTCAGGATACAAAGGTTTAGTTTATGAAGGTCCTGCTGCAACCCATTGCCTTGCAAATAATGGATAAGAGGAGAGAGCATCTTTGAGCATATGGAGGATGCCTCCCTTGCCACCACCATAGTTACTACAGTCAGTGCCTCAGCCATTTGGGATGTGGTAGGGCTTTCAGACGTTATTGAATTCCAACATCTTTTGCTTTTGGAACAAAGAAGTAGTTGAGCTATCAACATAACCCAGGGTATACAAAGGCTTCATGGGAGGAGTGAAAGTCCATGTGTGAACAGGAGGAGAAGGTGATGTGTGTTACACAACTGTTACTCTTTCCCACCCCGTTTGAACTGTGCTGCTGTGAACCTGAATTATTTAAAAGTTCACTCAATAATGTAAGCAACTGCTGTGGATTACAGTAAGTTTTAGAAGCAATACTGCAAAGAAACAGTGCATCATCTAGAAGGTGTAACCCCAGAAATGCCATGTGGCTGGGGATACTTAGATGTAACTCATAGAATGTGTACAGCCACCAGAAAATATTTTTTGTCATAGTCTTTGTGATACTGCAAAAGCTCCTGGGCAAATATATTGGGTTGCTTGAGGTAGCAAAGTGGACTTGTTTATACTGACTGGGTTCGAACAATCAGCGGGGGAAACAACGCAGTATGGCTTGTTTTCCTCACCCCTGTGTGTGCCGCTTGCACAAACAGCATTTATCTAATTACCTGTGTGCATTGTGTGTTGCGATGTCATCTGAAACTGGCATGTAGTGCATGCCAGGTTAGTAGCACATTCCCACCCCACAACCCCTATCACAAGCTATGGGTTGTGGGACCAGGGAAATAACTTATACTGTGTTGTTTCCACCACTGAACATCTGAATGTGGCTACTAACTTTGTTCTTGAATAATAAGATTTCCCTCTGTAACCTAGGTCTGTTTCATGCCATCCACTGCTCACTTCTATTTGTTAACCCTTCCTGTCTTCTGTTTGTCCCCCCACCCCGTCAAGATTTATTTTAAGTTCCTTCTTGCAGGGACCTGAGATAGGCTTTGAAAGAGTACAACCGGAAGTAGGCGAGTAATAGCAAAGTTCTTTACATTCTGAGTCTTAACGCTGCTTTATATGATATTTTACAGTTATGGGCACATTTCAGCTTCCCTTTCAGCTGCTTTTGGGGGTTGTTAGTGTAGTTTTCCTTTCTTCAATAAATTGCTTCTTAAACTACAAACAATATGTACATCAGCATCAAACAGGAGCATACAAGTGTTTTCATTCATGTGATTGATCAAATTATGTTTCTAGAATAAGAATGAACTTGGTAATAAATAATTTACTATTATCCTTCCTATCTACTGTCTCAAAAGAAAGTTGATTTGTAAAAAGATGTTTTACACTTCCTGTGCTTGTTTTGGTCTTTTGTAAATTTGAGTTGTGAGTACCTTGGGACAGGTATCATCTTTTGTGTGTATGTTACCTGATCTTGACTATGTGCCTGGCTTAAGACCTAGATATAA
Source organism: Elgaria multicarinata webbii (assembly GCF_023053635.1). NCBI lineage: Eukaryota > Metazoa > Chordata > Lepidosauria > Squamata > Anguidae > Elgaria > Elgaria multicarinata. The sequence continues at coordinate 13,392,923 of NC_086186.1, forward strand.
TATCTAATATAACATTCTTGTCTCTTAGCTTGGCTATAGAAAGTGCAAACCACCAGGTTTAAACACAATAGCACTTAATAGTCACATAGCTTACTTCCAATATGAGATGTGGGCTCCCTGAATTCTAAGAGTTCACAGCCCCAAAAGGTTCACAGCCCCAGTATTGCAGCTATGCATCCAGTGTGGAGATCCCTTGGGTGTCCAGGCAGGTAACTGACCTCCCAGTGTGGTTGGGCAGTACTACTGAAATGGATGTCATCTAAGGAGGTGAGGCATTATCTGGGAATACAAGGCAAGAAGGTAGCACTATCAAGGAGGAAAACTCTAGTCCTAGAAAGATATATTTAGTTCCAGACAGAGTGTGTATATGCGAAGAGTGGATCATGGGGAGCAGGCAACTTGCTAGGTGAATCCCGGGAGGACCTTGGGGCCATACAACAGAGTGGCTGAGTGCATTGGGTTCTGTGGAGAATCTACTCAATTTCCTTAAGGGTATTGATAGAGTTCAGGCCAAGAGCTCAAAGGAGACAGTGACTTGGGATATACTCCAGATAGGACTGAACAAACGTTTCAGTAGCTTGGTATTGGAGAAGGAATTAGTAACCTTCCTTAGATTCTTGGCTTTTTGATTGAATTTGGGCTGGCTGATTAAGCATGACAAAAGCAAGACTTCCATGGGACCAATGGGTAGGTGTTCTCAGAACAAGAGAAACTACAAAGGGCATCCAGCTGAGGATGCTTCCGGTTTTAGATCACATTTTCCAACAAGACTATATTGACCAATTTGTATGTTACCTTTTGGGTTGCTTGACTATGATGGCGAGCTGGAAGTCAGCAAAAGATCTGCATTTATGTGGAATTTACATCATATTTGGGGCAACTTGTATTGATTGAGTTAATGCAAAGGACATACTTGTTATGAAATTTAATTCCAAGTAAGGCAGGTTATTAACACACTATCATTGGGATCGTTTTGCTTCTAGCTGCCTCAGATCTCTCTAGATCATGCAGCCTTCCAGTCTTAAAGTTTTAAAGTCAGATAGTTCTAACAGTATGTCTCAATAGGGTTTAAGAAGATGCCATGTAGCATAGCATAAGCAGCATTTCAAATGTTGCTATATATTTTTTTGTTTATTCGTTCAGTCGCTTCCGACTCTTCGTGACTTCATGGACCAGCCCACACCAGAGCTTTCTGTCGGCCGTTGCCACCCCTAGCTCCCCCAAGGTCAAGTCTGTCACCTCCAGAATATCGTCCATCCATCTTGCCCTTGGTCGGCCCCTCTTCCTTTTGCCTTCCACTTTCCCTAGCATCAGCCTCTTCTCCAGGGTATCCTGTCTTCTCATTATGTGGCCAGAGTACTTCAGTTTTGCCTTTAATACCATTCCCTCAAGTGAGCAGTCTGGCTTTATTTCCTGGAGTATGGACTGGTTTGATCTTCTTGCAGTCCAAGGCACTCTCAGAATTTTCCTCCAACACCGCAGTTCAAAAGCATCTATCTTCCTTCGCTCAGCTTTCCTTATGGTCCAGCTCTCGCAGCCATAGGTTACTACGGGGAATACCATTGCTTTAACTATGCGGACCTTTGTTGTCAGTGTGGTGTCTCTGCTATATTAGGACGTGTGAAATAGTTTTGGCAATTGTGTTGTATTTCATATCTGTTGTAAGTAACCTTGCGTATAACCACATCCTGTGCTGTATATTGGCACTGTGCATGCACATAAGAACATAAGAAGTGCCATGTTGGATTAGACCAAGGGTCTATCCAGCACTCTGTTCACACAGCGGCCAACCAGCCATCGGCCAGGGACCAACAAGCTGGACATGTTGCAACAGCACCCTCCCACCCATGTTCCCCAGCAACTGGTGTGCACAGGCTTACTGCCTCCAATACTGGAGATAGCACACAACCATCAGGGCTAGTAGCCATTGCAGTAAAATATTACATATGCCGTAAAATACTATTTCTGTAGTCTCAAGGCAAACATTTGGTTTTATTGTGTTTTACTATGCAGCCAAATCAGAAACTTTCCTTTCTGGAGTGAATTACTTATTATGTTATTGTAATAGTCCAGGATCTACAATAGACCACTATTAAAAAGTAGATGAGCATAGAATCTTGAAGTTTGTATGTGTTTCTGGACTATACAGGTACAAAATTAACTTGGATAGACATGCTCATAACAGACTTTCAATACCCAGATTTTTTTTGGGGGGGGGGGCAGATTAAAACTGTAATAAATAAAATACATTCTGTGGCATTAATTCTGTGGTGGATATGTGGCACTAATTCCAAGGTGGTGGATATGTGAACATGGATGTGTGATAATTCATGAATGAGTACATGTAGAAACCCTAGTTTGCTGGCAAAAAATATGGGGGGTTGGTCAAGATGTGCGGAAGAACTGATATATTTGCGAGTGGTGAAGTGGATAGAAGGTTAGATAAGGAATAGGCAGATCTGGGTTCAAATTCCCTCTTAGCTATGAAGCTCAATTCTGCTTAGCAGTAGATTACTAGCAGCTGAATGTGTAAGTTGATTCAACTGAAAACTATTCTGTAGTTAGAGGTGACATGAACTTTTCATCTGTAGTAATTTTAATTTGTAATGGCTCATTTACTGGTCTTATTTTTCATTTTGTGAACCGCCCAGAGAGCTTCAGCTATTGGGTGGTATAGAAATGCAATAAATAAATAAATAAAATTTACAAATGGAAGCCCATCACTTTAACCAGTCCGTAAAATGTCATGTTTAAGCCACTGTATAGAGAAGCAGTATGGAATAAGAGCCCAAGTTACACAATAGCTTTAGGTGCATTATTTATTAAGCTACACTGTAGTTGCCAGCAAGACAGCATCGTGGTAGTCCATTTTGAATATGAGAAGAAATATCACTGAGAAAATATTGTGTTTCTTGGAGTATACTGTGTATTTTTTTCAAATGGTTACATGTATAGAAAAACAGTGTGGCTTCAGAGTTAATAATAAATAGTAACAACAAAATAACTTTAATCCCGGGAGTCCCATAGAAATTAAAAGGAAGCACATTAATTCCCATTTTAATATGATCAATTAGAGTTGGAAGTATGGCAGGGCTCCAAAAAAGCTATTGTAACTGAAATAAGTACATGTCTGTAGCAGACACCTGTTATTTTTCAGCAGTAGTGATGATGAAACATGTTGGTGGAACAGTCACCAGAGATTCCTGTTGATTGCTTGTCAGTCTAGTGTTCCATTTATATTAATTACAACTTCTCCTTAGTACCATCTGAGAATTTTGGACGATTGTGGTGTGGTACAAATAGAGCCACTATTCTTCAGTTCAGTGCTATTGTATCTATTTATTTTATTACATTTATATACTGCCCCACAGCCGAAGCTATCTGGGCGGTTCACAAAATTGTAGTTCTAGGGTCTCCTTTATTTTAATTATTTGAGGAGTTAAGTGGCATGTAAAGGAGAGATTTAGGGTTCCTCTTTCTGTCTGCTACACAACGCTATTCTTGCTGCTTACAACGACTATTTCTAGCAAATGGTGGAGGGGCCCTCTAGGTTGGCAACTGGAAAGCCAGATCAGCCCTAATTTCCAACCAATTACAATGTATACAGGCAGGAGTTGCACTAGGTATCCTGGTTCATGAATTCAGTTCTGTTAATCACTGCTGAGTGAGTGAGAGAGAGAACTTGCATGGCTGTCTGGGGTTGTACTGCAACATGGCTAGAATTTAAATTCGGCTTTGCTGCATTATTTTGCACTCTTTGTAAGATACATTATAATGGGACACTTACAGAGGAATGTGGCTTAAGGGAGCACAGAATAGTAATTATATTACTTAAAGATACATTATATAGTATATATATTTTGAAAGAAGAGTCAGTAAAATCATTGAGAGAATATACTGGACATATATTTAAGAAATAAAGTTATGTCCTGAGGAAATGGTAGAAAACTGTTGGCTGTTGTGACATTTACTTGACTGCAATCAGTAACCATAGTTCTGTGTCTGTTTCAGATGGAACAAATAAAAAGGGCAAATAAACTGTTCACAAATGACTGTATATTTCTGAGAAAAACATTGAATATACCAGTTATATCTGAGAAGCCGTTGCTGTTTAATGGACTTAACTCCTTGGAGTCTCCTGAGAATGAAACCGACAGTCCACCTTCTTGTGAAGAAGGACCAGTGACAATTCAGGAAGACAACTCTTCACCCAGTCCTCAAGAACCTGACAATCAGCTCCCTCCACCTGAAGAATTATCTGCCAAAGATTTTCTACACAGACTGGATTTGCAGATTAAGTTGTCCAAACAGGCAGCTAGGAAATTAAAACCTGAAGATAACAGGTAAAATTTTATTTACCAATTTATTTAAACACATTTAGCAGGTTTGGGTGGGTAATTAAATGAGAGTAACATGAGTGCAACAGAGCTGACAGCAGCTTTTGTGCCAAAGTGACATCCCCTACCACTATGGTATCTACTACACAGATTAAACAGTTGCTGCATCATAGGTCTGAATGAATGGCACTTCAGAAGCCATCCTCAAATGTTTTACTTTGAAGTAGTGTTATAGAGTTGATTGAACTACTGTTGAATAAATTATGGATATCCTTGAATATTTTCATAGGTTTCCTTTTTCTTTAACAGGGAGGACGATGAGGAAAATTCCTATGCAACTTCTTCCTATCAGCAAGTAGATGAATGAAGAGCTGGAGCAAAAGCAGTTCTTAAAGAACTAAATATTTGAATATTCAAAAGCAAACCTTTTGGATTGATTTATTATGGTGTACTTGTTACAAGTTGTATATAGGTAATTCCACTGACTGTTCTTGCACTAAAATTATTTGATCTTTTGCCTTCCACAGGTCAGTGTCCTTTTCCTATACATTAATAAAGGAAGTGAACCTTCCAAAACTAGCAATTGCCTTCATATTTCTGCTATGAAAACATAGCACAGTAGCAACAATATATCCCTGAGACCACGTTGATGCAGGATCTTTAGGAAACAGTTGTACATGCTTATAGGATGACGTATAAGAGGGAGTAAGCGTTTATCAAAATATCATGGAGCCTTGAGGCAAATAAGCTTATCATGCAAATTTTGTGTGCATCAGAACTGACTGATGTGGCCCTGTACTGAGTGTGCGTGTTTGTACATGTGAATGTATATAGTTATATAAAAATACGTATATTTGTGTTCTTAAAATGAGCCAATTTTAGTGAACTGTTTTGGAAAAAAAGATGTTGGATTTTTAAGGTATGTATGGCAAAATATTTTGTTTGGAAGCTTGACTTTTTTTAAAAAAAACAAGAAACAAAGGGGGAAAGCTTAGTAAAAAGTATTTTTCTTTGTGCAAGGGTAATGTTTGAAACATAGCTTCTTGTGTGCAAATATATGTAGTTTTCATGTAATAAATACAAAATGCACTTTAAGAAAGTGACTTATCTTTGTTATTCAGTCTATCTGTATAGAAAGCACAGAGTGTCTGGTCCTTTGCAAATGCATTTCAAAATATGCTTTATTTGGAAGTATTAAAATTTCCTAAGCAGTCATAATGCCTGTGCCCTTTTTCCCCGCTATTGCAACTTTATTTGATATACGTTACGATTAGGATTGTGATGCCATCTACTTCCCTTGAACACACTTTTGATTTTTTTATTCTCAGAATATTAATATCTTGTTTGAGGAATACAAGAAAGCAGTGGCAGTACTGGGTTGGAACCAAAGTTAGAGTAGACCCATTGAAATTATTATTATTATTATTATTATTATTATTATTATTATTATTATTATTATTATTATTATTATTATAATATTTGTATCCTGCCTTTTGCCCAATACTGGGCTTCAAGGCGGTCTTGCAAAGTTTAAAACATACATTGTAAAACTTAGGAAAAGAAATGTAAAAAAAAAAAAAGTTTAAAATACACAACAAAATTATAAGACATTAACATAGATGGAGGACCAAATTAGAAATCAAATGCTTGAAATAGGCATGTCTTAATTAAGCCTCTACTCTATTAATAAGTCTGGATTGGTACAGCTCACATTTAGCACTTTTAAGCCCCATTGATTTCACTGGGAAAAGTTGAGTTATCAATTTATCCTCACTGGTGAACCCCCCAGCAGAGTGAGAAATGCTACAAAAAGGACTTGCTGAACTGGGGCAAGGTGCAACAAAATGACAACTGAGAGGCAAACTAGACATGACAATAAATCGAAATAGTTGCAGCGGGGTGGCAACAAGCGGAACTGGAATGAGGCTGGGCAGGGAGGGAGAGTTTCCTGTCCTACTGAGATCCTGAGAAGAATTCCCCACCCCCAAGTTGCCACAAATAGCATTGTGGGGTAAAGATGGGAAATGTTTAAATTTCCCTGCCTTCTGCTGTCCTGATCCTGATTGAGTCCCCCACCCCCAACTGGTTACTTCCATTTTTTAAAAATGTCCATGTTGATGTAGTTTGGCCCTGTGTTTCAGTGTAAGTAAGTGTACTGTAAAGTCATGCATGTTGGGGCAAAAAATACTAACTTCTATGCTGATGGGGTATGAACTGGCTGTGACCAACCAGGAAAAAGCTCTTGGGTTGTGATGATTAGCTCATGAAAATGCCTGCAGTGCAGCCATGGTGGAGAAAACAAGTCCCATGTTAGGGAAAGGGTTTGAAGCTAAAGCTACCAATATCAGAATGAGGAGGCTGTGTGACAAATACAGTTCTGGATATCTTATCCCAAAAACGAGAACTGAAAGAGATGCCAACCCCAACCCCCTCCCAAACATAGCCCAAATGATAGAAGTGGTGCAACATTTCCTTCTAAGAAAAGGATAAAGTTTGACGGACATGAAAAGAATGTATGTGAAAGAGATTTCTAAAATTAATGCTGCGGAGAAACTGGCCAAAGAACTTTTTTCTTGGTGAAATTGACTGGCAGTAGAGAGAGGACATATACAAGAAAATACTTCTTCATGCAATGCATCATATATGAAATTGACTGCCAGAAGATGTGGCCATGAATGGAGCTTAGTAGAGCAACAGCTATACAGCACAATGGCAGTATGAATCCTCCATGTTCAAAGGCAGCATACCAGCCTTCCCCAACCTGGTGCCCTACAGATGTTTTGGACTTTAATTCCCATCAGCCCCAGCCAATATTGCCAATGGCCAGGAATCCTGGGCATTGTAGTCCAAAACATCTTTTGGGCACAGGTTGAGGAAAGTTGTAGTATAATTTGGTTTGCTGAAGGCAAGCAACAGATTATATCTTCATGCCTTGCTTGTGGACTTCCCAGAAACATCTGGTTGGTTCTGAAAACAGGACACTGGACTAGATGGTCTGATCTATTTAGGTCTCTTGTGAACATATGTGATTGTGAGAGCACAGTCACATGGATGTATTGAAAAAAGATCAGAAGAGACATGTATTATGCTTATATCATGGTCCTTATAAAACGCGGGTGGGGAACTTGTGGCCTTCCAGATATTTTGGTCTACAATTCCCATCGACCTTAGCCAGCATGGCCTGTGCTGAGGGGTCATGGGAATTGTGAGCCAAAACAGCCATAAACTGTCCATCCCTTTTATAGCATGTGTTTACAATAGTTACAAACACGCAAGCTAATGGTGAAACTTGATAACTATGACCTGCATAACCGGCTTTGCAGTGCTGGTGCACTGAACCTCCAATAATAGAGATCCCCATTTTTATCAAGTAAACATTCTACAGTTCCAAACAAAGCATTCAGTGTCTCTCTGAGGTCTACTTTAAAAAACAAATATTGTGACATTACCTGCGAAGTTTTAACATTGATCTATTAGTTATTTCTCCTTTTATTCAAGCACAGCGAAAACTGCTGCTGCATGGATTGGCGTTTCTGTGAAATGAATTCAATTTAAGCTCTCCCTGTAGATTTACTGTCAACTTTTCTTCACTTCTTTTGAAAGAGAATCCTCCCGTGGTATTATTTTGCACTTATCATGGGCCTGTGCTTCTTAACACTGTGCTGGTTGAAAAGAACAATTGTCCTACTGCCCAAAGTAAAAAGAGAATGATAACTTATCTCACATCTGATTGACCTCTGGAAACTGATGGTTAAAGACATTAGCATGAACAAATAATGTTTCTAATAATAATAATGCAAGGTGCTTTTGCAAGTGACAAATGTGGATTTCGGTAAAATTTTGGAATGTATTTTAAACTACCATCATCAGAGTCATTATTTCACGGAGACGAATCCCTTTTACATAATTTCCAAATTGTACGTGCATTTATGTTTTTGGTGGCACCTGATCCAAGCTTACTGAAATCAAATGCAATGTGTTTCAAATATATTTTGTATCACAGAAAGTGCCTTAGAAGGATTACTCTGCCCGTTCCCTCCCATAGCCACCCATGCACATTCATAGACTTCAGTACTAATTTCTGCAGTGCAGGATCATGGCCTTTAAAGAGACAATGGACGAAAAAGAAGAATCAGAAATCGTCATTACTGTATCTTGTAGCAAAGCATTTAATAAAGTACAGTATCAGAAACAGGATTCTATTAGAAAAGTGAATCGTGAATGTAATATACTTTGTAATTGTTACGATTCCCTCCAGCAGCAATCTTTTTAAATAGTGAAGACTCCTCGAAGCATCTAAAAGATACTAAGAATGTTGTTGTTTTTTAAAAAACGGAGTGAGTGGAATTAGAACTAGAGATGTGCAGGCTTTTTCTTTTTTCTTTTGGTTCCATTTCAGTGATAGAGAAAATGCTCGCAAATGTGGTCTACTAATTGCCACTAAATGCTGTGATAGCAAAAGCATCCAATCAACAGTATACTATTAAGTACTTTATTGGGCATACGCAGTGCTAATTATAATAACCGAGATCACTCAGTCTGAGATTCATTCAGCACAAGTCAGAGACCTTTCGCAGTGCAGGGTAATGGTTGACGCTGCCCTTCACTTTGCTTTGTCATCTCGTGTTACAGAAGTTTATTGTGTTTGATGCTACCTAATATGACAACTTGAGCCAGTGATTAGAAACATTCACGGAACAAAGTACAGGAAAATGAACCTATTATTTTTTCATGTTATATTACGTAGCTATTAAAACCCCCACTATGTACTGAAAATGTGACTTATACAAAGTTTCAAAAAGCAAATTTTAAAATATGTACCAATATCAGGGCTGCTCCATTTTTACTTCCACTCTCTGCTTTGCAAGGGAAACACATGATCCAATTAGAACTAGACACATAAACCAAATAGTTGCTGATTTTTATATTTTAAAAGGGGGAGAAACTATGTTTTCTCTCTCTCTCTCAGCCTTTGGTGTAATCCAAGATTTATTTATTTATAATCGAAGATCTTATTTACACCTAACTTAATTAAGTCTGTGTAACACTTTCCTGCTTTTAATTTCAGACTGTTACAAACTGTAGAATATCACCTTTTCATCTTACAAAGCAGTATCTGCCCCCTCATGTGACCATCCAACCTGATTAAGAATTTTGATGAACTCGAAAGGTTTGCTTGCTACTTTGTCAACTTTTAGCTGGTCCTAATAAAGGTATTCCCTTACTGTTACTTTTGCATTTTTAACTAATGGACTAACACAGCTACCTTCAATTTTCTTGCTAGTGCCCTCTAAAGATACAAACCAAGGGGTTCCTGGACAAGTGTTTTATATTAGCTAAACTCTGAGTGGGTAGTTATGCCCTTCTTAGAATAACATACCACCCAGTCTCCAGCATAAGGCTAACATTCAACTCTCCATTGTCTCAACTTTTTCTTGCCCTCTCTCTCAGCTTCTGCCACTCAGTTCTCAGAGGTATTCTGAAAACCCACTCCTTTTGACACTCCTCTCTTCATCTACACATCCTCTTCTGCATCTTGATTCATTCACTCCTTAGTAGAAGCAAATTCTGTTGCTTGTTTGCATCACCTCTAAGCTGCATCCTTTACTCCATCCGCCTCCAACCTTCTCCAAACTGTTGCTGTCCAGAAGTTTGGGACTACAACTCCCAGGATTCCTAACCAATTGACAATGCTAACTAGAGCTGATGCAAGTTCAAGTCCCAAACACCCGAAGGACTGTCTTGACTACAGTAATTTCTTCCTCTTTCCTCTCCTTATGTCTTTAGACGTAACAATCTGCAATCATCAATTTCATCATTCCACATCCTTACCTCTAAAGCCTACTGCATCATTGTCCTATTTTCTCTCTTCCCTAACATTAATCTTGTGCTCCTTCCTTGTTCCATCCATTACATGTAAGCTCATCTATCATCACACTCCTTTGTCTCCTACTTCGCCTCATCTTTCCGTTTTCAGACAGCCAGAAAGACCAGGCATTGACATCTGTTCTCCTGACTGCCAGGGCATGTTTGCAGCCTCCACTGCTGCCAGTTCAGTGTTTTAATACTAACCTGGAAATGTGAGAATTAAGAAACTGTGTTGCAAAAGCAGCAGCTGTCACTCAACAAGAGACACCTACAGATGTTTGACTTTTGACAGCTCCACCTGCCCTGGCAGCACAATCCTACCTGCATCCTTACTCAGAAGTAAGTCCCACTGAGTTCATGTGGCCTCCTCCTACGTAAGTGTACTTTGGATTGCAGCTTTAACTTTGCTTTAGTGCTCCTTTCCCCATTACACAGGTACCAATCTTTTAACTACTGTTTAAGCTGTTTCCCTTGCAGAATTGAAAAGCCGGCATATTTTCTGAGTATATTTCATTTTCTTTTTTAAAGTCTTTACAATACTGATGATGCCAAATCAGTCATGCCCAAGCTGTGTGTGCTGGGGTCCTGTCGCAAGAGAGCCAACCCAAGAAATTAGTTAATGAAACAGTGAAAGCCTCCTCTGAAACTGAAATATCCATCTTCAAAGGAGGCTGCTAACTGTTAGTCTGCATGTTCCATAGCTTTGGTCTTGTCTCTTTCCAATCAATCTCTGCTGGAAGCAGTTAATTCTGCCCTGACCCTTCAATACATAGGATTGGATTGTTCAACCCTGTACCTATAGGAGCTTGCTTGAGCTTTAAAGGCTGCATCAAAGGCCCTCCTGTCCTGGCCTTCCATAGATAGCTCCTACATTGGCACCTCCCAGGGACAGAGCCTTTTCGGTGGTGGCCCCGCATCTCTAGAACTCCCTTCTCAGGGAAATATGCATAGCTCCATCACCTCTGCTTTTCAAGAGGTCCTCAAAGACACTACTATTCCAGTCTGTGTTTGGCTAATTTTAATGCTTTAATTTTTTTTATTGCTGCTGCTTATAGGTGAGGTTGATGGGGTATTTTATTGTATTTTTTTATTATTATTATTATTATTATTATTATTATTATTATTATTATTATTATTATTATTATTATTATTACCTTGTGTGTTTTCACTTCTTGTAAACCACCTTGAAAAAGCAGGTTAGGGTTTTTTCTAAGCAAGCAAACTTACTCTTGATGGAGACTCACCCGAAAAACCCATAAAAAGAAAGAGAAAAGAAAGACACAGCCACCTTCATGTAACATTTGGAACAGCGAGTTGCATGGAGACACACGAGGTAAAAGTCATCCTTCTGAAGTGCAAGTTGGAAGCGGCTTCCAATGTTAATTCAGAATGCTTCAGCTATCAGGCATTTGGGAAACACTGCTGCTAAATGGGCCATGGAGTCCAAAAGAGCTCTGGGAATTATAGCAATTTCCTTTGACGCCAAGGCAGGAGGGATGGTGGACCGCTCCAAATTTGACCTGGTTTGATTGGCAAACCAGCACACCTCTAATTCTAAGCTCCTCTAATGGGTTGCTTTTACATTTTTTTTTGTTTTGTCGTTAGAAATTAACACCTATTTACATGTGTCATTAGGTTACTCACATCAAGGATTCCATTCTTTATGCATGCACAGAGAAATAACACTTATTCAGGAGCGATGGAGTGTGTGAATTAATGAGAAGGTTGCTACTGTACCTGACCATAGCAATTCCATGGCAATGCAGCTCCTTCTCCCTGTAAGATCTCTTTTCAAGGCTGATGCAGTGTTGAACATTTAGCAGCTACATAATGGCACACGGACACAAGACAAACATACAGACAACAAGGAAATGGTGATAGCGCTAATGCATTGAAACAGGACCATCGTGGACTTGAAATAATAGAAACAGCAAATGGGAACTTGAACGTGAACTTTCTTTGCAAATATTTACTTGAGTTTTTGTTTTATTTTGCCCCAAGTAATGCCCTTTGCAAACCAAAAAGCATCTCTAAAAAGCCATTGAATGGTGTCACAAGTTGGTGGATGCTGGGGGGAAAGGAACTCTTCTTCAAAAACACTTGTCTTGTCTCAAAGAGCTGCTTGGTGACTAAAGTTAGGCTAAAGGGAACATGTTGGCATTTTACCCTGTTAACGATAAAGAAGGCAGCAAAATTCTGCCTTAAGTGGAATGGTGAAGGTATATGGAAGAATGGATATGCAGTCATTGGGGACTGTTGACAAAGATATATATTTTTTTAACCTGGAAAAGATTCAGTACAATGAAGACAGAATACTTTCTAATAACCTCTTAGGGGTAGAGACAGGGTAGTGGGGTGCGGGGAGAAAGAAGGTTGTAGGTCATAAAACTAGAGGTGGGTGAAGATAGACTAAACCTCTCTACAGCTTCAAGAGACATCTTCTGTTCTGTTCTTTACAGGCTACCGTAGATACGTTTGATCACGTCCGCCTCTTCTTTATCCAGAATGCCCTTGTCGACGTAAGCATCAGCTTGTTGATCAATGAAGTCTCGCAGTTTGGAAAGGTCGTAATCTGGAACGCAAGAATGAATTTATACCACAAATGTTGCTTGCAACAGGTCTTCCCTGTAAACTTGACTGTTTTACTTGGCAGGTTAAGGAGAATCATTTGATGGCAACAAGGAAAGGGCCTTTTCAGTGGTGGCCCCCCAATTATGGATGATCTCCCCCGATGAGGCTCGCCTGGCACCAACATTGTTATTTTTTCAGCGCCAGCATTTCTCTTCTCCCCAGCATTTAACAGCATTTAACAACATATGCTAAGTTTGTTTGTTTTTTAATGGACCCCAGAACTGTTGTGGTTTAAATGGATACTGTTGTTTTATACTGTTGTTTTTATATTTTTGATGGTTTAAAATTTTGTATACTTTTAATGTTCACTGTTTTTAACTTTTGTAAACTGCCCAGAGAGCTTTGGCTATGGGGTGGTATATAAAAAAAATAAAATAAAATAAAATAAAAAAAATATTTAAGGTCTTATTCAGGTTTCCCAACACCTATAAAATACACACCTGGAAAATGGGAATTAAAAACTCTTGACCTTGGATTCAAAGGACAATGCGTTAAGGAAGCATTCTGGGTTACTGGGTATAGACTGTGAATAAATGGGGAGAAACATCCCAAATATATCTGATCCTAAGCAAACTCAGGTTCTGTGACAAGAAAAGCTGAATGCCTTGACCTTTGAGGGCCATGGTGGGCTAAAAAGTGATATACAATTACTGTAAATAAACAAATAACAAATAGAAATTATGTGGATTACCATGCATGTCAACACAGAATTAAGTTTCACTTTTAATGGGATTTAGGCATGGTCTTACACAAGCAGCAATGAGGTGGCAAAACAGACTGCACCACTTCAAGTTGTGGTGGTGGTGGTGGTGGTCATGAGGAATCATGTTTTCAGATGTTCTTGTATGTTAAAAACTCATTACCAATAGAAAATTAGCATAGTAATGGTTGGGTTAGGACAGGGGTGGGAAGAAGGTAAGCTTCCAGATCTTTTGGACTTCAACTCCCAGCATACCTGACCACTAGCAATCCTGGCAGAAGGTAGCTCTCACACCTGGAGATCTACCTTCTGCCCTCCCCAGGGCTGGAACTTTCCCCCTGGTGTACTCATTTTCAGTTTGGAGGGATTTTTTTTAAAGAAGAGAATCATTTGAAAGCAGTATCCTTCACCTGTAGCCTGAAATGATAGAATCCATTAGACAACCTCAGCTAAATGCATCCATCACTTCATCACCATATTGAGCTTCAGGAATGGAGCACATGCTTTGTATGCAGAAGACCTCAGGTTTATTTCCTGGCCTTTCTAGTTCATAGGATAAGGTAGAAGGTGATGTAAAAGACTTCTACCTGAAACCCTGGAGAACCACTGCTAGTCATAGGAGACAATGCTGGACTAGATCAACAATAAACACAACCTGGTATAAGGTGGTTTCCTATGTTCCTTTTGGATCCAATTTTACCCCTGGAAAGGGTGCACAGAATTGCAGACTTCCAATGGTCCACCTTAGTTTGACCACCATCTTTCAGCTACATGCCATCAAATGTAGAATTCTTGGCTCTCTACACCAGTAGTCTTCCACTGGTGGATTGGGAACCAAACCTGGATCATGGGCCAACCTTCATATACATTTGTTTATTTTAAATTTGTTTTATTGTATTTTATAATTCTTGTAAGCCACCTAGCAGTCTTGATCTCTATGTATTCCAGTTCTGCGTTCACTTTTCATCCTCTAAGTTAGAAGATCAAGAAATACTTTTGTAAGCTGCCGTGAGAGCCTTTTTTGGCTGAATGGCGGCATAAAAATCCTTAAATAAATAAAATAAATAAATAAAGATCTGACTTTCAATTAGTACATTGAGAGCAGGATATTGTGAATCTATCTGCAAACACAAAGACCCTGCCATATTTCATAGCATTCACTTTCTGCAGCTATTAGGAGAATTTTATAATTGCTCGGCTAATTTATCTGAACTGAATAGGCAACGAAGTCTTCGTGTCATTTACTTTATGTTCATTTCAGTGTTTCGGCTTAACTTTCCAGATGATGAGCGTTAATATAAATGGAAGAACTTGCATATTATGAATAATTGGGTAAATATGTCTCCCGGTGCTATAACAATTAATAGACAAAGCACATCACTGATCTCTCTTCAGTTCTGTAGAAAAGTATGATAACGGGCACATTAGCCAAAAAAATCAGCAATATCTTCCATCTGTCATCTCAATTAACATTTACGCCTAAGGAACTGAACGTGGAGCTTTTACAAATTAATAATTCAAATCCCAATACTGTGTATATTTGCCACAGCATCTCTCGTCCTAGTTTTTCTTCATTTAGGGTTTCTTTTTTGTTGAGATTTTCCTTTCCTTATACTTCATCTTCTCGGGATTGCACACTCAAGGTTCTTCCAGTTTCAATTTTTGTTTTACAGAACGCTAAAATCTGCGCACCAGGCCTGCAGCTAGAGATGTTTTGGTAGGGAAACCTAAGGCTACGCTTGTTGGAGAACATTCGGCTATGTCAGTGCGAAATGGCAAAAAGAAAACCCAGAACTCTAAATATTGGTAGTCCTGAGAGAGCAATCCTAGAACCCCTAGGCAGTGTATGAGGAGCCATAGGATACTGAGACTGTAGACAGAGCTATGGCGTTGGAGGGGGAAAACCCTGCTTAGGTTTTTCACCCACCCCTCCCTCCCAGTTGATGCAGAAAGCTCTGTGGTGGTTTCTCTCCCAAGACCAGCCAAGGAGGAAAGAAGCCATCGATCTTACCCTGGGGATAAGCCCCATTGAACTCAATGGAACATACTTCTGAGTTGACATGTCTAAGATTGCACTGTTGGTCTGCAATCCTATACTCTGGAGTGAAGGTAGAAGATCTGGAGTGAAGGTACATCTCCAGATGTTCGGGACTTGGGCTCCCAGAAGCCCCTGCTAGCAAGACCAATGGTCAAGAATGCTGAAAAATGAAGTTCAAAGTACCTAGAGATTTACTTTCTGACACACTTGCCCAGAAGTAAGTCCCACTGAACTCAATATAAGTTACTTCTGAGGAGACAATGATCAGGTTGTGCCTCTTTCCATATCAAACTCCTTAAGCCTTGAGATCTTCCACTGAAGCCCTCTTGAAGTTGCCTTCTATAATGCAGATACAGTATTCAGCAGTGGTGTAGCAGAATCAGGGCTCACAGGGACACAGAGCCAGCAGTTTTTTATTAGCAGGATTGCTAATAATCCACCACCATCCTCCTCAGTCTTCCCTGTTCGTTCCCAGTTTAGCTGCAATTCTCACAGTATCTGTGGTGGTGGGAACGGATTTTCCCATCAACAATATATTATTCCCTATTGCAAAGTATTTTGGGGAAGCTTCCCCCCCCTTTTTTTTTTCCAGATGGGCAATTAAGATCCAGCAGCTTTGCAAAACACTTGCTCCTGCCAGAAGAGGATCATAGAAATGAATCAACAAAGCTGCTGGTTTTTCCAGGAAAATAGAATACTCGTCTTTATGTTTCCTTACTCTGGTTTTCTAAAACCCTAGTTCTAAACCTTATGCCAATTTATACCACTGAGCAAAATTCTGAGATGAACATGATCTGTGTCCTCGGCATGACAAAGTTCTCGCATCCTACCTTCTTTATTTCCCTGCGTGTTGTGTTTCTTCAGCCATTCAATGTTCTTTCTGATGGCTTCCAAATACGCTTCTGCTTTCCCTTTAAAGAGAAAAAAATAGGAAAGAAGAGAGAGATCAAAGCACTTATTAGCAGTTTAGACGTCTCAACTGGATTCGCATGACCATGAAGGGGGAAAGAAGCCATGGTGACTTAGAATCACAGAAGAGTAGAGTTGGAAGGGGCCTCTAAGGCCATCGAGTCCAACCCCCTGCTCAATGCAGGAATCCACCCTAAAGCATTCCTGACAGATGGTTGTCCAGCTGCCTCTTGAATGCTTCTAGTGTGGGAGAGCCCACAACCTCCCTGAGTAACTGGTTCCATTGTTGTACTGCTCTAACAGTCAGGAAGTTTTTCCTGATGTCCAGCTGGAATCTGGCTTCCTGTCACTTGAGCCCATCATTCCGTGTCCTGCACTCTGGGATGATCGAGAAGAGATCCATGCCCTCCTCTGTGTGACAACCTTCCAAGTATTTGAAGAGTGCTATCATGTCTCCCCTCAATCTCTTCTCCAGGCAAAACATGCCCAGTTCTTTCAGTCTCTTCTTTCCCCCTCCCTGCATGCCTGGGGGATTTGAGTAATTACCTTCGCTGGCATGGCTTGCCATGTTGGGTGAACCCAGAGATGGTGGATTCTGTCCATCCTTAACAACCAATGGGTCATTTTAGGGTCCTGGGCTGGCTTATTAACTATGGCAACAAGCCATCCCTGTCAGGTTAATATGGCATGGCAAGACGGGTGAGCGAGGAAAATTATGCAACCCCCCTGGCATGTGACTGGCACACAGGATGGGGGAACTAAGGCCCAGTTGCTTATGTCCCTCTCTGTCATCAGGCCCTTTGTGTGGTTAATTTGCTATATTTTGTTACAGTGTGGATTCAATTCAATCTATCATTGGTCTTACATTTTATGGGGCAATCCTGCAATTATTACATCTAAAGGAAAGAGCCCACTTGAAAGAAAGCTAAGGTCAGATCCTCCCCCTGGATTTGCACAGATTGATCTACCAAGGGCCACCCTAGTTGAACACAAGCCGTTCCCTCCTGATTTTCTGAGAATAATTCCCAGCTGTGAAATTAAAGCACTTGAGACTTGGTAATTTTTTTAAAAAACCCAATCCAATGAAGAGACCGACATGTAAATATGGCTGCATTTTCCAAGGGTTAAAATGGTATTTTAGAATAGCAACAACAACAACAACAACAACAACAATAATAATAATAATAAATCTTGTGCCTGTACAATGCAGTGTGTTTCCAATTTGAAGTATCAGCGAATCATTTTGCCTACGGTGCAGCCAGGACAAAATTAGCTTCAAAACTAAGCTAATGTGGACTCTGGGGGAATATAATAATTTAATGGATTCTGAACTTTTCTGGAGCTTCACGGATAATAACATGCTCGCTTTTGTTAGGAAATACAAGAGCTGTTAGCCTCCTGGAATGCTCTTACTGCCAGCTCTGCCTGTCTCATCCTGTCAAGAGCTGGTCGTTTGAGGAACAGATGAATTAAGTGCTAGCAGCTGGGGAATATTTGTCCGAAGAAAAATTCAGAAAGCTAGTCTATGTTGCGAAGAATAAATCAGGCAGATTCTCTTCTTATTAACTCACGTGTAAAGCCATTGAATTAAATAGGATTGTGTATGAGAGTACGGGTTCAAAATATTTCAGATGAATTTGGCTATAACCTATGATTTAAATCAGCACTCCCAACCTGGTGCCTTCCAGATGTTCTTGACTTCAACTCCCATCATCCCCAGCCAGCATGAGCAAGAGTTGGGAATCCTAGGAGTCATAGTCCAAAACATCTGGAGAGTCCCAGGTTGGGAAAGGCTGGTTTAAACAAATAATCCTGGAATACAAGATGGTAGCTCCTATAACGCCATAAATCAATATTGATTGGTTCACAGACGCCAATATTGGTGACTGCAGCTTCAAGTGGTGATTGGCAACGTATAGTAAACTGGACACATTTCTGGTGTCCTGAATCAATTATGGTGTGATTTAGCATCCTTCGATTATAGGTACTTTGGATTTTAATGTATCACACTGCTTACTCCACCTTGCTACCAAACCTTATTGGTGGCTGAATGTTATGTTTCGATGTCCTGACAAGGAGCTTGAGGAGGTCGGAGAACTACAGCTCCTATGGAGCTCTGTGCTGTGCAGGAATGTAGGGAGAAAGAACAAAGTCCTGGTATAACTGTGGCTGGTTACTCAAGGAAAGCTTCCTGACACAATGACGTTTTCAGGAGGAAGCGGAAGCGACACAGTGTTGGCATCTGCTTGACCTCCGATGGCAGGGAATTCCGTAGGAAGGGGGCCACCACACTGAAGGCTCTTCTCCTGGTGGACTCCAACCAGACCACAGGTCCATGTGGAACCACCAGGAACACAACTACTAACACCTGTGGCGATATGGGCTTTGCACAAGTGTGGTAGAGGGGAGGAAAATTCTGTTGACCTCTAGAAAGAACCATCACAGATCAAATATTGCAGAGGCTTTGCTTGCCTCTTAGCAAATCCTTGCGTACGACGCTGCACAAGTGGTTATGCAGAGAGCACTGAGGGCTAAAAGCTCCCCTTCCATCCATCATCTGTATTTCTTCCTGAGCCATTCAGCGGGCCGTATTTTTGACTGGAAACGAGTTACAGACGTTTGGTGTGTGTGTTTTACAACCTCTTGCGTTGCAGACTGATCAATATCCTCGGCCCAGACTATTGAACCAGCTAACGATTTTACGTTTTTAAAAAGGGAGAGATGCAATTAGGGGCGAATCTTAAGCGGCGGTGGCACACTGAACGTATTGAATTTGGGTTGCAAAAGCAGCGTTCTGAGTCTGAAAGGAAAGATAATGGCTCTGCTTGCATCAGAGATTCATTGTTGCTTTCCCATTTCCTTCTGCTTAGGGTTAACAGCACGAATCCATCACTGGATGGGATAACCTTATGACTGATTTGTTTTTCCAAGTTTCAAGCCCACCCTTTTCTCCAAGGAGTTCAGCCCCGCACCACATGCGGGGCAGTTCCATTTTTCATAAAAACATGGTACCATTCGGCCATCAGCAGCTTCCAGGTGGGAGCTAGGAACCAGAAATAGTTGCCAAGGAGTCAGAGCTGGTGAATACCGTTGCTGCCCGGGCAAGGTCCCATTTGGATAAGAGAAAGCTCATCTGTGCTGGTTCCAGGTTTTTGAGGGCCTCAATGGCCCCCCTCCCTCTGTGAGTCTACTTTCTTGCCACCATTGTTACCAGCTGCTGTTGGAACTCTCATTGCTACCACTTGCTTGCTTGACAGGTAGATAGCCAGAGAGCAAGTGGGCAGTGGCATCTATTGCTCCATCTTACCACCACGGCTGTTGTCCTGGCTGGAGCAATAGGCAGGTGAAGAGATTGCAGTGGGGGAAGAGGAGGACCAACTCCAGGGAGCCATTAGTAAGGTTGTACACTGCTTCGGGTCCAAACTCCGAATCTGAACTGAAGCAGGCCCATTCGGCCTGCTTCGGGCCAAATCTGGATTGGGACCGGATTGGGCCAAGGCAGTCCAGAGCAGACCGGATTGGGTCCAAAGTTATAGTAATATATAACAATAAGAGTCCTGCTACTCTCTCAAAATCAATAGGTGGTGGAAGCCAGTTTCCTTGTGGGGGCTTGGGGGAAGCCTGGACTCAGTCGATCAGCGGAGGAATTTCCCCAATGACCTCGAGGATCCGGTGCCTTGTAAGGGACCCCTGGAATATCAAAATGGAGCTCTAATCTGATCCAGTATGGTTCTCCTTATCTGTGCTTTTGGCAGCCAGCCATGGTAATAACTATATTAGATAAAGTAGGCCTGGGGAACTACTTTTGGGTGGGCTGTGGGCTGGATGAACCATCCCCACCCAACCCTCCATGGGCCAAATGATGTCTGGGGGAGTAGCTCCAGTCACAGATGGGAGATAATAGGATACTCCTCTCCCACCCTACCCTTAAGCCTCTAGGCTAGGTGGTGGGGCTTGGGAATGGGTGGGGCTTGGGTAGGGAAGGGGATGAGGCCCATGGAGGGCACCCACATCTCCACTGGCTGGATGGGGAATCTCCATGGGCCAGATTAAAATGCATGGGCCAGAGATTCTCCATCCCCGAGATAAAGGTTTGATGACACCTGCTGGAAATGATACAGCCACCTTAGGCTCTTACCTTTCGGCTCCTCATTGTTGCCTGTATTTTGTTCTTCAGCTTTTGTGGAATCTTTCAGCGTTTCGTACTCTTTTTCCATTTTCGCTGCTGCTGCTTTTGTGCTATCAGCCTCTTCAGTGCTCTTGTCTAGAGAGGTGGCAAGAAGACCATCTCCTTACTCTTGTATCCTCAGCATCTTCAAATGCACGTCATTAGGAAATCCTCTAACTTGTTATGTGTTGTATGGAACTTTAATGCTTTTGGGTGGCTTACTGATTTGGCAGAAAGGGTGCAGCAGCCCTAAAAAAGCTGTAGTACTACTGGCCACTCTTCACTGGCAACTTCCGCACATTGGATGGCTCCTTTAGAGTTGTGACTGAAACCCAGAGTGGATTCACTGCCCCACTGACATCAGAGCCACCAGCCTCCACTGCCATGAAGGCAATCAAAAATGGAGGGGATATGGGAATAAATTACACCACATACGAACCAGGGTTAAAGGAGTGCCTGGCCATAGTTCATGTTAAATCTTCTGGGAAAGACACTAAAAGAGGAGGGATAACAGACTAACGTAATACCTGATGGTAGTTTGGTTTTGGCACTGGGTTTTTCAAGTTTCTTTCTTGTCTGTAGAGCTATCATTGCATCCAGATTTTCTGGAAAACAGAAACAGAAAGTATAGCTTTATGTGGGACTCAATTTGATGGGTTAGCAAAACCACCAACAGTTTTTCTTGCACCACCAAAGTACAGATTTTCAGACATCTAAAAAGCAAAGTGAGTTATCTGGGATAACGATGCCGATTATAACATAAAGCAAAGAAATGAAAAACCTAGAAACCGAATCGAAACACACACAAATTCCATATATACCAGCAGCGTGCAAAATCTGTGTTTTTCCTGACCACAATTCTTTGCAATTTTTTCGGCCGGTGTGTTTGTGTGTGTTTCCTCATTCCAAAAGGCTGAAATTATTCCCTTAAGGCTTTAGTTCCTGGCATTTTCAGTAATTTGGTAATATGGCAGATATTTGGGTTAATTTTGACCCCACTCCTTTTGCTGAATGGGTGACACGCACGGCAGTCACTGCTGTTGTGGTCAAAAGATATTGTGCAGACGTTCATGACAAGATGGACAGCCAGTGTGGCGTAGTGGTTAGGAGTGTTGGGCAGGGAGCTGGGAGATCCGGGTTCTAGTCCCCACTTGGCCATGGAAGCTTACTGGGTGACTTTGGGCCAGTCACAGACTCTCAGCCCGTCCCACCTCCCATGCAGAATGCATTCTCAAGAGCTCAATCTTGCTAAGCGGGATTTCCTTCCTCCTGTTTAGAAAAGTTAAAAAGAAAAGAGTTGGCTCTGCTCCAAATCTAGACTACCCATCTGTGGCCACCAGCTGTGGTCTGAAAATGTGTGCACAATATTTGCTTTGAGTTATCCTAATAGGGTGAGTCATCTAGAGAAATGTCATCTGCATGGACAGTAGCTAAGCAACCGGGTGTCCTAGTTGGGGTTTTAACAAGATCCGATGTCATTGCTCCGCTGGTTGCCTTGGCGACTTAAAAAACGCACACAGTAAGAAGCTGAAGCCATTGAGTTGACAATCTTTCACCCATCTGGCTACCTATTTCTAACATTGTTCATTAAAATAAATGCCCCTGGAAGTGAACCGCTAGTAATAACTTCGAAAAACAATAACCCTAACTTGGCTTGGAAGAAGTTCTGTAGATTTCAGAGCAGGAATTCTAGGCACGTTCACTCAGAAGTATGTTTACTTCCAAGGTAAGGGTGTATAGGAGAGGGGTTGGGAACATCTGGCCTGTGAGCCAAATGCAGACCTTGTACTGAGTCAGAGCATTGGTCCATCTAAGCCCAGTATTGTTGACACTGACTGGCAGTGGCTCCCCATGGTTTCAGGCAAGAGTTTTTCATACCCTACACAGAGATGCTGGGGTTCGAACCTGAGACCTTCTGCATGCAAAGCAGGTGCTCTACCATTGAGCTTTGGCTCCTCCCCTGGGTTGCTCTCCCAGTCCAGACCTTGAGACTCTCCCCATGCCATGACCCCTCACCAGGCTCAAGCTTCCTGATATTCTTTACTCCATCCTTCTCCGTCCGCCGACTACAAAGCCAATGGAAAAAAACCTTACACAAGTTGGGGAAGGAGGACGCCTGGATGCAGATGTCTTGTTCTTTGCTCTTCTATACTGGAGCAAAGGTTCAAGTGTTACATCTGTTGCTCCAGCATGGCCAACACTGGCTGGGGATGGCTGGTGTTATGGTCCAACAGTTCGGGAGGGTACCTAGGATTATATCCTATGCTTGTCCTACTTAGCGAAAACCCACTGAAATACATGGAACTTGTTAGACTAACATTGTTCATAACTCACTGGATACAACCCAGGGGCGGCCTAAGGTGAAAGACAAGTTGGCACCCCCTCCCATTCCAGTATAAATGTTTTATTATTTTCTAATACACAAACAAACAAACACATAAACATGACAAAACATAAAATCAAACATCAACACAGAAAACATAAAAAAAAATACACAACTAAGATGGACTTCCGATTCCCTCCACAGCAAAGAATATGTAACAATATTTTCTCTTACTCTATAATTAAAAAGAATTTCTCTCTTTCTTTCATTTTAACATTTTCTTCTCATTCATTGAATCCACAGTTAAACAAGTTGTTGTTTTTTTCTAGTCTCTGCAAAAAGTCTATGAAAGGTTTCCATTAGGGGTGTGCACGGACCCCCCGCTCCGCTTCACTTGCAGATCCGCCATTTTCCGGATCGGGCCGCTCCGCCCCGCCCCCGCTCCGCCCACTTCCGCTCCGCTCCGCCCGGAGCTCCGGATCCGGATCCGGAGCTCCGTTTCCCCCCCCCCATAGGCTTGCATTGAAAGCTAAAAAATTATACAACTTTTTTTCTGTTCAAGTTAGAAACCTCATGTTTGGCACCATGACACCTCATGGGGATATACACACGCATGCCAAGTTTCAAAGCAATCCCATCATCCCCTGATTTTTGGCGAATTTTTGAAAATCGGGCACCCCACACACAACATCCCTGCGAGGTGGGCAGGGGAGGAGGGAGGGAAGGCAGGCAGGCATGCAGCTGGCATTTCTGGGGGCATAAGGAAGTGAGCCAAGGATAAGCCAGTAATGCATATAAAATGGAATAAATCAATCAATAAACAAAGGAGGGGTGGAATTAAAAGCAGCAGTGTTGCTCAATAAACAACAAGAAGAACTTTTTTTAAAAGGCTATATCTGTCTTTTACCAGCAATAGGGGGACGTGCCCGGGGGAGGGGGAAGTAGCTGCCAGTTCAAGACACTGACAGCCACAGCTCCGAGAAGAAGTAAAACGCTCACTTCGACTCAGAACAGGCATTGCTCCACCACTGAAAAGTGACCATTCACTTCAACTCATGATAGGCATTGCTCCACCGTTTTACTCTCTTTGGAAGGCTCTATGGCCTTCCAGTGCAGGAGAGAGTGGGGGCACGTCCACGATGAGATGCCCTAGGGGAGCTCATCCCCTTGCACCACATCGATTCAGTTGTTCACCAAGGTTAGGGTGGGGAGCAGTGCTGTGTTTCTATCTCTTATTCTTGGCTTAGTATATGATTTCAGGTTGTGTTTGTGCATTTGGTGGGGCTACTGTGTTAAAAAACACGGGGAAAAGCCCGTTCAGATGAAGAAAGAGAAGTTTCCCAGAATCCCAAGTTACCTGTTTTGCCTATGCCCTCCTCCAACTTTGGGATCATCATGACCGGGAGCTGACTCTGCCCCTCAGCCCTTTGAAAAAGGTATTTTTCCCGCCGATTTTTTAAAAACTTCTAGCCCGCGACCCGTACGATGCAGAAAGTTGAGAGTGGTCTCAAAATGACCCCCATCCACGACTCTCTGTGCACAAGAATTTTCAGAATGATAGCTTAACCCCCCCCCCAGTTATCCCCGATTCTTTCCCTCAATGCAATCTTATGGGCGAAAAGCCGAAAACGCAGTTTGAGCCATGCGGTTGACCCGATTTTCACAAAAACATTGCACGTGAACCACAGCACGCAGAAAGTTGAGAGTAGTCTCAAAATGACCCCCATCCACGACTCTCTGAGCACAAGAATTTTCAGAACGATAGCTTAAACCCCCCCCAGTTATCCCCGATTCTTTCCCTCAATGCAATCCTATGGGCGAAAAGCCGAAACGCAGTTTGAGCCGCGCGGTTGACCCGATTTTCAAAAAAATATAGCACGCGACACGGACAACGCAGAGAGGTGAGAGTGGTCTCAAAATGACCCCCATCCACGACTCTCTGAGCACAAGAATTTCCAGAGCGATAGCTTCAAAAACAACGTAGTTATGCGCGATTATTTGCCGCAATGCAATCCTATGGCGAAATGTTTTCAAGATGGCGACCGGAGCGCTCCGCCTGAACTCGGAGCTCCGAAAAATGGTCGCTTCTCTTCGCCTTGCTTCTAGGGGGTCCACGGTCCGCTCCTACTCCGCCTCTGGGTAAGGCGGAGCAGGCCAATCCGCTACTGCTTCTACGCTCCTAATCGGAGCGGAGCACATCCCTAGTTTCCATTTAGTTATAAACCTAGATGTTGACTTTTCTCTGATTATTGACGTGAGTTTTGCCATCTCTGCCATCTCCAACACCTTCAACCACCATTCATCCATAGTAGGTAATATTGAGCCTTTCCATTTTTGTGCATATAATAGTCTCGGTGCCGTAATCATATATAGAAACAGAGTTCCAAAGTTCTTTTTCATCTGGTCATCCATTAAACCCAACAAAAAAAGTGCCCGCTCTCATTCCATGTACGCAAACCAACTGGACTGGTTGTTGAATCTTCCTTCAGCACTGGAAATGGGACAGCAACTTTCACTGCACCTAAGGCAGCAGGCTAATTTAAGAAGCTCCAAACCGGCTGCACGGCACACAGCTATTTCTTCCAATACCAATTCCTCCATTGCTTCCCTCTGCCTAATGGTAGGGCCAGCCCTGATACAACCCCAGGTTGGGGAAGGCTGGTCAATTGCATATCTTTATTTACTTCATATGTTCCAATCGTTCCTATTTTCCAGGGACAGTCTTGATTTATTTTTCCTAGACTCTGTCCCTGGTAAATCAGTGTCCTTATTTTACATCTGGGTTGTGGTGTGTTTGTTTTATTGGTTTTTTTTGCCTTCTGGGGATGTCTTGTTAAACTGTTGCTAGTGTGAAATTCTGGAGCTGTCATTCTTCAGGGTTCGATTTCCCTCCACAGAGGCTTTCGAGGTCAAATCTCTGAAAGAGCGGGCTAGACATATCTTGCCTGTAGAGCACTTACACAGAAATGGGAACATAGGACACTGCCTTATACTGAGTCAAGTCATTAGTCCATCCAGCCCAGTATTCTCAACACTGACTGGCAGCAGTGGCTCTCCAGGATTTCAGGCAAGACATTTTCCAGCCCAACCTGGAGATGCTGGGGGTTGAACCTGTGACCTTCTACATGCAAAGCAGGTGCTCTGCCCACTGAGCCACAGCCCCTAAGCTCAGAGAGAACAGGGAAGCTTGAGATGGGTGGCAGATGACATCATCAGCCCTGCTCATCAAAACGTCCTGGTTCTTTGACCCTGTGAGCCCTGGTTCCGCTACACCCTGCTTGTGAATTGATATGACTTAGAAAGCTTCAAGACGAGGCTTTTATCACGCAATCGCCCTGCATCATTGAATTTGCCTAGAGGCAGGAGTTCAGCCGACACCGACTCCGTCTTGTAACCATCCCACGTTTTGCCACTGCTGCTTCTTTCTTTTTTCTTTCCATGAAAATAAAATAAAATAAAAACCCATCAAGGAGGAAAAGGCAGAATTAGCGGCACCATGTCTTTTGATTGATAGCACAAGGAGCCCTCCATCTGGAAGGATCCTTATAGAAACGTGACGTCGTGTTAAAAGGGTTCTGCTGAATTGTAGCAATGGTTAAGCAGACACATTTCTGGCTTGCTGTACTCATTGATGAAAAAATAATAACACAGCAGTCTTGGGAAAGCACCATTCCCTCAAAGCGTCCTTTGAAGGGAGCCCGTGGTGGTACTGCAATAATAGGAGAGGTCACGCAAACAGCTGTACATGGACGGAATGGGTTTGCAAGGCTTTGCTGTCTCTTTTTTAAAAAAATAAAAACACATTGGATTCCTCAGGCCAAAAGCATCAGCCGAGTGCACTGCCCTATTATTGAAACGGCGACCAGCCCTGCTGCTGGAGAGCAAGTAATCTGCCCATACAGGCATTTAACTGAATACACAAAGCAGCGATATTACTCTTCGTGTGTACATTGCCAGAGAGCTTCCATAACGTTTCCCGAAAGGGCAGATCTCTTTGCATAATCAACATATGCCTGAAAGGCACTTTTTCAGCCCACACTTGTTCACTTGTCAGCATAGCTTGGCGGCAAAGCGAATCAAGGCATCCGTAGCATCCAATCATTCTATAGGGAAAAGATCTGACATATCCCCCACCAGCTCAGTCATGTTTTTCTGTCCCCCCCCCCACTTTGAGTGCTGGAATAAAAATATTTAGAGTGAAATCTTAACCATGTTTAGACTGAAAAAAAAAATCCTACAACTCCCAGGATCCCCCAGTGAGTCATTGCCAAGATATATATAATATTATTGCATTTTTATACTGCCCAATACCCATTGCCACTGTAGGCTTCTGAGCACTCCTCTTGCCCCGTGTGCAGGGTTGCAGTGGGACCAGGACTCACAAGGAGGGAAATCTGGGACATTTGGATTGGCAGAGACAATGACATCATCTGTCCCGAGCTTAGCTGCAATCTTCAGCCACCTGTAGGGGATGCTTTAGGGTGGATTCCTGCATTGAGCAGGGGGTTGGACTTGATGGCCTTATAGGCCCCTTCCAACTCTGCTATTCTATGATTCTATAGATTTTCCCAACAACACACATACATAACACAGCGGACACAAGGACTGGCTTATCACTAATTTTGTGTGCGTGACACCCACAATATGCGCAAATAGAGATTTGTGTAAATAGCAGCTGAAATTTCCATAAGCTGTGCGAAACACATTGACTAGATATCAGAGTAGGATAATATCTATTTAAAGTAAGACAATCTGTGACCATATACATGCTCAGTTGTCTTTTCCCTAGCTGTGAACTCTAAACTAAGAAAGAGGAGAGACTGAAAGAACTGAGCATGTTGAGCCTTGAGAAGAGAAGCACTCTTGATAGCACTCTTAAAATACTAGAAAGGTTGTCACACAGAGGAGGGCCAGAATCTCTTCTTGATCGTCCCAGACTGCAGAACAAGGAATAATGGGCTCAAGTTACAGGAAGCCAGATTTTGGCTGGATATCAAGAAAAACTTCCTGACTGTTAGAGCAGTCCGACAGTGGAACCAATGACCTAGGGAGGTCGTGGCCTCTCCCACCCTAGAGGCCTTCAAGAGGCAGCTGGACAACCATCTGTCAGGGATGCTTTAAGGTGGATTCCTGCATTGAGCAGGGGGTTGGACTCGATGGCCTTGTAGGCTCCTTCCCACTCTACTATTCTATGAAAGAGTATGCTGTGGTGAGCAGCATTAGTCTTCAAGGACCTGGCTTGCCCACTCTGGCCCAGATGGTGGTGCTGGGCCTGTTTGCCACTGCCCTATCACTCTCTGGATGATCAACCCCCCCTCTCCCGGCTGTGGGCTAGTTCTCGCTGCAGCTCTGCCTGCAGCCTTACAGTCTTAAAGAGCTGAAAATAACAATTGCTTCCAGGTAGGGAAGCTTCTCAAAAGTCTGTCCCTCTTGATAAATTTTCACTCATAAAAATAGGGCCCTGGGGTGGGCAGCAATTGATCAAGCATATGTAACCAATTTGGCTTTGGAAAACGTTGAGGGCTAGTAACTTCGGTAGATTTATTTGCAAAAATGCTGTAAGCATTCCATCCTTTTGTCAAGGGTCTCAGGACATGTTATCTGGGCATGACCAGCCCACTTCCATTGACTCCCAAACGGATCCCCCATTTCTCTGCTGCACTACATTGCCTCCAAGTTGGAGGCTAGTAAATACAGACGTCGCTTTGGATCTTTGCTTTGCAAATGGCAGCACAGCGTGCGACTGGCATG
The DNA here is from genome assembly GCF_023053635.1 of Elgaria multicarinata webbii. NCBI lineage: Eukaryota > Metazoa > Chordata > Lepidosauria > Squamata > Anguidae > Elgaria > Elgaria multicarinata. The sequence goes on from NC_086186.1 coordinate 13,421,648, forward strand.
AAGGCGCCGGTTACTCCAGTAGAAAATGATTGGTAGGTAAAAATAACAGAGCCAGCTGACGGTGAATAATCTCTGAAGACAGAAGGGATGGCGGAATGACGTTTAACACGGCAAGGAATACAAAGCAAATTCAAACAGGGTTGAGTGAAGATGAAAGGTTTGTTGTGGATAGAGAGAGATGCTCTTGAAGCGAGGGAGAACACTTTGGAAAATGTACATTCATCAGAACAATGGACTGCTCTGCTAATTGCCTTGGCTTCTTTTCATCCCCCTGTTCTAGCTGGGCAGATGTGAACCGGAAAGCTGCATGACGTAGTACCTTTTCTGTGGTTGCAACCCTGCCCATCTGGCCATGTATCAACTCATTACTGCCCAACTGGGGAAATGTACTCAGCACAGAATGTTATTTCCATGCTACCATTTAGATGCAGCAACAGAAAGGGAGAGGAATGGCCAACTCCACTGTCCTAAGCAGTTAAGCTTCCAGGGCCCACGTCAAGGGTTGGCAAGGCTGGGCACCTGTCAAGGGACCACATCCGAGCTGATAAGAGCCTGCTGGAGCCGCTCCTGTTCTCCACTTTTGCAACCTGCTTGTTTAACTGCCGCTCACTCTGGACCAGACAGTGCCAGATTTACGAACAAGCCAAGTAAGCTATGGCTTAGGGACTCATATTTTGAGGGGGGCTCTAAATACATTTGAGATAACTAAAATGAAATTGCTTTAGCTTAAATACGTTGGAAGGTCTGCTGTGACGTACGGCAGAATTGCCTTTTATAGAGGAAGTGCGGCAACACAGCATTTAGTACTGGAGGCAACAAGCACAAACTAGAGCCAGTTTAAAGGCAGTTTCAAATCAACTTACTTTATTAGTGTGTTTATACACATCTTCAGAGAAGGCTCACACTGTTTTTACAAGCACCCCCTAATGCTGGATGGTACCCTTTCCTTACCCTTCCTCTAATAATCTAATACACTTTTCCCCCTCTTTATTTTTATGGTATGGGACCTTGGAGTCTTGATTTGGCTTAGGGCCTCAGTATGCCTTAATCCAGCCCTGCAACTGGACATCAATGATGGTGAGAAGTTGGAGCAGGAGATACCGCTGCTTGCTAGCTGTCCGCTTGTCAAGAAAGCAAGGGAGAGCAACAATGAGAAAGAAGAACAGGAGCAGCTGGTGACCATGGTGGTGAGAAGGTTGACTCACTAAGGGAGGGGGGGTCCATTCTGGGTGTTTTGCCCAAGGACTCTCAGAAACCTGAAGCTGGCCCTGTCCGGAAGCACAATGTGACCACGGGTGAAATTTGGCTCACGAATTGCGTTGCAATAAAAGACGCTTCGGATCACTGATCTCTTCAGAGAAGTAGCAGCTCTACCATTCTTGGCCACATCCATTTATTATGATGCCATTGACTGGAGAGAACGTTTGCCTCTTAATTCCTTCCTTCAGGCAGGCTCCTGGTCCACAGGAGGTGGGACTTGCCCGGCTTGGCAAAGAAGAGCAAAATGTGGGGGAAGGCAAGACATATGGTGGCATCTGTACAGGTCCATCTCTGATCAAAACAATCCTCCCCTGCTTGGTTGCATGAAGGCCAGGGAATGGGATGGATGAGTCATGGGTGAAGGAGGAAGGTGTGAACTGCTGACTAAGGAAGGCAACGTGATCGCGAGTGGTGCAGCAAAGTGGAGAGCATTGGGATGTAGGTGGCTGCAGCCCAGAATTGAAGGAGGAAGATGGTTGACTCAAAAGTTCTCGTTGCTTATTAATAATCCACCATATCGCCTCATCCCACCTATAAGAACGTAAGAAGAGCCCTGCTGGATCAAACTAAGGGTCCATCTGGTCCAGCATTCTGGTCACACAGTAGCCGACCAGCTGACCATGGGAAACTCACAAGCAGGACATGAGTGCAACAGTGCCCTCCTGCCATCAACTGGTGTACAGAGGCATACTAGTATCCTCAACCTACTGTGGTAGTTGTTGAAGCACTTTTCTTTGGGCATTCTTGGAGTGTGTTACACTTCCATGAGTCTGTTAGTTTTACCCTACTGTTAGTTTTACCCTACCCAGTGCCTGTTTACCCTACCCTGTGCCTGTTTGCATTCTCTTCCCCTCCTTATTGTTTTATTATGATTTTATTAGAATGTAAGCCTATGCGGCAGGGTCTTGCTATTTACTGTTTTACTCTGTACAGCACCATGTACATTGATGGTGCTATATAAATAAATAAATAAATAAAAAATAATAATACTGCCAGTGATACTGGAGGTAGCAAGAAGCCGTCAGAACTAATAGCCTTTGATAGTCTTCTCCACCCCACCCACCCTTTTGCAAGAGAACAATAAAATGGTCCCTGAGCATGGACAGAAGATACATGATGCAGTAACCTTGCTCTAAGGAATATGTTGGGGGACCACCAAGGAAAACCTCCTGCCCCCCAATCTCTATGATGGAAGAAAGGCAGGCTCTACGTAAACACACAAAGTCATGAAAAGGGAATCGCTTTTGATCCAGACAAAGGTCTTCATTCCTCTGCTGCATTGTTTTAAGTTTGAATCTGATCTGCCTCCTTAGCCTTACTTTTTAATCCTACCTTTCTTTCCTGCCTCCGCTCATACAGTTAAGACCTAATAGCATCATTCACAGTCTGGGTGATCATCTCTTCTACGCAAAACTGTTGATATCAGAATTCATCTTACCGACATTTCCTTTCAAAGGCCCAAAGCAAAGGGAAGGATCATCAGTCCGCTGCTGACCAGAATTGAGATGTGATTGAGTTCTGAGAAAGTGCTTGCAAGAACTCACTTGTCGAGGTGACTCAGCCGAGCTGCTAGGAAGAGACCTCTCCTTTTTCTCCAAGGTGGCTTCTGAAGCAAAGCACCAGCAACAGAACCTGGTCCCAGAAGGCCCTCAGATGGTCCAGATGGAGATGATGGCTGTTGCAAACAGTGTTGAGGAAGATGGCAGAGCATAGAGCTCCATGGAGCAGTAAGAATGACGGCATGGATCGCAGTGGAGTATCTGACCTTGGATCCAGGAATCCAAATTATCCTATGCCACCACTGCCACCAAATGCTGTCTAGAGGCCATAGAATTGCTCTCTTAGGGATTGTTCCTAGAGAGTTTCTTTTTAGTACTTCTGCAAGCCCTACAGTTCCTCCAAGTCTGCTAATACCACCTTCTACTAGCTACTACATTGTGAATTGATGGCCCTGTTTTGGTGACATTCTCTTTAATAATAATAATAATAATAATAATAATAATAATAATAATAATAATAATAATTCTTACCTGCCTCTCTATTCTGATCGAGGCAGGGAACAACAGCAAATATAAAATACTCTTTGTCTTCAACCCCACCCACCACTGGAATACAACCTCCAAAAGCATCTCCTAAATGGACATTTGGGCCTCAGACTGAAAGGGGGAAAGAAGAGGATTCTGAACACAAAAGGCCAGGCTAGAATTCAGCTTCAGAGATCAGAAAAATACAGTTGCACATACAGCCTTGGTATCTATTCAACTGGCCCAGGATTCAGAAGCTAAGATCTGTGCAGCTTAGAGAGAGAGAGAGATATCTAATAACATCATTCACTGATGTTCACTGCAAGACTATTCCCCCTGGAGTGAGATCCGGCAATGGTGACATAATGTTGGGTCCTCAAATCCCAGACCAGCTGTTACCGAGATGTGCTTTTAAACTTCCTGTCTCTGTAGATTGTCAAGCCAGGTGCTCTAAAAGCATGTGACTTCATGGAATAAATGATGTATGGGTTCAAATGCATAATTCAGGCTTGTAGCTTCACCCTCTCTCCCAAAGCAGGCAGGGGTATTTTAAGGCAACTACTCTAAAACAGCTGCTCTTCTACAACCTGGTAGACATCACTGGCTGATGCTCTGGATAAAGAAAGAAGGTTGGTTATTTATTTATTTATTTATTTATTTATTGATAATACAACAGATTTCTTCAGGATAATTGCAGGAGGGGTGGTAACATGAGCTGACTGACCATCTCTCCCAGTTAGTAAACAGAGATAGACAACGATCTCATTGCACCCTAGAAAGCAGCTGCACAGATACATGCTTTGGAAGTCCTTAAGAGACAGTTGTTTGGAAGCCCAGCCTGGGATCAATGGATCCCTAAACATTTCACCGAATGTGACCACTCAGCAGGGGCTGGCCTTGGATTGAACCCGTTCCAGTCGGCCAGAACCAAAAGCTGTGGAACCAAGGAAAACCAGGCTACAGGGGGCAGGAGCAAGCCAAGATGGAAGAGCAACTCAGAATTGGAGTACAAACCAGGATGCTAGATGGAGGAGCAAGCCTGGACCAAAGAATAACCAGGTACACACCAGGGCTCAGGGAGACCTTGTTGCTGAAGGTAGACTTAACTGCAGGGTTGGCTCAACCATCAGGCAGATGTCATGACCCAGGATTGGGAGCCCTCAGAGACTGAGGCCTCCAGTGACAGTAATGCCAATGACATGTCTGAACCAGTCCCAGGTCCTTCTGAACGGGTCCACTGCCTTGGACCTTATTCAACCCCCAAGAGGTTCTACTGCTTCCTGACTCTAAGCAGAAGACCTCAGACTCAGAAGACCTCAGACCTCAGTGAACAGGGAGACCCTGAGGAGCAGCCCCGAACGGAGTTTTCACTCCCCCAACCCTCACTCCCCAGGAAAACCAACATTTACAGCTAGATACAGCACCTGAGGGAGTGGAGCTTCCAGAAGGATTCTCCTGGCCTGACTATTAAACGCTGCCTGTTGCTCCAGGTCAATGCAATAGCTCCAGGACTGTACTGTCCATGGTGCTGAAATGGGTGCAAGTCTCCGATGTGAAATTACTGCCATCCCACATCATGCTTCCTTGTCTGAACCATCACCTATTGTAGATGATGGAAGCCCACATGGAGTGTGACAGCAGAGTGAGGTGATTGCCTCAGGTGGCAGATGTGGGGGAGCGGTGGCACCGTCTCCCTGAATCCCCCGTTGGAGGACATAACTATGCAGGCCACATGGCCTGTCCAGGGCCCCTAAACTAGGCCGCTACTTCAAGTGCAGTGGAGGAACTATCTTGTAACCCGTGTTGAAGTAAGATTCAATGGCCAGAACAGTTGGCTTCAGTACATGGCATGGGCAGGGCCTACCATCTTGTCCTTTGCCTCAGGCAGCAAAATATCTTGAGCCAGCGTTAGTTAACTGGAACAGGAAGTCCTCTTATACTCCTTCCTGTCCCACTTTGGTGGGCGGAGTTAGTCCAGACCCTGAAGGTGGCAAACACAGTTCAAAGTTTCACCCCACAGGGGAGCTGTGTCCAGATCCAGCAGTCCCTGACAGAACGAGGGAACTCAACGGAAAGACTGGCCATTTCAGCCATCTTAGCACAGTAGGAAAAGGAAGTGATCTCAGAGTTGCATCTTTCGGGATTTGATGGGAGGGATTTCCGTGGCTCTTGATCCTGTTCTGAAACGTATTTTGGTGCATATTCTGGTTTCCTTTTCAAAAAAATGCTTTTTCCCCTTCTACCTGATAGTAGCAACATTGTTCCCTATCCAGCAGCAGCAATGCTCCAAAGCAACTGCACACGTTAAACCTTTTCACAAACCATAGAAACTCTGACAGCAAAACAATTTGCTTCTTTCTTTCTTTCTTTCTTTCTTTCTTTCTTTCTTTCATCATGCTATATTAAGCTAATATCCTCATGGTTTCCTAAGCCTCTTGAGAATATCAGATCAGTATTTTGAAGGTCAGAAAATAAAGAGTCATTTCTCAACTGCGACGCTAAAAATAGGACTGCACAGAAGCAACTCCAAGCCTTTCAGAAAGTGCTTTCAGGTTTCCGCTTTGGTTGGCTGCTTCGATGATGGAATATTGCCCTGAAGAGCATCACAGACTGGCAAGGCATTGCTGGGGCTAAACGCTGCTCAGGGCTGATCCCTGGGACAACCTACCACATCTTTCTGCTCAAGGCAAAGGACAAGGCCTGTGAAGCAGGGGGTGGGGGAGAGGGAAGGTTCGCACATTCCAAGTGAGTGCAGGAAGTATTGCCCTCCCTCTGATTTGGCTTCATGAACTGATTGGCCATGTGTTTGCTGGCCAAGTGTTCCCTGATTGCCTGGATCTTTAAGATGAAGAATATTTTATTTATTTATTTATTTTATTACATTTATATACCGCCCCACAGCTGAAGCTCTTAATACTCTTAAAAAGAAAAGAAAGTGCCAAAGCAGCTGAGCTGCTGAGAAATGCAGTGAACATGAGAAAAGCTGGTGCAAAAAGTTGAGGTTTGGATCCTTTAATTTCCCAGTGCTCAATCCCAACTCCACCTTTTTGAAATTAAGTCCCACCAATTTTGAGGACGCTTGCTCCCATGTAAGTGTGGATAAGATGACATTGGAAACCTTTGCAATTTTTTGCCACTTGCATGAAGTCTTCTACTACCACATCATGCTACTCTTCCTTTCTGTCCCATCATCTGAATCTCCAAATGTTCTGTTCAATGTGGTAGAGGTTAAGGGCCTTTTTACCCACCCAAATTTATCTATTTATTTATTTATTAAATTTATATACCGCCCCATAGCCGAAGCTCTCTAGGCGGTTTACAAAAGTTAAAAACAATGGACATTAAAAAAAGTATACAAAATTTTAAACCATCAAAAAATATAAAAACAACAGTATAAAACAGTATCCATTTTAAACAACAACAGTTCTGGGGTCCATTAAAAAACAAACAAACTTAGCATAGGTTGTTAAATGCTGTTAAATGCCTGGGAGAAGAGAAAGGCCTTGACCTGGTGCCGAAAAGATAACAATGTTGGTGCCAGGCGAGCCTCATTGGGGAGATCATTCCATAATTGGGGGGCCACCACTGACAAGGCCCTCTCCCTTGTTACCATCTTGAGTTGTCAACAGAGTTACAATCCAGCAAGACTGTCGAAGCATGTGCATACCTTAAGAATCCCCTGTCTTCCTCCCCTCATTCCCCCACCCCACCCCTCAAAGTAGCATCCCTCCATCAGACTGCATCACAAATTACTTTTGAAACCCGTAGGTTTTATTTAAGTGGCTTGTGTATCTGGCAGCATGACGCAGGAGAGCCTTTGTGTTGGGGAAGGGAGAGAGAAATGAAAACAGTTCTGCTGTGTATCTTTGGATCACAGCCAACCGCCTCTTTTCCTTCCCTTACCGAGACCACAGAGTAGAGGCGGGAAACATCAACTTGAGGCTGGCAGTTAAATCAAATCTTTAAGAAACAAAGGGGAAAAAACCCTACAATGGAGAACCCTTCGCACTGTCCCCCAACCCTCCAAAAAGACAGCCGAACGAGGACTGAGTATGTTTGGCGGGCAGAAAAAGCAATTGAGGCGGGGGACGGAAAACAAGATTGTGGAAGGGGAATGGAATGGAATGGTGTGGCTGCTGTCCTGAACAAAGAACACTGCACGCTGCAACATTTTGTTGCAGGTTCCTGAATACCAGATGCTCGGGGACAAATATCAGAAGGAGGCTGGAAACCCCTTTTGCCCACTGCTTGTGTGCATCCTAGAAGCATCTGACCATCCAGTGCTAAATACAGAAGAATGGACTAGATGAAGCAAAGAAGTCTTCTTTTATGAGAGCCTTTCCCCAACCTGTTGCCCTCCAGATGTGTTGGCTGCAACACCCATGTTGGCCATGCTGGCTGGGAATTATGGGTGTTGCAGCCAACACATCTGGACAGCAACAGGTTGAGGATGGCTATGCTATGACTTTTGTCTTGCAGCATTCCTTCTATGATCTTCACCATACTAATCAGCTCAGTCTCTCTCTGGGCCTCTTCAGACAACACGCTAAGCCACGGTTTAGCCGCTAACCCTTTTGCAGCAAACGGTTAGTAAGCATGTTTAAACCAGACGAGTGTTTTATTGCACGCTCGTTACTGGGCACTCATGGATTTTTGCGGGTCCCTCTCACGATGTCGTCTGCCTCCCCCTGAGTCTCCTGCCCCTTCTAGCCTTCTTCATGCATCAAACCCCACCCCCACCCCAGTAAGTCTGACTTATTTTTAAAGACAGAAATTGCCACTATCTCCTGCTGTGTACTGTAGTAGCAGTGGGATCAAAATGGCCCACTGAATGGGCCACGTGCACGTTGTTTACTTCCTCTTTCAAAAGAGGAAGTAATGAGGGACAAATGCATGGGCGGAGAAGTGATGGTAAGCAAACGTGATTTCCCCCTGTGTGGTGACGCTCCAGGTCATGGTTCACACGACACGCTAAGCCATAAAGTTTAGCTCAAAATGCTTAACCGCTGTGGCTTAGCGTCTCATCTGAACAGTCTCTCTCTCTCTCTCTCTCTCTCTCTCTCTCTCTCTCTCTCTCTCTCTCTCACACACACACACACACACACACACACACACACACACACTTTTGTTGCGGCAAACCGGGAATTCAAATAGAATGACAGAAATACCAATAACATAAAAACCAGAACAAAAGAGAAAAGGCAAAGCAATCAAGCAATACTAACAATGAAAAGAACAACAACAGATGTGATTTTTTTGGATGGCTCAGATTGTCCCATTAGCTTCTACAATTGTTTATACTCAATGCCGTGGCTAGTGAGTGAGTCAAATTGATTGACTAAAAACCAACATAACAGGCAAACTACTGAGTTTAAAAGAGAGACGATACCCAGCACTTTGATCCCCATTTTGGGAAATAAATTAGTATCTGATCCACTGGGCTGCAAGGGCGAACACAGAGACCTTATATGTAACATTATCCCTAACACACAATAGGTAACCAATATTTTCTCTACTGTTCAGAGAAGGAACTCTCCAGAATCTCTTTCAGAAACCTATCCCTAGGAGAATTATACAGATTGCAATACAATGCATAATAGACACTGTCTTCTCCCTCTATCTGGCCACAAATATATATATGGCAATTTACGGGCATGCCAGCATACCTCCTTTCTGAATCCTATACTCTTGCTCTGCGTTGATCTAAATTTATTTACCATTACCAATCATTTACCAATGATAATTCCAATGTTATCTACATTCTGCACATTTTCCATGCCTATGATCTAATCTTATTCTGAATGAAACGGTTTCATATCAAGGCCACGGATATGTATATTAGATACTTCCAACAGTATCTAAAATAATTTGTTAGGAAAAATCACTGCTTTGAATGAACCGGACCTGATGTTGAGCAAATATAATCACTCAGTCCCCATGGTACAAGAGAAACAACATGGTAAGAAGTCAGGGATGTCCTCTTACCTAAGTAGGAAACACCTTCTTCGGGTGTGATAGTTCCATATTTGACCATCATCTTCACAAAGTCTATTAAGGTCTTCATGATCGTTATCAGCGTTTCTTTTTCCTTAACTTCTTTCTCTGCATTGATGAACAAAGTGTTAGTCTAGGCAAGTGCACGATTTGTTAGAAAGCAGGAACAGCATTAAAAATAGTACAGGATGGGACCACTCTTGAATTTCAACCCACATTTAGCTACAACCTGCAACAGAGGACCCCTTTTCATTTTTTTCAACACATTTGCGTGTCCCCCTCCCTTTGTGCTTCTCTCTCTTCCAGGTTCTGTTCCAGGGAGCATTCCTTAACTGACAGCCACATTTTTATTGGCATTCTTTTCTTGTTTTTGTAAGTATAATTTTAATATGGTGTTTTAATCTTTAAATGTTTTAGTTCACCGCTCTGGAATCTGTTTTAGATAGGGAGCAGTACACAAATTTGGGAAATAAACAAATAAATCTATGTATACACACAGATGCGCGCGTGCACACACACACACACACACACATTTATATATACATTTATTTGTATATAGCTTCATATCTAAAACAGATTCCGGAGCAGTGAAGAGAAGAAATGTATATATGTGTGTGTACACCCACCCACCCACCCCTGCAGTAACTTATTTATTTATTTATTTATTGCATTTCTGTACCACCCAATAGCCGAAGCTCTCTGGGCGGTTTACAAAATTAAGAATTCAATGTATAAAACAACAGTATAAAACCATAATATAAAATACAGCATAAAAGCACAACCAAGATAAAAACAGCAGCAATGCAAAAATACAAATTTAAAATACAAATTTAAAACAGCAAAGTTAACATTAATTTATAGACTGTTAAAATGAATGAAATTTGCCCATCACGGCACTGACAGCTATGCAGGAAGCCTCCTGCATACAAGATGACTAGAGGGCCCTCTGCAAAGCCAGAACTCCTCATCAAGGTGAGAGAGGCGGAAGCAGCCACTCAGCTTTGGCAGGGGACCGAGCACAGCTTGGGATCTGTCACAGCCATTTTTCTTTTTTAAAGGATCTCCCCTCAAAAGAGCACTGCTTGCGATTTTTCACAGGTGAGCAGCTGCAGCATCACCATCCTCATTGCCTTCTGCATCCTGGCTTGACAGAGGCTGACAGGCTAAAAGGGGGAAGATCTCAGCTAAGCAAGAGAGGGCTCTGCCGAACGGATGATGGCATAAGAGCAAAGAAGAGTTCCCGGTTTCTTAGGAAAGGCAACGATCCATCAAAGCAAGTCATTTCTTTCCTCCCTGGCTCGCTCAGGCTCATCACCGACAGCGTGTTTGCTCACACAAAGGGATGGCTGCCTCCTTGACATACAGGAGTCAAGGTCAGAATGGATGCACTGATGTGAATTTTGACCCTGTCTTTCTTCTCAAACAAGAATTGAAAATGGGTGTTTAGAGTCCCTTGCCAGTTTTTTTTTTTTTTAAAGGGATAGGTGAAGTCAGCAGTGCAGTGAAGCTGGAGTCTACTTTTGCCTGCTAGTTTGGGTCTGAGCTTGAAGCACCAAAGATCCGACTTTCTGTGTTTCTAAGCAGCTTTCTGTGTTTCTAAGCAGCAAAGATCATGAAGTGAGATTTCCACACATTCAGGGCAAAATCCTACACATGTTTTGACAGAAAGAAACCCTACAACCCCCTCATTCCTCAGCCAGCATGGGAGCTGTAGGACTTTTCCCTGTGGAAACATACATAGGATTGGGCCCTTAGAAATGTTCTCAAACATCGCCTTAGCTTGTTACGAGACTCACCTGAGTTAAGGCTTTTCAGCAGTTCATAAAAATTAGGGAAATACTGGAGATCTTCAAAATTGTCCTCAGGAGGCAGCTCGTTTCTTCTTTCCAAGGTGTTGGAGGAAGTCCACGTGTTATCCAAGGTATCATCTTGATCTGTATTTTTGGGCACCTCCATGCAAAGCATTAAAAATAGTACGTCAATATGGACACTCGAACCAAAAGGGAAGGGAACCACAGCTCTTCTGCTTTCTTATCTCACTGGAGCTAGCTAGAACCTCAAGGACAACAGGATCCAGGTTCATGCTTCAAAGATGTGGGGGTTCCCAATATCCCAGATGGCTTTTTAAAGGGATTACACACAGCCAGCCTCAACCTGATATCCTCCAGATGTTTGGGACTCCAACTCCCATCAGCCCCTGCTAGCATGGTCAAGGGTCAGGAATGCTAGTCTAAAACATCTGGACGTCACCACTTTGGAGAAGGCTGGATTGGATGGATTAACAGTTGTTAGCCATGATAGCTAAATGAAATCTCTGTGTTTGATGGCAGGATACCTGATGGAATCAAAGGGATCCCCATCACTTCCATGCACTGTTTGCGAGAACCCAGAGGCATCTGGCTGGCCACTGTTTGCAGTAGTGCAGCTAGGGCTGATGTCCAGAGCTCTGTCCCCAAATGACAGGTGATGGGGAAAGTGCCAGGAGATGAGGACAGGAACCACAAGCAAGACCAGCCTAAGAACAAGGCACACTGGTCATAGAATCCTAGAATCCTAGACTAGCAGAGTTGGAAGGGGCCTACAAGGCCATCGAGTCCAACCCCCTGCTCAATGCAGGAATCCACCCTAAAGCATCCCTGACAGTCACAGTCTTCCCCACTATAGTGAGATGTACTGGATTACCATTATTTCTAAATTTGCATCTATGCATACAAGTTAGCGTATACAATTGGATGCCCTCTGTTTGGATGACACATTTCTTCTCCTTTTGTTGTGTGTGTGGGGTTGATTCAGAAGTGGCTGTCGTGTCTCTCAAACTGCCTGTACTTCCAATGAAAAGCAAATGATGAAGCTTGCTAAGTAATCTACACAGCTTTTATTAAACAACAAATGTCGCTTCTACTTGAATAAAGGCTACTTCTTAGAAACGAGGACCCCTGAGGCAACACTACGCAAACTAAATAAGACAATTGTCCGTTCAAGAAGAGAAAGAAGTTACTTCTCAAATGCCCATAACTTCAAAGCGCTTGGTCTGGAGGTCAGTTCTGGTGTAATCCCTCCGACTTTCTCACGGCTTTTTTTTTCGCACTGTGCGTTTCAGCTTCCGGCGGATTCTAGCATCAGTTAGTATTATGGAATGCTGCCGGAAGCACCCTCACTCCCCCCTGAGTCTGTAGGATTTGGCCTTGAGGAGATAAGCTCTGGAGAGGGCTGACACCCAGCTGGGGAATCGCCCTTGAGAGCTTCCTCCCCCACTGGTACAGGCTGGCTAGTGTCTGGCGCTGCCTCTTCTATTTCCGAATCTGATTCTGATTGATTATCTGAAACACCTTCTTCCAAAACTGGAGCAGTAGGGTTAGACATGACAGTGGCCACCCTCCAGGAAGGCAGAGCTTTTACATCCCGACAAATACTCAAGGGATACGTGGCTGTCTTAGCAATCATGAAACCACTTTAATTAGTTCATCCCCGAAGTCATACACCGCCAAGCAAACATCAGCAAGCGGGCCAGAACTGAGAAGCGTTACCATTTCCCCCTCCAGTTTCTCTTTGGCATCGCTGTCTGTTCTGCTTGGGATGTAGCTGAGCTCTTCGGATGCCTTTTCCCGATCTTTTGCTTCGTTGGCAATTAGCTGTTGCAAGACTTCGGCTACCTCGTCCTCCAGGGTGTAGGCCTGGCTTTCCGTAATCTTGGGAGGATGGGGAAAGAAGAAGAGAGATGACATTTCCCCCGCTTCAGCTCTGCAAATATTTTATTCATCTGAATCCAGGTCATTTTTGGCAAGGTGGCTGGCGGGGTGGCGTGCGGTATTGCTTATTTTTCTCGATCAAATCACCTTGGGAACCCATGGTTGATTGTTGGGTTGTTCAGCATGGCTAACAAGCCACACTGCATGGTTAATGAGCTACCCTGCAGAAAATGTCCTGGATTCAGACAACACGCTAACCCATGGTTCAAGAAACAACCAATGGTTCAACAACTCCCACTCAACCACTGAGTGTGGGTTAGCGTGTTGTGTGAACATCCCCAGCATAAGGCAGTTCCACCTTCTGGGAAAGGGCCATCGTTCTGTAAAAGGGCTGGTCCTATCATTAAGTAGAGTGAGACAGTTGCTTCAGGCGGCAGATTCTTGGTGGTGCAGAGGGAGCAAAGCGCTGGAACAGGCTGCCTGCTCTGCACCGCCTAAGTCAGCCTGCTGCTGCCTCCTGGTGTGGTGGAGTTAGGACAGATGCTGTCCTTCACCACCACTGCTGAAGAAAGATTCAACTGCCTGTCTGGAGTGCCGGTGGTGGTGGGGATGCCGTCTTCACCTCAGGCAGCAAAATGTCTTGTGCTTGCCCCGATCACTAGCACAACACATTATTTGCAGGCAGAAGACCCCAATCTCAAAAATGTCCAGCAGGACAGGGCAAAGCAAATGTTGGACAGATGGACCGATAGTTTGACTCTGCATCAGGCATCGTAATGTGATCACATCCTGTCTTCCCAGTGGAGGCTGGTGGCTCTGATGCCAGTGGGGCGGTGCACCTGCTTTGGGTTTAAGTCAGAACTCTAGAATAGCCATCCAAAGTGTGAAGCACCTTGGAGAGCTCCTTTAGATTTCTGACTGGTCCTGACCGAAACCCAGAGCGGATTCATTGCCCCACGGTCATTGGAGACACCAGCCTCCACTCCATCTTTCCATATGTATAATCACAAGTGACACAAACAGGGCATCTGTCGTGCAGGGAGACTGGAGCCTCCATTCTTTAATTAAACCTGAATCTACAGTTTCCTCTTTGAAATCAATAGTGTCTAGCTTGATGCGGCTGAAGGCTTAATTGTACGGTGCACAACGCTGCCATTTGATTAAGACCGCACTAATCATTTTGACTCACGAGCACATCAGGACAGGCGGGTGCAGGTAGTGGAAACTGTAGCTCAGCCTTCTCCAGACTCATGGAAATTCCCAGCATCCCCCAGTTGTAGTCCAACACATCCAGAAAGCACCAGGTTGGGGAAGGTTGGACTTGCTTGCCGTCATGACAGTGGAGGCTGGTGGCTCTGATTTCAGTGGGGCTGCAAGTCCATTCTGGGTTTCAGTTGGAGCTATTTAAGGAGCCAAACCTAGGGTTGGGGGTGGCATTCAGCACCTTGGATAGCTGCTTTAGAGTTCTGACTGAAACCCAGAATGGATTCACAGCCCTGCCGAAATCAGAGCCACCAGCCTACACTGACTAATTATTTTTAAAGCTTGCAGACTATGTTTTTCATAAGAATATCACGAGCTGCTCTGTAAACCCCAGAAGCTCTGCAGCGGGGAGGCCTTAATTGAGAGTGCTTCTCACATCCTTGCTATTTCTCCCCCTTCTGGGCTTATTTGCCCGGCATAAAGCCATTCAAGAACTTGGCATCTTTGCACAGCGTGGCCAAGCATCAAACAGCAGGTTTAACTGCAGGGCGAGATTGATGTGAATTGAATCCACTGCTGAAAGCTGGAGCTCTGATTCAAATGAACATCCATTTGTTTCGGGATCAAACTAATCATTCATTCATTCATTCATTCATTCCTTTTCAAATAGTAACTGAGAGAAAAAATAAGGGTGGGGCAGAGGAGAGAAAATCAGTCCGAGAATGTAAATAAATGGATGCCCCGATACTTACGAGGCCCAGATTCAGAAGCTTGGAAACGATTTTGTCAAAGACTCCTCTGTCATTTTCTTCATATATTCTTGTGGCAATCTTCTGGACGATGTCCTCAGCTGTTAGAGGTGTCCCATCAAGCTGGTGAAGTCCATCTGGGTCATCTGAAAAGTATCACAGTTTAACAAGGCGGTGCCCTCTTACATCTGATGCATGTTGCTTTGACATAAGAACATCAGAAGAGCCCTGCAGGGTCAGACCAAGGGTCCATCTAGTCCAGCACTCTGTTCACACAGGGGCCAACCAGCATTTGCTGTCCTTTCGTGACACTCAAAACCAAGGATGGCAACAAGGGAGCGGGCCTTCTCAGTGGTGGCAATTATGGAATGATCTCCCCAATGAGGTCCACCTGGCACCAACATTGTTATCTTTTTGGAGCCAGGTCAAGACATTTCTCTTCTCCCATGCATTTAACAGCATATGTTGAGTTTTAATCGACCCCAGATCTATCTTTAGGTCTGGATGAGAGTTCAAAGTTGGTTTTAAATGAACGTTGTCTTTGAATGTTGTCTGGTTGTGTGGTTTTAAATTTTGTATATCATTTTTGATCTTTGTAAACTGCCCAGAGAGCTTTGGTTATGGGGCGGTATAGAAATAATAATAATAATAATAGCTGCCAAATGGTAGTTCTGGCTCTGCCCCTGTACTAGATGGACCTTCAATCATGGTACAACAAAGGCAATTCTAAAGAACACCACCCTAGCAGTGGTAATCTTCCTATGTCAATATGCTCTGAATTATGGATGTCAGAGACATCCCCAATGGATTCAGGTGAGTTTGGGTTCTGCAGCAGACTGGCTTTTTCCAAGGATCAGTTTTTCACTTGTGTGTGTGTGGGGGAGATTTGCACTAATTCACACTAACTAGTGTGAATTAGTGCATTTGCATCAATGTAAATTAGCACAAGTAGAATGAAATATTGGTTAAAACAAAATCCAAATCTATCAATGAGTGGACAATGGAACAAAAGATTCCGGACAACCAGTGAAACACAGATGGAACATATTTAACAAAAACTGCACATCCCTATTTTAACTTCAAAGGGTGGATCTAGTGATGGCAACTTTGGTGGGCTCTGTGGATCATTGATATTACTGGGTTACATCCAATGACAGTCCTGCATAGAGTAGACCTCTGGAAATGAATGGAGATTAAGTTCATCATGACAAATTTAAGTCCAATTCATTTCCATAGGTCCACTCTGAGCAGGACTAACATTGGACACGATCCATTACATTCAAAATTAGTTCTAGATATATTAGTTTTCTCCCACCAGGTTCCCCCTTTTTTTCTTTCTTTTTTGGTCTTATTTTAAGAAATTGTCAAAATAGTCTGAATATATTGACAAAACATAACAGCACATTCACACTATGCAAAAAAGGCCTATAGAAGTCTGTTGATCAAATACGGAGGCATTAGAAGAACTCGGTTGCTACTCCCCATGAATTTCTCTAATAGCATATGGAGATTACTATGCATCTGGAATGCATCCATGGATAAAAGGCGGGGAGTTGGCAGCAGCTGAACCGTTCTTCCTGCACCAAGCTGCAATCCGTAGTATTGCTTGGCTCCTGCGATGCTGATTTCTAACAACAGCATCGGTCTGACTCCCCACAACCTCTAGGTGTGTGGGACTACAACTAGAGATGTCAGAGAAATCAGCAAATCGGCTTTTCCCAAGTTGCACAGATTCTGTGGACTGCTTTTTATTTATTTATTTATTAAAAAACTTTTGGTGGGTATTTCTGCAAATTTGCATGAACACACTAATTATTATTATTATTATTATTATTATTATTTATTTATATAGCACCATCAATGTACATGGTGCTGTACAGAGTAAAACAGTAAATAGCAAGACTCTGCCGCATAGGCTTACAATCTAATAAAATCATAGTAAAACAATAAGGAGGGGAAGAGAATGCCAACAGGTACAGGGAAGGGTAAGCAGGCACAGGGTAGGGAAAAACTAACAGTAGAAAGTAACAGTAGAAGTCTGCACAACATCAAGTTTTAAAAGCTTTAGGAAAAAGAAAAGTTTTTAGTGCATTAGGTCACATGAAATGCCAACAGTGAGCAGACAACGCAATGAGAGATACCTGACAATCCACGAAACACAGACAGGATGGTTTAAAAGAAATCCATACATTCCCAATGACAACTCCCATTGACTACAATGCCAATGGCCATGCTGCCAAGGGGATGATGTGACTAGTTGTCCATCTCATTTGGAGACCAAAGAGTGCCGGGCGGGGGGGGGGGGGGAGAGGCTGGGTTAGACCAGGGCTTCATAAAGTTGGCTTCAAGGGATGCCCACTTGAATGGTTTGGGTTGTTCCTTTCGCTCTGAACAGTCATCATCTCAAAGGGGGCCAATGTTTGTATGAATGGGATGCTTTTCTCCTGAAAAAATACATTGGTGCAGGAGGCCCACATGAAACTGCATCCACAGCGGGGGCAAAGGGATAAAACCCCATGCCACTTCCCATCCAGGTCCCACCCTCCACAAATGCAATTTACACTTCAAAACACACTCACAAACAAAAACAAAAATTATTCCAGCAGTTCCTCCATTGTCAACCAGCATTTCCCAGCTACAGAACATGACCAGTCATCAGTGTGGGGTGTGGATTGCCCCATTGCATAATTTTTAAAAGATTTTTTTTTCCTATTTCTGCAAAGCTTGGGATTCCCCCAAGCATGGCAATCCCTTCCTCTTGCTTCTCAGTGGCCCGTTCTGGCTACAACTCCATTGGCACGCACTACCCCAGTTCACTATTAGAGGGGCGTGTTGGCTCCCCTTGGGAGTTTCAACCTGCCTTTCAAATTGAGTTTCCAAATAGCATGCAATAAAATCCAACAAGACAACAGAAATCGAATTACAAAATATCATCAAATACCATAAAGCAATTAAAAACCCAAATCGCACCCAGTACGTAGAGCGAAACAACAGATGAGAGAAAAGCATGCTTGCAGGTTCAGCTTCCAAAAGCACAACAGCAAAGGAAAGTCTTATTCACCTGCTTCCAGAAAGGTGATGGACTGGAAGTTAGGTGGGCCTTACTACAGGGATTTCCAACCCTCATATATAAAAAAACACTCATTGCTATATTGTAGCTTAAAGCTCTTCCTGCCACCAACTAAGACTTGGGAGAGCATTTCAACCTTTTAGAATGAGGGAAAACATGCAAAACCTGGTAAACCGCCAAATGATTGGCAGTTGGGGAAGGGGTGGAGCCAAGGGAAGGGGTGTGGCTATCTGGGGAACCTGGCGGGCCATATTTGGGCCCATGGGCCAAAGGTTCATCATCCCTGGTAGATATGGTTGCTCACACAACTACGCTGCACATTGAGTTAAAGGACCTGGTTCTTCTGCAACATACATTCAAAGCATGGTGTTTGGTGGATGAAGGCTAATCAAATACCTTGATATTTATAGTCCAGGCCACTTTTTGTGGAGTCATAATCATCCACCAGCCTGCGGCTCTTGGTGGAATCTGTGTCATCAAGGGCCAGCTGTTGATCGTAGAGCGAGCTTCTGAGCGATTCCCTTTCCTTTTCCTTTCTCTCTTTTTCTACTGCTGATTTAAGCAGGTTCAGGTCATCAGCAAATGAATAATTTCTGAATTCTGGCTTATTCTCTGGAAAATGCATAACACAGGTACATGAAAAAAATGTCTTCCCTCTGAGCAATCAGCAATATGAGTGAGTATTTAATGAGAATCAAGTTTACCTGTAGAGGCTGATTTTTTCATTTTATCTGCCTCTGCCTCAGCAATCTGTTTTTTTTGGGTGGGGGAAAAAAAAAGATTGTATATGAGTATCTGAGCCCACTAAGTAGAATGAAGGGTAGGTGTGTCTTTCCACACTTCCTGCTTTAGAGATACATATTTGTGCTGTTTATTCAGGAGCTGGTGGAAATATTTTTGTAAACAATGATTTTTAGGCGAGGGCTTTTACTGCAGAGATGGAGTACCTCTGGCCCATGGGGCAATTTGGCTCATGGGGCCAGGCCATCTGGTTTGTAGAGTGAGACCCCTCTCCCTCCCTGAAAACCTAAAGCTAAATAGAATTAAAATTAAAGTGTGTGTGTGTGTGTGTGTGTGTGTGTATAAGACATGAGAGGCAACAGAGGCCTCATCTACACCATGCAGGATATTGCACTATGAATGTGGTATATAAAAGGCAGGAGCCACACCAAGCAGGATATACTGGTATGAAAGTGGTATATAGTATATGTCAACGGGTCCCAAGTTGTCAGCGCACTTCAATACCAATATAAAGCAGTAGTGTGGCTCCTACCTTTTATATACCACTTTCATAGTGCAATATCCTGCTTGGTGTAGATGAGGCTAGAGTTAGGAACCATTGGTTGTGGGTACACTATCACCATGGTGGGAAATTAGACACTTTGAGCATGCTCAGAGATACTTTTATTTAATGCTTCACATATGTTAGTTTAAAGAAAGGACACGGCACTGCATTAAAAGAAAGGGTGGGGCTATAAAAATAATAGCTTGTGCAAGTGTTTTCCTTCCTACTTACACACTGTTTAGCATATTAAGAAGTTACTAGTATTCTGAAATATACATAGGTCAAAGCTATGAGATGCATTCTTGTGCTCAGGCTGATCTTAAGCCTTTAAAAATCAATTGCTCAAGGTAAATAATAAAGAATGGAGCATTATTAGAATTCTCTAGTATATGTTTCAACTAAGTCATTTGTAAGTGGCCATTATAGAAGAAACTACCTGGTAGAACCCACAAAATTTGCTCTTGCATGTCTAGTTCAATATTTTTTCTTGCTTTGGCTAACCTTCAAAACATTTGAGAACTTTATAAAGCCTTGAAGATTAACACATTTATTGGGCTTTGGGTATGTAAAGCCCTACTTAAGCAAGTGCACAAATATAATATTGCCGCCTCTGATGTCTCTTTCTTGCTAAAAGCTCATGTCATAATACGGCTGCAATGGTATATATGGACTTACTTGAGTGTAAGCCCCATTGAAAACAAGTTCAATGGGAATAGTTGTTTGGCTTTATGATGACACAGGGCATTTTTTTTAAAAGATGCATTTCCTGCACCAGCTCACATGGCTGCTATTTTGAAATTCATCTCTTTGAACTACTGGGACCCTCCAGACAATGAAAGGTAGGTCAATCTGCTGAATGTAACAATGCCAATTAATATTTGTTCGGATAATAATTTTACCTACCTGTTCTTCTAGTGGTCTCTCAACACTTAATTCTCTGTTGTGTATTGATTTATCTAGAAAAAGACACATATACATACAGTTGTGGTATGCAGACAGTCTCTCTCTCTCTCTCTCTCTCTCTCTCTCTCTCTCTCACACACACACACACACACACACACACACACACACACCAATCAGCTAGTGATTGATCCTCTGCACATGTTTAAAGATGCTGAAACTAGGTCACAAAGAAGCTTTTAAGTTAGGGAAGGAGCAAATAGTTTGGGCCTTGCCTTTATTTAAGAAATTAGCACTGAGTACTTCCTTCACACTGGATTCCTCTGCTGCTTTCTCAACAGAAAACACACCCACACATTAAAAATAAATAAATAAAACAACTTATCCATGAGCTGGACCAAAATAGCAGTAACGTAATCGGATTGGAATAATCAAGAGATTAAAAGGTTTTATGACATGAAGAGCAACCCACACAAAGGGAGACATGGAAAACTGCTACACTACAGATGAGGAAGCCTCAGAATGCACTTGAGAAGGAAGAAAATCCGGAATAAATGAGGGCATGTTTATCTTCTCCAGTGATCCAGAAATGAAATGAAATGAAAAGAAAGTGTTGCCATTTTGCTTTCTAACCTGGCACATGCATCAACCTTGACCTGCTAGGATTTAGATCCATCTTCCCGACCCCATGCCCTATAGATGTGTTGGATTGCAACTCCCATCATTCTCAGCTAGGATGGCCCATGGGTGAAAATGCTGTGGTCCAACACACATCTAGAGGGAACTGAATTGGGACCACTGGTCTAGATCCTTGGGACCGACTTCTAAACAGAATGGTAATATAATAGGTGAAGTGCTTTTAGATCAAACTCAATCAACTTAGTATGTGGATTTAAAAAAAAAAGACTTGAGGTTCTCATAACCCTTCTTCAGGCTAAAGGGGGGACGAATGGGTAAAATGCAATGTAAAGTAGACCCATTGAAATGAATTGGAATTAAGTTAGTCATTACAAATTAGAATCCCATTCTTTTCAATGGACCTACTCTAAGTAGGGCTTATGTTGGATTGTACCCAGTGTCCAGAGCAGATTACAGCTACCCCATCCTGGGAAGTTTCAAAATGGGTCCCCTTGTCACGTGAAGTTCAAATGAGTTAGCAGAAGGTACCTACCTCCTTTGGTGCCTTCGGGCTTGGGGAAGCCATTTACATGGCCTACGATCAATGCCATTAGCGGTATCAGGACAGCCAGCTTGAGAAGCATCTTGCTTACCCTTGGGTCTTCTGCCTTGGCCGCGGTTTGGGGAAAGAAAGTCAGAGGCGAAGGGGTGGGGTAGGAGGACCCCTCCTGGCTGATT
Organism: Elgaria multicarinata webbii; assembly: GCF_023053635.1. Taxonomy (NCBI): domain Eukaryota; kingdom Metazoa; phylum Chordata; class Lepidosauria; order Squamata; family Anguidae; genus Elgaria; species Elgaria multicarinata. The sequence continues at coordinate 13,443,178 of NC_086186.1, forward strand.
GAGCAAGATCCAAGGGGCGTTTAGACAGGATGCTTCCTCTTCCCTTCCTCCAGTAGAGCTTTGTGTGTGTTAATGCTTCCCTGCCGGGCTCAATAGGACCCAGCTTGCGCCCGCGGGAGCGGCTGCAAGAAACTGGGAGCTGTCCAGACCTCTTGGTGCTGAAATCACCGCCGCCGCGTCTGCCGCTGGACCTCCCAGCTCACTTTGGCGTGAGGCTAGAGAGATGCCTTCTTGCTCTGTTCTTTTTTTCTTCTTTCCTTGATCGGGAGATGAGCTAGTTCCTTTCCCTGTTGATAGCTCCGGACAGGGATGGGAGGAGAAAGAAGGGGAGGAGACCAGGGAGGAGAACTGGAAGGGAGGGGGGCTGCGGATGCGGGAGCATGCGTGCACCACCTGGTCCTACACACACACACACACACAGCTCTAACCCAGACTCGCCTGCTGGATGGAGCAGATCTTACAGAGCAAGCGGAAAAAGCTTTCAAATCCAGATGCAAAAGACCCCCTGCCTTCAGATTTGCAAGCAAACAACATCCCCACCTACAGAACGCCCCTGCGACCCATTCTAGCAGCAAAAGACATTGGTAGTAATACACACACACACACACACACACACACACATTAGCAACGTCCACGTAAGTGATGTGCAAGGCCTATGATTCACATTTATGATGTGTGTCATCTTTGCTTCTCAAACGCATGCAGGTCGGGAATAGCATCACTTCCCCACTGAGTGATTCCTGAACAAAGCCTCAGGCTGAGTCAGAGTACATTTATTATACCACATCTGGTGAGGTTTCAGGAGAAAGGATCACTTTGCAGCCAGCATAGGAAAGTTGGATGCTACACTGGTGTTCCCCCTCATTGAACTTCCAGTCCATTTCAGCAGCCTAGCACAAACACTAACCCACCTCTTACATTCCGCTCACACTCTTTGCACATGGTATTTTCATCTTCCCTACTGATGCAGGACATGATAAATCAATTTAGCACCAGTTCACTTTCCATCTTGTGATGATCAGGATTTAAAAGGGCAGGCATGAGTGGCAAACATAGAATTTTGAGGATTCCTTATGAGTTTCCAAGAGAGAGAACAGGATCAGAGGCCCATATTAAATAGTTGCCATACCAAGAAAAATCCTAAATCCATATTAGTGCAATACCTTTGTTACTTCACAAAAATGTGCAAGCTGTTATAGTTGTTCTGATCTTTTGGTTGGCCTAATGAAGGTATTACGCTAACGTGGCATTTAAAATACCTTTCCTTTATTTGAAGCAGATACAGACCAATATATGCCACAAGATGTGAAGAGTTTATTTTTTCTTCCTGTAATTCTAAAGGTCATGGAGGACACCAGAACAGAGGCGTTTTAAAAAGCAAGCCAATTCATGAAGAGGCCTGTTTAATGTAGGGTTGTCTGAGAAACCTGCAATGGGTTCAAATGGATTCAGATTTCTATGAATCTGACCTGTGGATTTTACAGCAGAGTCATATGGATTCTGTAGACTTGTGGATGGTTTTTCTTTAACTTTTTTTGGGGGTTGTGCAAATTAGCACTAATGCACACTTGTAGAAGTGGAATGAAATACTCATACGTTCCTTTTAAAAATATCTTAATCCATCAATGAGTGGATGGAACAAAAGATGCCTGACAGTCCATGAAACAGAGACAGAATGGATTTATTTATTTATTTATTTATTTATATTTATTTCTCATATTTTTACCCCACTCCTCAGCCCCCCAAAAGCTCTTGTAGCAGCTTACAATCAAGTAGCAAAGAAGACAGTCCCTGCTGTCAGGCTTACAATCTAAGAAAGACATAACACACAAGGAAAAGGAGTTCAGGAGGGAAGAGGGAAAAGAGAGAAAGAAATTAAGCAGACTAGCAACAGAGCTGATTGGATTGTTCTGCTCCCGAAGGAGGGGAGTCCAACTGGAGCAGACCCTGGTGTCTCCTCTGCCTGTTCTGTCCCCCTTGCTCTTTATTCTTCCCCACAGGGTCAAGATGTCAATTTTAACAAAATCTGTACACCACTAGTTCAAGGAATGGCTTGAGGGCATGCAATGGCTTGAGGGCATGCAATGTAACCAGCTTGCTCAACCAAAGCAGGTTTGGATCTGGCCAGTGCCTAGATAAAGAAGCAACTGAGAACCCCAGGATCACTACCTGGGGTTCCATAATGGAAGAAATGTGGGCTATAAATGAACTAAAACAAATAATGGTTTCAGCCATGTGAGCTTAAGATTTGAAATATTACAAGCAACTGTTTCACCTCTTACAGGTTCTCCCTCTTCAAGCGTTATGGAGATAGCTGAATTCTAATTATTTCCCTGAAAAGACAGGTAAACAGTCTCACAATTGCAAGTTGGACATTTGAGTAATTGGAATTATCAGCACTCCTGAATATTTATTGCATTTCTTATTGCAGAAATGTTTGGAAATACATTGTTAGAGGCAGGTGATGGGAAGATGAGTAGTAAAGAGACAGCAGACATATCTACGATTGGGTTGTAATCCTTTCCTTGCTTAATTGGGAGCAAGTCCCATTGAACTCAGTGGTGCTTACTGCTGAATAGACCTCCCTCAGATCAGGCTATTCAGGTGCAACGTGCTTTGGAGTCCTTAGGAACACAGGAAGCTGCCTTATATTGACTCAGACCATGGGTCCATCTAGTCCAGTACTGCCAACACAGCAGCTCCCCAGGGTTTCAGGCAGGAGTTTTTCTTGCCCTACCTGGAGATGCCAGAGATCAAACCTGGGACCATCCGCATGCAAAGCAGGTGCTCTACATCTGGATAAAAAGCCTATGAGGTTTCCTAAAATTTTCACTTAACAACTGGGGGAACATATTGTGGCTAAGAATACTTTCAGAGTCCAGAGTCACGCAATGATTCAGAGACATCCTAATGAGGGTTTGGTCTCAGGCATGGTGGCTTGAAAAAGAAAAAAGAAAAAAAGAGTGAACCACACACATTGACTAATTGAGGTACTGAAAGAAACACCTGTTCGCTCCCATTGGAATCCATCTGACCATTAAGATCATAATTGGAGGACTCTTCTCTGTGTGCCCCTCTTGACACAGGTTAGATGGATGGTGATTGATAAAAGAGCCTCTCTGTAGTTGCACCCCAGTTTGGAAACGCTCATCCCGGAGTTACTTGTCTTGACCCTAAGTTTAATGAGCTTTGGCTTTGATGCTATTCTTTGTTGATTGCTGACCTCCTCCTCCTCCTCCTCCTCCTCCTCCTCCTCCTCCTCCTCCTCTTCTTTTTCTATTTGTTAGGGATAATTGTAATGGTGTTGTTTATTTAGTGTTGTTTTAATTGAGCTAGAGTAGGCTGCTTTGGAATTATTTTTAATTATAAGGTGGTGTACCATTTTTAAAACATGCAAGGAAACAAAATTTCTAAGACATACAAATTATACTCTCTCTCTCTCTCTCTCTCACTCACACACACAGAGAGAAATATATACAAACACTCACAGATGTGTTTGTGTGTTTATGTGAGTCTTTAGTTATGAAAACACTCTGCACACACTCAGAAATGTGTCTAGTATTACTTCACACGTTCCTAAGGGTTAAGTAGAAGCTTACTTCACACATGCTCGACATGGCATTGTTATTACTTCAATGCACTATCTGGGTGTCCCTGATGTATTCTAGCTCTCATCAAGCCCTAAGCATATTATCATCCTACAGATTACAAAAGGAAGGAAGTACATTAACTGGAATCTTGGGTCAGTTTTAAGCCCTAGCAGATTCACAGCATTATGTTGAAAAAAGGAAGATTCTAAAGGAAGCTTTCTGGTATATCTCGACAGTGCCATCTTTAGACAAGTATCAATAGAAATCACAGCATGGCGTCGAAACCAAAGATGCAAATGACTGAAACAGAAAACCCAGGCAGATCAGTTTCCGGGCTTAACGTGGCTTCATTTCTGTCCCACCACTGTGCTTGAAGGCTAATATAATGAACATGTAGTATGCATTTTAAATTAGGTTCTCAATGCTATTAACCCATCTTAAAAAGAAAGTCTTGCATGTTTTCTTCTCCTCCTTCCAACATAATTACCCCATGCTCAGTAATATACCATCCAAATTCAGAGCCAATTACTATGAGAGGCCCAAGGCAAAGGAATGAATTGCTGAGGATCCTACTTCTATTGTATTTTTAATCTGCACAATAACCAATGCTCTCTAAAGAATTACAAAAAAATGTAGGTAAAAAATGTAAGTGAGCAGAAATCCCATGAATCTGATAGCATAGCTGGCACCAATGGATAGAAGCTGTTGTGTACTTTTTTATTGCCTTACCCCTTCAACTCCCAAGCTATCCATCCTTTTAGAAGATGTAGTGGTTTCAATTCTTTTCCTTGATGGCACTTTTCATGGCTCTGAAACCTCACACATTTGCTAGCTAGTCCACCATAGTCACAGTGCTGAGAAATATGATGGTTACGTTTCACATCACTCTGTCACACAAGTGTTTTTAAAAAGTAGGAGGGAACAGAGGAGCCAGGATCAGGACAGGAAACAAATCACAACCTTACATCCCTAAGGTCAGCCCATGTGCCCCAGGCTATCAACAGTGTTACTTATTTAAGAGCCCTGGAAGGAGGAACCAGTTAGATGCAGCTAAAATAGCAGCAATGGAAAGTAGTGCTGAGTCAGTATATAAGAAATGGTAGCACAATTTCTGCTGCAGTGTCAACCGTATTTCCCAGAGGGGGCAATTTAAAGCAAACTCTGACCACACTTTACCAGGGCTACTCATGACTAAACACCACAAACAAACGTATTTCTGTCTTGGAATGGAATGAGAGACTGCATGAAATGTGTGAATCAGGGCTTGTGTCACTGGAAGTTCCTTATCTTTCTCTAGTCCCAAAGCCAGTGGACAAGAGGTTGTCTAGAGCTAAAACTAGAACAGGAAATGATGGGCCAACTGGTGGTCATCCGTGAGGGCTGATTTTAGTTCAGGAGTGATCAGTTGCTGACTACTGCAACTGTCACATTCTGCTTTAGTAATAGACTCTTCTTCACTGCAAATCCACCTCTGCTCTGCATGGATGGTGTAAGAGTAATGTATTGTGGTAGGTGCATGTTGGGAGTTGTAGGAGAGGCATGGAGGGGAGCTGAGAGGAAGAGGAAGTAAAGGGGTGGAGTCAGGAAGATTGGAGTGTGTTTGTTAGAGTTGCAGTCTAGGCCGAGAATAAAGGAGTGTTTAAGAAGATGTCTCTGGTGTCTTAAGATTCTTGCAATACAACAGTAATATGTATATAAAATCTCAGAATTATTTTTAAAGTAAATTTATTCAAAAACTAGCACTATTCAGCTGGTCCATTTACTGACCCAATTGACCTGAAACGCATAGTTGTAAATTCAACTGCCTGCTGGTAAACATGGTACTTTCGAACACCAGATTTTGAAATCAGCAAATATAATTGATTTTGCATGAATATTGTTTTCAGATACCAGAAAAATCACTAAATAGGTTGTGTAGAGATGGGAACACTCTTTTTTGGAGGGAACTCATCTACCATTAACTGATCTTATTTCTGAGGACCTTGATAAGCTTGAGGAACTCTGAAGAACTAGAGTTTGAAAACTACCCTCTTTACCTTAATATTCTTACATATGAAGTTGTGTTTTGCTGCCACCTTCTGGCTTCTCAGAATCTATTCGTTAGGAGTATCACCATCTCAAAAGCGTGCCCACAATTTTGTGTGTATTCCATAGATCCTAACAAAGACATAAACCTTCGTGGCTCACTTTTGTATTTATTAATCATGTTGTTTGCAGTGCACCACAGTATTCACAAGACAGAGTCCAAAAAAATAACTTAAAAATGACTCTACTCACATGTTGGGAAACTGAGCAAAGATGTATATCAGTGAAATATGCTTTAGATCAATAATTTTAATAAGGAATGAGTGAAATAACTATGCTAAGAATTACAGAGAGGATTAACCCCCACCCCCATGGCTTCATTAGTTTCAAAAATGGTCCTCGGGCAAACCCCCCACCATCCTGTCCCCATCCTGTGAGATACAGGACCTTTTTCTGTCTAAACATGCATAGGATTACATCCTTATCTTACTGACATTGTTTTTAGTTGTTAACATTGTTTTACATACTGTACGTTAAAATTTGTACACTTTTTATTATCTTGTATCTGTGGTTTGCAATTTTTGTGAATTGTTGGGGGCAGGCGGTAGAGAAATTTATTTCATTTCTCTATGGGGCGGTTTGTTGTTTATTCGTTCAGACTCTTCGTGACTTCATGGACCAACCCACACCAGAGCTTTCTGTTGGCCATCGCCACCCCTAGCTCCCCCAAGGTCGAGTCCGTCACCTCCAGAATATCATCCATCCATCTTGCCCTTGGTCGGCCCCTCTTCCTTTTGCCTTCCACTTTCCCTAGCATCAGCATCTTCTCCAGGGTGTCCTGTCTTCTCATTATGTGGCCAAAGTACTTCAGTTTTGCCTTTAGTATCATTCCCTCAAGTGAGCAGTCTGGCTTTATTTCCTGGAGTATGGACTGGTTTGATCTTCTTGCAGTCCAAGGCACTCTCAGAATTTTCCTCCAACGCCACAGTAGAGAAATGAAATAAATAAATTTGTAACAACAACTCCCCTCAGGGCTTCCAGGATGAGGACATCCTACTAATTCCAGAAAAAACATCATCATCATCACGACAACAACAATGCCCCTCAGGGCTCCCCAGGCACTTGTGGCTTACTTTATCCCCAAAACTCCATAACAACTCCTCCTCCTCTCAGGGCTCTCCAAGTACATGTATGTATGTATGTATGTATGTATTTATTTATTTATTACATTTTTGTACCGCCCAATAGCCGAAGCTCTCTGGGTGGTTCACAAAAATTAAAACCATAAAAAGCATAAAAAACACCCAACAGTCTAAAAACACCAATACAAAATACAATATAAAAAAAGCACAACCAGGATAAAACCACACAGCAGAAATTGATCTAGGTTAAAATACGGAATTAAAACAGCTAAATTTAAATTTATTTATTTATTTATTTTATTACACTTATATACCGCCCCACAGCCGAAGCTCTCTGCAACTTTAATTACAACAATTAAAAATGGTAAACATTAAAAGTATACAAAATTTAAAAACCATCAAAAACATAAAATATTTTATGTTTAATTTAAGTTGAATTTAAGTTGAATTAGGTGTTAAAATACTGAGAAAATAAAAAAGGTCTTCCACTGGCGATGGAAGGAGTACAGCGTAGGCGCCAGGCGGACCTCTCTGGGGAGCTCATTCCACAGCCAGGGTGCCACAGCAGAAAAAGCTGCTAATCCCAAAAATGCCAAAATAACAACAACAACCTCCCCTCAGGGCTCCCTGTGTGTGCAGGTCCTACTAATCCCAGAAAAGCCATCATAACAACAACAACAACAACAACAACAACAACAACAACAAAACACTCTTCAAATACTTGAAAGGTTGTCACACAGAGGAGGGCCAGGATCTCTTATTGATCTTCCCAGAGTGCAGGACACGGAATAACGGGCTGAAGTTACAGGAAGCCAGAGTCCAGCTGGACATCAGGAAAAACTTCCTGACTGTTAGAGCAGTACGACAATGGAACCAGTTACCTAGGGAGGTTGTGGGCTCTCTCACACTAGAGGCCTTCAAGAGGCAGCTGGACAGCCATCTGTCAGGGATGCTTTAGGGTGGATTCCTGCATTGAGCAGGGGGTTGGACTCGATGGCTTTATAGGCCCCTTCCAACTCTACTATTCTATGATTCCCACACTAGAGGCCTTCAAGAGGCAGCTGGACAACCGTCTGTCAGGGATGCTAGGGTGGATTCCTTTACAATCTCCATTTACTCTTACCCAATTCTTTGTCCATTGTTCCAATTGCCAATAATTTAACCAGGTTAATTTCTTTTCTTTTAAAACCTCTTCTATTTTCTCACATGTATCCATCCCTCTTAACCAATCTTTTAGCTTCATTTTATTTTCCTCTATTAAAATTTTGCTCAAAATATTTTTTAAATTCCCAGGGAAATTCCTTAGCATTATCATCGGTGTTAAAGGAGAAATGCTCGAGAGTAACTCCTTTTTGTATTTTTTTCCATATTTCCCAGTGGAGCTTTAAAAAGGGATTACTTATTTTTTCAATCCAGTTTTTACTTCCTTCACCAAAAAATATATTTTCCAATTTATAATCTATATCGTTCTAGTATTATCTTCCAACCATTCTAAATCTCCACCTCCTAACATTGCTTCTGCTATGTATCTTAACCTATTGGCTGCGTAATATAGTTTAATATTTGGGAGTCCCAATCCTCCTTTTTTTTTAACTTAAGTACCATTTATTTTTATTTATCCTCGCTTTCCTATCCCCATTACATAGGGTGACCATATTTGGGAAACCAAAAAAGAGGACACCTAGTGTGTGTGTGGGGAAGCAGCTTTCTGAGTCCTGCAGAAAGTACGTCATTCCCCCACCACCTTAAAGAACCCAATTGGAGTGGAGGAAGGGAAAGGATTTCATTCTGCACCACCACCATCCACTCCAATTGGGGCCTTTTCTATAATGTCCACGAATGGTCCACTTTCCCCTTTAAGACCTCAATTGGAGCTCGGGGTGGGGGACTGATGTGCCTCAAGAAAGCATGTCATTCCCTCCTGCCATGCTAATGGAAGCCTTAAAGGGGAAGGTGTGTCATTCCAGGACATTATTGAAAATTATAGAAAATCCCCCCTGACACCATGGAAAGAACAAAAACCAGGACAAATCCGGGGAAATCCTGACAATTTATTCTCAATTCCGTAACTTCTTCAAATTCTTTCAAATGTTGTTTGATTCTTCCTATTTTTTCCATTGGATTTTTAATCGTTATCAATGTATCATCTGCAAACATGTTCAATTTTAGCTTTTTTATACTTCCAATCCCTTCAAGCTCCTCATCGTCTCTTATTGCATTTGCCAATAGCTCCATAACCAATACAAATAGGACAAGTGAGAGTGGGCATCCTTGTCTTGTTCCTCTGGTCAGTCATATTTTGTCTGTAAGTCCATCATTTATCACCACTACAGCTGTATTTTGAGAGTATAGTTTTTCTATTATACCTTTAAATTTGTCTCCAAATCCCAATCTTTTTATTACCAGCTTTAATGCTTGCCAACTCACACAATCAAAGGCCTTAAATATATCCAGCGCTAATATTCCCGCCTTACTCTTTGTCTTTTCTACCTCCTCTGTTATATTTAAAACTCTTCCAACTAAATTATGCATTTGTCTACCAGTTACAAAACCACATTGATCTTTTCCTACATAATTAGCTATAAATTTATTCATTCATTTTGCTAGAATAGTTGAAAAAATTTTTGCATCTTGATTTATTAATGAAATCGGTCTATATGAATCAGGAACAGTCAAATCCTTGTCTGGTTTGAGGATTAATATAATTAATTATTGTTCCCATGATTCCGGGATCTTCTCCCCTTCTATTATTCTGTTATACAAATTTAATAATTTTGGTATTAATAGCTTTTAAAAAGTTTTATAATATTCCGTTCCCAAACCATCTACCCCGGGAGATTTACCCCCCTTCAAATTCTCTATAACTTCCTCAATTTCTCTTTGAGATATACTCATTTCCATTAATTCTTTATGTTCTTTTATCAGTCCCTTCTTAATGTACTTTTCAATATAAACTTCAATCTTCTTCTTCCCGAAATCCTTTTCTTTATATAATTCTTGAAAAAATTCTTGAAAAATTTTGATTTTACCTTTCATTGTACAACAATAGTTCCCTAACTTGTCTTTGACTATTCCTAACAAATTCCTAGCCTTTTCTTTTTGTGTGAGGCTAGCCAGCATTTTAGAATTTTTATTGCTATTTTCGAAATATTCTCTTTTCATGTAAATTAAATTCTTCTGAACTTCCTCTAAATTTTTATTCTCTAGCTCTTTTTTCTTTGCTTGTAATTCTATTAGTTTTTGTTTGTTTTTAGTATACCAATACTTTTTCTCCAGCTTCTTAATCTCTTCCTCTAACTTTTGCTGAATTTTGTTGCCTCTTTAACTTACATGTTTCTATGATACAAATCCCTCTCGCTACAGCCTTCATGGTGTCCCAAACGGTTGCCATTCAGTTTCCCCCCTTTTCGTTAATTTCCCAAATTTCTGACAGTTCATTTTGCATTTTCTCCACCACTTTATTATATTTTAAAATCCTGGTATTCAGCTTCCATCTAAACGCTTCTTTATAATCCTTCTTAACTGTAAACTCTAAACTTAGCATTGCATGATCTGTTACCTTAATTACCCCAAATCCATTTTACATACCTTAGTTGTTGCAAACTCTTTTGAAACAAAAACATGATCTATTCTAGAATAGGTATTATAAACTGGAGAATAATATGTGAAACCAATCTCCCCCCCCCTCAAATTAAATGCCAACCGTCAACATAATTTTTCTCTTTTATCAGCTTATTTAATATTGTAATATTGTTCCTCTTTTGCACACTAGTGGGGTTAGACTTATCCATTCTATTACCCATTACCATATTAAAATCTCCAGCTAAAATGACATATTCTTCTTTAAATTCTTCTATTTCTTTAAGCAACTCTTTATAAAATTCTTTATGTCTCTCATTTGGGGCATAAACATTAACCAACGTGTAAAGTTTACCTTCAATTTGCCCTTTAATCATAAGATATCTACCTTTCCCATCTTTTTTTACATTCTCCATATTAAATCCACTTCTTTTAGAAATCAAAATGGCCACTCCATTTTTTTTGAAGTCCCCAAAGACTTTTCATAATACACTGACCATTTCAATCGGATTTCATTTACACCATTCTTTACTTGAGGCGTCTCCTGCAAAAAGATAAAGTCAGATCCTTCTTTATTTAACAATTGCTCTATTCTTCTTCTTTTCACCACTGCCCCGAGACCTTTAACATTGAGTTTTGTTATCTTTATCCATATTCTTATCCATATTCACTTTGTTGTTGTTCTTTTAGATCCCTTGTGGCCACCATAACCATATCATAAATTCTAACACATAAAAACACAAAACCCCTATAAACCTCCCACCTAACAAAAAATATCCCTACAACAATTTTTTATCTAATCTTACCCCTCCCCACCCCACTCCTGTCCCCTTTCCTTCCCCCCTCACCCCCCTCACTCTTTCCCCCCCTCTAAATCCCCGTGAGTCTAATACTCCGGCCATATTATTTACCCTAAAAGGGGGGGAGATGAAGCCCGCAGTCCCGAAACAGTAAGCCTGTTACTTAAAATGTATTACTTTCTTATTATCTCCATAGTATAAATATCACTTCCCGGTTGCTCCAGCTCCTTCTTACCCTCCTTCTGCCTGTTTGGATGTGGAATCGTCATAAAGTCCCAAACTTTTTAACAGCTCCTGTCCATGCTCCAATGAGGTTACTCTCTGCTGTTTCCCCGCATAACTAAATCTCAGAAAAACCGGGTAGCCCCATGAGTAAAACACTCCTTTTCTCTTTAACTTTTCTGTAATCGGTTTGACACTTTGTCTCCAGCTGATAGTTTGCTGACAAAGATCATTATAGATTTGGACCGTCGCATTTTGGAACTTCAACAAAACCATCGATCTTAACTTCTTCATGAGCTGCTCCTTTTTAAAATAGTTGCCAAATTTCATCAAAATGTCCCTTGGGGTGGTTCTAGAACTTTGTCCACCCACTCTGTGCACCCTATCCACGTCTTCATCATTAATCAATAGATCTGGAATCATTTCTTTAAACCATCTCAGAAGTAGCTTCCTCAGATCTCCTTGAACCTGAGGAAAGTTCTTGATTCAAATAGAGGACCATCGATTCTAGTCTTCAAGCTGAATCAGCCTTTTTTCATGTGCATCAAACTCCATATTATGCTTCTCTTCAAGCTGCACCATTTGCTTTGACAGACGGCTTACTTCTAATTGAGTTAATTTGATATCTTTATCATTTTGAGCTACTTTAGTAGCAAGGTCATCAAATTTTTTATTTACGTCCTCTCTAACCTTATCCATCCTTTCAAATAGAGTGGTGTTGTTGCTAAGAATGAATTTTTTAATCTCTTCCACGTCAGCACTTGGCTTCTTTCCAGCTTTTGACGCCATTTTAACACTAAAGTCCGTTTCTTCTAAAGAGTCAGTTGGAGATATTTTTGTTAGTCTGGCAGAAGTATGATTAGAAGGACGAACGTGCAAGCTACTCCAAGTAGTTTTTTTTTTTATCTTTTTCCCTCTCGTGCCTTTCACGCTAGACATTAAATCGGGAGTTATTCATTTCCAGACGGAAGACAGCTAAATAAATATATCTTATTCTTAATTGCTCTTCCTTTGTCTGGGGTTAAGATAACTTCTCCGACCATCCAAATAACAATCAATCACTTTTATCTCTCTGCTCTCTGACAAGTTTTACGGGACGTTAATTAGGCCGCGCTCATGAACGGTATAAGAAGTCCTGCATAGCCTTAAACGCCACAGTTTTTCTCTTTGTTTTTTACTCATCGTTGGCAGAGACATTCACAAATGAATTCATTCCAAAAACTTGCCCATTAATTTGAGATAATAAGGTTTATTGACTTCCTTGTTCAGAAGTCAATAAACTTCTACCGGATCATCAGGCTGCTAGGCTCCGCCCCCTCTTATACATCTTAAACATCTTCCACATCTTACCCCTCTTAAACCTCTTAACCATCTTAAACCTAGGCATACACATAGACATCGGCCTACCCATGACCATAAGCCTACCTGTCTTCCATCTCCTATTGGCAGCCCCTTTTTTATCTGTCCCCCTTTCCCTATTCGGCGACTTTCCCCCTTTTGTCCATGATTCTTCCCGTTTTGTGCTAGGGATCTCTGTTTTTAGGAACCCCCCTCTTTGTTTCACGTCCTACCCCCTCCCAATCCAACCCTGAGCACTTCTGATACCCTCCTACAACTCTTCCCCCTGTTGTTCCTTTCCGCGCCTGTTTCCCCCGTGCTTCTTTCTACCCTGACTAAAGCCTCCTTTTCTGTGCCCGCTCTTCTTTCTGGCAATCTCTTTTGTGCCTGGGGACTTAGTGTCTAGTTAGATTTAGGCCTCAGGTTCTATAGGTTTCTGGGGATTTAGGCTCTGGGTTCAGTGTGATGGTGCTCTAATCTCCAGATCCCTTAATGTTTTTTCAGCTCCTCCCCATCTTCCCTAGTTGACTTTCCACGGCCAGTATTTCCTCCACTTTCCCTCTGTCATGGCTTGTCTTTCCCCGTTTGCTATGGTGTCTATTTCTTGAATGATGTGTGCGAGTGTGGCCGGTGGCTTGGCCAAGGCGCGCAGCACCACTAGGTTGATAATCCTGACCATTGACCACGGCACTGAGGTGTTTGCAGGTCCTGCGATGTTTCCCTGCTTTGGAGGCAGTCCCGAGACGATATTCTCCCAGTGCTGCTTTTGGATTTGCGGCCATCATAGGGTGTGGGCTAGTTGCTCCCAGATGCGCTTGGCTGCCATCCCTCGCTGTACATATTCCTGTATGTCTGCTCATGCTGGGTGGCTTCCGTTATAGATCTGGTGGTATGCCATCCATTGCACTTCCCATAGGTGGTATGGGAGTCTCTGATCTTGGAAGGTGTTGATGGGCCCGTTTGTCTCTGTGAGGTAGGTGGAAATGCGTGTGTGCTGCTGCTTCCGGCCCATCTTTAGGATGCACTCGCAAATGTCCGTTTTGAGCTGCCTGCGGTCTGCCGCTGCTTTGGGTGGACGTATGTTGGCCGCTTTGAGTTGCGTGTGCAGGTGCTGCAGGTCTTCTGTACTGTCCCCCGCTTTGTCTCTGAGCTTGTGTTGCGTCCACCAGCTGTGCACCCATGTGGATTGTTCACCCCTGCTGGCGAAGGTGACTGCCCATGGTTGATGCGTTTCTTTGTGCCTGACATTTGCCCATGGCAGGCAGTTTGCTGTGACGAAGGAGGCGGCGATGGCCAGCCCTATGGAGGGCAGCTGCACTCCTCTGTTGGCTGTGTTGTTGCAGGCGACTGCCGCCGCGTCTCCCATGGGCGCCCTGTGTTCTCCCACAGGAACGCGAAGATGGCATCATCGGCCTGCTCGATGATGCGCTGCGGCGGCAGATCTACAGCAGCCAAGGTGCCGATGACAGGCACGAGGTAGGTGGCGACGTAGATGGCTCTCTGGTAGACGTTGAGCATTCTCGTTTTCCATTTGCGCACCGTCTCTTGGATGCGTTGCACTCACGGGTGCCAGTTGTCTTCCTCCATTCTGCCGCTCCTGATGGAGAAGCGCACTCCGAGGATTTTGACGCTGTGTACGCATTCTCGGTGCGTGCCGTCGATGTCTGCGCGCTTAATGTATTTTCCTCCCAGGCTATAGAGGTAGCTTTTGCCTCTGTTGATGTTCACCCCCGAGGCCTCTCCGAAGATCCCATAGTCATGCCATGTCTGCTCTGCTCCTGGCCAGGACGTCGTGGTTGTACGTGATGACCTTGATGGCGGCCGTGGCAGCGCTCACTGAGTGCGTCCATTGCACGCCCGTGATGCGCTCGTCTGCCTTGATGGCGTCCAACACCGGGTCCAGGGCAAGGACATAGAGCAGCGGGCTGAGCGGGCACCCCTGCTGAACTCCCTTTCTCACAGGGACGTCATCCCCTCTCCACCCACGTATCTGCAGCATGGCGGTGGTGTGGCGATACAGCATGTGCACAGCGTCGACGAATGTCAGTGGGACCCCTTTGCTGCACAGCACTCTCCACAGGTACCCGTGACACATGTTATCGAAAGCCTTGACCTGATCCACGTGCACCATGTCTCCGTGCCATCTTCCTGCATGCACGTTGTGACACAGCTCCTGGATGGCCCTCAGCGAGTCCGTGATGTTTTGTCCTGGCATGGTGCTAGTCTGTGCTGTGACCACCACCTCACGCGCCACCCACTTCAGCTGATCATTGCAGACGCGTGCGAGTATGTGGTAATTGCCATTGGTCAGGGTGGTGAGCCTCTAGTTGTGGGGCCGTGTGACATTGCCTGCCTTGGGGGAAAAGATGAGCGTTCCACGGTTGAGCGAGTCTCCGAGGTGTCCCCTTCTCAGCATGTCATTGAAGAAGTCTGCCATGGGCTGCTGCAGCTGACAGCAAATATCGCACGTAGAAGTCGTGGCAGAATCTGTTGGGACCTGGTGCCATGACCCTCTTGCCCCGCTTCATGGCCGCCCTGATGTCATCGGGGCTGATGGGCTGCACCAAGGTGTCCGCCACCGCATCTGAGATGCGCCTCCTGCTGCCTCTGGCCAGCAGCTCTTGCATGCGCCTGTCCTCATCCTCGTCCCGCTCTTCTCTTTCATAGAGCTCTTTGTAGTAGTCGCCCATGATTCGGAGCATGTCTCTTGGGTGCTTGCTGGGGGCCACGCTGTTGTCGCTCCTGAGCCCTTGCTGGAAAGCTGCCCGGCTGCTGCTGCCGCCGCCTTTGCTACCGCTGTCATTGCTCCATCTTCTGCTCGTGCTGTCGTCCCACTTTCCCAGTCCCACCAGCGGCCCCTTCTTGCGGCATGTCTCCCTGGCACGGTGCGGCACATCTGATGGAAGCGCACAACCTCCATCCTGGCCCTCTGGAGCACGCGCTTGTCCACCGGCAGGCCGTCTGTCGCCCTCCGGTGCCATTGGAGGAACACGTAGACGGCCCTGTTGAAGCATGCCACGTCTTCCCTGTGCGCTTTTCCTTGCGCTTGCTGGCATCGGCTGGCCACCAGATTCTTTAGCCATTCCCACCATGCCGTGAGCACTCCGCCCTCGCCCTCGCCGCCGCTGCCGTCGTCCTGCTGCTGCTCGATGAACTTCCTGGTGAACAGCATTTCATCGAGCGCCTGCTCCACAGCTTGCTGGCAATGCGGCTTGGCCAGCTCCCTCGGCGCCAGGTGCCACAACTGCTTTGTCGCTCGCTTTCTGCCTTCGTCGTCAAGAAGACACTCCAACATGACAATGGCGTGCTGCGTCACGGCGACCTGGCAACTTCGCATGCGCACCTCCTCCAGTGCCCAGAGGCCGCTCCTCCTACTTGCGTGCTGTCGCTGGGGCTTGAAGAAGGTGCACAGGGGCCTCTCTTGTCTGTTGGCCTTTTCCCCAAAGCGTGCCACGTACTCGCTGCGATGGCCCACTGGGAAGAAGTCGAGCGTGTTGGCCACCCCCAGCGCCTTGTCTTGCAGGCCTTCAACCCAGAGCTACGTTTGCTGATGCCACCACTGTTGTTGCTGTTGCTGCTGTGGCAGTGAGGTCGGCAGGCAGAGGGTACGTTTGGGCCATGGCCTGGAAGCAGCCTTCCCGGCCAGCAAGCGTGAACCTGTCCCAGCGAAGGGCTCGTGGGAGGGCCTGCGCCAGGCCATCCCGCAGCGGTGCTCCTGTGCGCTTTACCTCACGTGGATTTCAGAGGTGCTTGTGGGGTGGTGGTGTCGTCCCCAGGAAAGCGCCAACGTGCGTGCAATGGCCATCTCGTTGTTCGGGCAGCTGGTGATGAGAGCGAAAGAAGTTGACAAGACCCTCCTGGAGAAGGAAGTTGTGCACAGCCTGCTCCCTTTGCTGCTCCACCTGAAAGACCGGGACGGCACAGTTGCCATGGCAAGTCTAGAGGCCCACGCG
This sequence comes from Elgaria multicarinata webbii, assembly GCF_023053635.1. Taxonomy (NCBI): domain Eukaryota; kingdom Metazoa; phylum Chordata; class Lepidosauria; order Squamata; family Anguidae; genus Elgaria; species Elgaria multicarinata. Next base: position 13,459,827 of record NC_086186.1, read on the forward strand.
GGACAGAGCCAAGCCCCTCCTCAGGCGCATTTCCCCAGCCCATGGGGGGGGTGTTCTGTAACCCCCTTTTAGACCACCTATTTTAAGGCCAGCACTTCACGGCGCAGGCTGAATCCCCTACTCAGGCGGTGGATGGGGGGGGTTGGTGGATCACGCCCACCCACCCCGACATCACTGGGGCCCCTGCGGGCACTGCTGCTTCACCTGCCTCCCTCCCCACACACACATTCTGGCAAAGGCCACTGAGGGAGTGCGGCCAGCGAGCCACGCTTCTTGGAGGGTGAGCCCCCCCCTCACAGCTCTCTCGCTCTGAGCCCTCCACTAAAGTGAGTGCTCTGGAGAGGCCGTCTGCCTGATCTGTTCCTCAGGGGCTGTGGTGCATGTCCTCCCCCCCTCCGCATGGTGGTGGGACCGCTTGCGCTGCCCTGCTTTGCACAAGGAAAGGCCCGGGTTCAACTGCTGGAGGCCTCTCCAGTGACAGCTGGGGAAGGAAGACCGGCTCTCACACACACACACACACAATCCCCAGAGAGCGGCCGGTGAGGGCACTGACTGATTTGATGGCATTTATAGCTTGCCTTTTTCCTCTCCCAAGGAATCCAAGCCAGCTCACACTTTAACATTTTATTTTTACATTTTTAGTGCAGTTGACATTTATTTCTAGTTCTGATAAAGGAGAAGGAAAGGAACCTCTCGTGCAAGCACTGAGTCATTGCTGACTCTTGGAGGGACGCCAGCTTTCTCTGATGTTTTCTTGGCAGGCCTTATGGGGTGGTTTGCTGTTGCCTTCCCCGGCCTAAGGGATTTACACTAAAAGACATACACAATACAATAGAAAAGCAATATAAAAATAATAAATGGTTCAAAACACCACAATAAAGAAGCAATCAAGCAAAGCAGGAAAGCCCCGAGTCACCACGGAGGTTTCCACAACGTGCCACAGTGGTGCTGAGTCGGATGGCCCATGGCTGCCTCTTGGCAAAAGGCGGCTTCCGAGCCTCCCAGCGTGGTGGTGATCCAGGCCACTGCTCCCCGTGGCTCGAACCTCGGGTGGCTTCTGCCTCCCACCTCCCAAACTGGGGACGTTCCCGGACTGGGGTGCCACCACTGAAAAGGCCACTAGCCTTAGTAGCTCCCCATCTCCCGCCATCTGGTGGAGGCTTCTGAGGAGGACCTTGGAGTCCCGGCAGGGGTATGGGAGAGGAGGAGGAAGAGGCGCCACAGTTGCCCTGGCCCTAAGCCCTCAGAGGGAGCCCTGCCGGGGAAGCCCTCTCCCTGCCTAGGCCAGCTGCAGCTCTTCTGCTGCCCCAAGCAGCTGCATTGCTCCAGTGGAAGAGGACCCGACCCCCCACCCCGTTCTTTCACAGCAGCTGTCTCCATGCATGTCGCTCAGTTGGAGTCTTCAGCCTGTTCTTGCCCCGAACAAACACCTGGGTTGAGCAAGGAGTGGGATCCCCCCACCCCACCCTTGCTTGAATCCTGCACGAAACAAGCACAGATAGCAGCCCTCGTATTTTTAAAAATTATCATTATTATTATTATTATTATTATTATTATTATATACCACCCCATAGCCGAAGCTCTCTGGGTGGTTTACAAAGATTAAAACACTGAACGTTAAAACCGATACACAAATTTTAGAACCATAAAAACAGATTACATACCAGGACAGACAGTATCTATTTAGAACAACTATTCTGGGGTCAGCTAAAAAAACTTAACATATGTCTGGGAGAAGAGAAAAGTCTTGCCAAAAAGCTAACAATGTTGATGCCAGGAGAGCCTCATCAGGGAGAATGTTCCATAATTGTGGGGGGGGGCACCACTGAAAAGGCCCTCTCCCTTGTTGCCAGCCTCCAAGCTTCCCTCAGAGTAGGCACCTGGAGGAGGACCAGAGGAAGAGTCAATACAGGTAGGCATGTGCTCCGCTCCGATTACAAGCGTAGAAGCAGTAGCGAATTGGCCTGCTCCACCTTGCCCAGAGGAGTAGTAGAAGCAGACCGCGGACCCCTAGAAGCAAGGCGAAGAGTAGCGCCCATTTTCGGAGTTCTTCTCTTTCCGCGGAGCGCTCCGATCGCCATCTTGAAAACATTTCGCCCATAGGATTGCATTGCGGGAAATAATCGCAGATAACTGGGTTGTTTTTGAAGCTATCGTTCTGAAAATTCTTGTGCTCAGAGAGTCGTGGATGGGGGTCATTTTGAGACTACTCTCACCTCTCTGCATCGTGCGGGTCGCGTGCTAGAATTTTTTAAAAATCGGGTAAACAAACAGACAGCGCGGGTCAAACGGCGGCGGCGCGGCGGGGTTTGAAGCGATGACAGGCACATTCAACTCCCAATCCTGATGAGAATTGATCTCCTCATGAAGCATCCTCCAATCCCAGCATTCAAGGGGGGGGGACTAAGGCAGAGTCATCCTGAGATCTTTGAGCTCTCAGCGTCTTGTGGGTTTAGCGTTCGTTGGGAGAGGGTCTACTTAGCTAGCTGCTGCTGTGTACTTTGGAGATAGATTAGGATTTTAGCTTGGCGCGTGTGTTTGTTTGCTTCTTTCTGACTTTTTGCTTAGTTTGCCCTGTGTTTTTCCCTTACTTTGATTTAATATAAACTTTATTTTTAAATTTTGGAGTGTGTGTTTGTTTGTTTGGTTGGTTGTCCCCCCTCCCCTCTTTTAAAGCCTGTTTGTGTTTGATCTTCCTTCTGCTTTTGTGAAAGCTTTTTTTTGAAAGCATACACACACTTCTTGTCCCATTTCCCTACATTTATTAGTAATATTCTTAAACATATTATTATATTCTTTTACATATTCTTAGTAGTATATATATTAGTATATTCTCATACATATTATTAGTAGTATTAATATTTTATTCTTCTTATACATATTAGTAGTAGTGTTTGGTTGGTTCATTTCCCCCCTCCCCTCTCTTAAAGCCTGATTGTGTTTCCTTCTATCTATATACAAAAAAATACCAAAAAAATATTATTCTCTTTTTCTTCTCTGTGTAACTTGGACTGTGAGTGTGCTGTGTGTGCACTGCTTTTGTGAAGTGCAACAGCCACAGATTGAGCATTTTGGGGAAAGCATACACACACTTCTTGTCCCATTTCCCTACATTTATTAGTAATATTCTTAAACATATTCTTATATTCTTATACATATTCTTAGTAGTATATTAGTATATTCTTATACATATTATTAGTAGTATTAATATTTTATTCTTCTTATACATATTAGTAGTAATAGATATTAGGCATCATGAGAAGAGGGAGCAGGCGTGCTGAAAGCAGCAAGGGTCAGGGTGGCACCAGTAAGCAGGCTGTCTCTCCTGCTGTGAAAATCAAACGGGCAACTCCTTGGCTGGCTGCTCGGCAACAGAAGCAGGACAAGCAGCAGGCAGAGCCACTCTCTTCTGCAACTTGTGCCCGGCGTTCTCTTTTTGAGGGTGGGAATGGGAAAAGTGCCCCTTTACAAGAGGCAGGTGGCATTAGAGGAGGAGGAGGAGCATCCCCAACTCCTTCATTATCCTTTGAGCCCACGAGCCCGCTGATGGACCTAGACGAGGTCCTCAGCACAGTGGAGGGGGAGGAGGAGGAGGAGGCGGTGGTCCTCCAGGATGTGGGGGCTGAGGAGGAGCAGCAGCAGGCCGAGGCTCTCTCCCCAGTCTCATCCCACCCCTCTTCCGCTGCCACCCCTGTTTCTGTGGCAACACCAGAGAGCTCAGGCGGGCAATTGGTGGTGTCACCACGGAAGCGAAAGACAAGCATAGTGTGGGACCACTTTGAGTTGGGAGCGGATCCCCGCTTTGCTGTCTGTCGCCACTGCAAACTCAGCCTAAGCAGGGGTTCATCTACAGGGCATTATGGAACCAGCAGCATGAAGATGCATCTTCAGAGGCAGCACCAGTCAGTCTTGCTGGGGAAAGAGGCGGGCAAGGCGATTGGTTCCAGGGGAAAGGCGAAGGCTGCTGCTGGCACTGCCACTCTAAGCTCTCCATCTCCCATCCCCACAAGGGTTAGGCAGGCAACCCTGCCGGAAATGGGGTGGGGGAAGTATGGACCACAAGATGGCGTTTTCCAACGCCCACCCAGATCACCACGTGCATCGGTGAGATGGTGGCGTTGGACGACAAGCCATTCAGCCTCATCGACAACGCAGGCTTCAAGAGGCTGATGGCGCTTGTGGTGCCATACTATAAGCTGCCGTGTCGCACCACCCTGAGCAGGCGGGTGGTGCCTTCTCTGTACCGTTCCTGCAGGGAGTTAGTGCTGGGTCGTCTGTGCCAGGCAGAGGCACGGATGGTGCACTTCACCTCTGACATTTGGTCCAGCGAGGGCGGAGTGCACACTTACCTGTCCCTGACGGCACACTGGTGGGCAGCCGTGGGGCAGGAAGGATCCAGCACTACAGGGACTGGCAAGGACGGCTACTCCTCCACACGCAAGTGATGGACCAGTCCCACATGGCAGCAGAGATTACGGAGGCCATGAACCGCATGGTGGATGGGTGGCTAGCTGGGCAGAAGGTCACCCGCGGTTACATGGTCATGGACGGGGGAGCCAACATGGTGAAGGCGGTGCGCGACGGCGGATTCGAGGGCGTCCGCTGCATCGCACACGTGTTGAACCTGGTGGTGAGGGATGGCCTTGGGATGGGCACCAAGGCCAACCTCGGTCCCCTGTCCGGTATCCGTAACCTCCTAGAGAGCTGCAGAAAGGCGGCAGGGCATTTCCACCACAGCGTCAAGGGCAGTCGCTTGCTGCGAGAGAAGCAGGAGGAGTTGAATCTCCCGCAGCACAGGCTAGTGCAAGATGTGGTGACACGCTGGAACTCCACCTACCTGATGCTGGAGCGGATGGTGGAGCAACAGCGTGCCATCCACGACTTGTTCAGGGTCAGGGACATGGGCATCCACCCAGCCCTGGGCAAGCAGCAGTGGGACGCCATGTCCCAGCTGGTGGCGGTCCTCAAGCTGTTTCTTAAGGCCACCGAGACCCTGAGCACTAGCTCTGCCCTCCTCAGCCAGGTGATCCCTGTATGCAGGCATCTCCAGAAACAGATGGGCGAGTTTCTGGAGTACAGGGATCCTGTCACCGGCAGGCTCTTCGAGCCCGAGGTACGCGAAGCGGTGACTAGGCTGAGGGACGGCCTGACGCGGAGGCTAGAGCCCATCCAAACAGACAGGGACCACATGTTGGCAGCCATGTGCGACCCTCGTGTGAAGGATGGGCTTTGTGGGCCAAATAGCAGGCAGCACTGGGTGGAAATGCTGGTGGGCGAAGTGCGGGCGGCACGGGCCAAGAGGGTGGGGCAGAGTGAGGCAGAGGAGCAGGCCACCCCTCACCGCAGCAGCAGCAGCACCAGCAGCAGCCTCACCTGCATCCCTCCCAGCAGCAGCACAGGCGAGGGGTATTGGGCAGAGGCTCTGCACGCCGTGGTTGGCCAGAGACCCTCCCCAGCCACCGGCCAGGATGACGCTGCAAACGCCGTGCAGCGTTACCTGGCAGAGCCCATGGAGGACTGCTCCATGGACCCCCTGGCCTACTGGTCATCCCGCTTTCAGATTTGGCCAGATCTGTCGCGGGTGGCCATGGATCGACTCAGCTGCCCACCCACCAGTGTTCCAAGCGAGAGGGTGTTCTCTATGGCGGGCGACATAGTGACCCCTCACCGCTCGCGCTTGGAGCCGGACTTGGTGGAGCAGCTGGTCTTTCTGAAGGGCAATCTGCCCCTGCTGGGATACCCCACCCTCAAGCCCTCGTGAGAGTGACAGGCAGGCTCCCCTCCCTTTAATAAAACCCCTCCTTCGGTTGGCAGGCACACTACAGTTCAGGCAGGCAGGCAGGCAGGCTTCTTCTTCTTATTATTATTATTATTATTATGTGGCTGTGTTTCAGTTCACAACATCAACTCTGAATCATTCGATTCGTCTCTCTCAGTAAGGTCATGCCTTCTTCGTCTTACATACAGGCAGGCAGGCTGTAGTCCTTCTACAATTCAGTTCACCACAGTAGACGACGTAGCAGGCACTGCCAGGCTGAATCTTCCCCAGAATACTTCCTGCCTGGTGGGGATCATGAGCCTCTACAAAAGCTGTAGGCAGAGTTTGTCACCGTGCGTGTGTGTGTGTGTGTGACTGTGAGGGCAAAGCACCGCACTTGAGTTCATTTCATTTCTGTGGCGTCTGGTACAGCTTAGTCAACTCATCCGGATAGTTTTCCACCCAGTTCCAAAAGACTCCATGATTGACTGCACGTGTTTGGGTGAGGTGCAAGCAGGGGGCAAGGCAATGCCTGGCACCACCACCACTAGCCAGGCTGCCTCTCTCCAGCAGTCCACGGGTCGCCCTTTGGAGTGCCCTTGGAGTGGAAGACGTACTCCCTGATCCAGAAGTATGGTTTTGAGAAGCAAGCTGTCACTTCAACTCATGAGCCTCTGTGCAAAAGCTGTCATTGTGTGTGTGGTTGTGAGTGTTACTGTAGCTGCCTGTCTCGCTGCGAAAATGAAACAGGAGAGTCCTTGCCTTTGAGAAGCAACCTTTAACTTCAACTCATGGAAGTCATTGACTTCAGCACAGCCACTACATAGAGGCTGTGGTCCTCCAGGATGTGGGTGACTCGATCAGTGTGCTGATTTTGAGAAGCAACCTTTCACTTAAACTCATTCACTTCCCCAATTGAGGGTGAGGGAGGTTAAACTCCAGCAGTCCACGGGTCGCCCTTTGGAGAACTCAGGGATCAAGTGGACTACTCGACCAGTCTGCTGATTTTGAGAGGCAACTTTTCACTTAAACTCATTCACTTCCCCAATTCAGGGAGGTACTCCAGCAGTCGACCGATCTCCCGTAGCACAGCCACTTAGTGCATACGGACAGTTTAAGTTTTCTGAGAAGTGAGCTCTCACTTCAACTCATGACAGCCATTGACTTAGAATCATAGAATAGCAGAGTTGGAAGGGGCCTACAAGGCCATCGAGTCCAACCCCCTGCTCAATGCAGGAATCCACCCTAAAGCATCCCTGACAGATGGTTGTCCAGCTGCCTCTTGAATGCCTCTAGTGTGGGAGAGCCCACAACCTCCCTAGGTAGCTGATTCTACCGTCGCACTGCTCTAACAGTCAGGAAGTTTTTCCTGATGTCCAGCTGGAATCTGGCTTCCTTTAACTTGAGCCCGTTATTCCGTGTCCTGCACTCTGGGAGGATCGAGAAGAGATCCTGGCCCTCCTCTGTGTGACAACCTTTTAAGTATTTGAAGAGTGCTATCATGTCTCCCCTCAATCTTCTCTTCTCCAGGCTAAACATGCCCAGTTCTTTCAGTCTCTCTTCATAGGGCTTTGTTTCTAGACCTCTGATCATCCTGGTTGCCCTCTTCTGAACACGCTCCAGCTTGTCTGCGTCCTTCTTGAATTGTGGAGCCCAGAACTGGACGCAATACTCTAGATGAGGCCTAACCAGGGCCGAATAGAGAGGAACCAGTACCTCACGTGATTTGGAAGCTATACTTCTATTAATGCAGCCCAAAATAGCATTTGCCTTTCTTGCAGCCATATCGCACTGTTGGCTCATATTCAGCTTGTGATCTACAACAATTCCAAGATCTTTCTCGTTTGTAGTATTGCTGAGCCAAGTGTCCCCCATCTTGTAACTGTGCATTTGGTTTCTATTCCCTAAATGTAGAACTTGGCATTTATCCCTATTAAATTTCATTCTGTTGTTTTCAGCCCAGCACTCCAGACTATCAAGAATGTTTGGTTGTTGTATACTTGTCAACTGCTTTATTTGTTCAGTGGTAGCAGTATGCAGTAAGGTGATGGAGAAACAGTGTTAAATGTTAGGAAAGGTTAGACTATGGTCATCCAGTGAAGGATTTGCAGTCAGAAAAGATATTTGAGGGAAGGGGAGATTGTATCACACATAGGGCTCATCTACACCAAACAGGATATTCCACTCTGAAAGCGGTATAGAAAATCCAGGCGCCACACTACTGCTTTATAGCAGTATTGAAGTGTACTGACAACTGTTGGGGCCCATGACACATACCATATACCACTTTCATACCACTTTTATAGTGTTATATCCTGCTTGGTGTAGATGTGTCATGGGCCCCAACAGTTGTCAGTGCTCTTCAGTACCACTATAAAGCAGTAGTGTAGCTCGTGCAGTACAGTTGAATACCTCTATAAAGTAATAGTGTGGCTCCTGACTTTTATATACCACTTTCATAGTGGAATACCCTTCTTGGTGTAGCTGAGCACACAGTATAGCAAAAGCTTCAACTTACAGCAAACGCTACAGAAGTACGAATGAGTGAACTTAATTTCAGATACATTGAATGTCTCACTTATACTTTATTCCAGTGATTTATTCCAGGCACAGTTACAAAATGGGGGATACTTGGCTCAGCAATACTACAAACGAGAAGGATCTTGAAATTGTTGTAGATCGCAAGCTGAATATGAGCCAACAGTGCGATATGGCTGCAAGAAAGGCAAATACTATTTTGGTCTGCATTAATAGAAATATTGCTTCCAAATCACGTGAGGTACTGGTTCCTCTCCATTCAGCCCTGGTTAGGCCTCATCTAGAGTATTGTGTCCAGTTCTGGGCTCCACAATTCAAGAAGGATGCAGACAAGCTGGAGCGTGTTCAGAGGAGGGCAACCAGGATGATCAGGAGTCTGGAAACAAAGCCCTATGAGGAGAGACTGAACGAACTGGGCCTGTTTACCCTGGAGAAGAGAAGATTGAGGGGAGACATGATAGCACTCTTCAAATACTTAAAAGGTTGTCACACAGAGGAGGGCCAGGATCTCTTCTCGATCCTCCCAGAGTGCAGGACACAGAAGAACGGGCTCAAGTTAAAGGAAGCTAGATTCCATCTGGACATCAGGAAAAACTTTCTGACTGTTAGAGCAGTATGACAATGGAATCAGTTGCCTGGTGAGGTTGTGGGCTCTCTCACACTAGAGGCCTTCAAGAGGCAGCTGGACAGCCATCTGTCAGGGATGCTTTAGGGTGGATTCCTGCATTGAGCAGGGGGTTGGATTCAATGGCCTTGTAGGCCCCTTCCAACTCTGCTATTCTGTGATTTTAACATTAAGATGTAATGTAGAACAGGTCTGTCTTAATTGTGTGCTGTGAAATTAGACCTGTGACCAAGGCCATGTTTGGGTGGGCACGCCCCTTTGGGGGCTGGGCATGCTGGTGAGCACCCCCTTGGGGGCTGGACATGTTGGTGGGCATGCCCCCTTGGGGGCTGGACATGTTGGTGGGCACACCCCCATGGGGCGGCCATGTTGTCCTCCTTTTTGGTTTCCAAAATATGGTCACTCTATTAATATCCAAATGTGTTCTGCTCAATGTTTCGGACTAGTTGTCCTTCGTCAGGAGCTATAACAATTTTTAAAATATACAAGTTAAAATCGAAACAGGAACAACACTCGAAAATTAAATTGCATTCCTTTAACAAAACTATGTAAGTCTCAACTGTTCTTACATTCACATTTGCTGTCAACAAAAGTACAATAAGAAATTCCAGAATAGTACACAAAATATTCCTAGACGTTTTGCCTTGTCAGTACCACAGAATAGATATTACAGTTTGTTATTGCCAATAACCAAATATTTCTATCCCAAGGACAGGTTTTTTTGTTTGCAACCTCAAGCTCCCACCAGGATTTCCCGGGGGATGGGGGGAGCAATGCCCAATCAGGTAACATAGGTAAGCTCAAAGCCTAGCTGGCAGATTCCTGCCAGTCTCCAGTTGTCTGTATTGCTGTGTGTTTGGAAGTCAGTCTAAATGGTCTCCAAGCAACCCCTGCTTGCTCCTCAGCTGCTCAACAGATCTCTTTGCAAGACAAAAGCCGCGCTCCTTTTGTGTCAGGTTCAGCTTTCCCCAGATTCATTTCCTCTTCTCTCCCTCAGGCCTTATGGGATAAAAGGTTGCCCATTTAGGAATTACAGGGTGTGTGTGTGTTTGCCTTTTAAATATGTCTGATATATATATAATGTACAGCACCATGTTTATTGATGGAGCTAATAATAATATACACATAATGGCCCGATCCTTCCCCTCCTTATTGTTTTACTATGATTTTATTAGATTGTAAGCCTATGCGGCAGGGTCTTGCTATTTACTGTTTTACTCTGTACAGCACCATGTACATTGATGGCGCTATATAAATAAATAAATAATAATAATAATAATAATAATAATAATAATAATAATAATAATAATTTTAGCTACCTAAACTTGTGCATGTTTACTTAGAAGTGATTTCCAGATTGCTCACTGGGACTTACTTAATTATAAAGAATCTCTTTAAATCAACACAGTACATCTTGACTAATGAGTCAAAAGCATATTACATGTCAGTCATTTTCAGTCTACTAAGCACAGGTTGCAGTTAAACCTAAAAAAAACCAAGATTATAGCAACCAGCTTGATTGATAACTGGCAAATAGAGGGAGAAAACGTGGCGGCAGTGACAGACTTTGTGTTTCTGGGTGCAAAGATTACTGCAGACGCTGACTGCAGCTAGGAAATCAGAAGACGTTTACTTCTTGGGAGGAGAGCAATGGCAAATCTTGATAAAATAGTTAAGAGCAGAGACACCACACTGACACCAAAGGTCCACATAGTTTAAGCAATGGTATTCCCCGTAGTAACCTATGGCTGCGAGAGCTGGACCATAAGGAAAGTTGAGCGAAGGAAGATACCAGTCCATACTCCAAGAAATAAAGCCAGACTGCTCACTTGAGGGAATGGTATTAAAGGCCAAACTGAAGTACTTTGGCCACATAATGAGAAGACAGGAGACCCTGGAGAAGAGGCTGATGCTAGGGAAAGTGGAAGGCAAAAGGAAGAGGGGCCGACCAAGGGCAAGATTGATGGATGATATTCTGCAGGTGACAAGCTTGACCTTGGGGGAGCTAGGGGTGGCAACGCCCGACAGAAAGCTCTGGCGTGGGCTGGTCCATGAAGTCACGAAGAGTCGGAAGCGACTGAACGAATAAACAAAAAGCACAGGAAGAGGGTCTTGATGGCATCTGATATTCTTGCATTGGGTCATGGGGAAAAACGTTTGAAGAACACTGGTATATTGTTTAGGACAATGGATGGTGGGGTAGTGTGTAAACTACCATAATATAATTAGAATGTAGTATTTTGTTGAGTATTTGTTATTTCAATATGTGGCTTTAAACACTCTGGGATCCATTGTTGATTGAAGGATGGTTTCCAGAAATAGAAATATATAAATAAATGTAAACAAATAGGCTCAGTCCCCCCTTTACAAGTCTAGCCCCATGCGCCCCCCCCTTGAAAAATTGAGACATCTACATTCCTGAGCCCCAGTAACTCCCAGTGGAGTTCCTCGTTGCTGGGCGCAGCCAGGGCAGTTGCACACAGGTCTTGTGTCCGGCAACCCCCCTTTCGGCTTTCATTGGGGTGACTGGCTTGAGGATCAGGTCAGTCCAGCCATGGAGAACAAGTTATCTACCCATCTGTAAGAAGGAACTGTTCCCAAATGGCCAAGGCAACAAACAGCCATTGGAAACATACGCCTGCCTTTTCTTTCTCTGCAGATGAGGAACAGCCTTGACAATATCCACATCTTCCTATCCCAGGCCTTGGGATACCTCCATCACCCCCAGGTAGAGATAAGGCACGCGGCTGCACGATTCACAGGTAAGCCAAGGGAAATGCCCTCTGCCCCTTCTGCAGAATGGCCTCTGGGATGTCGCTTGTGTGTGGGAGGGGGGTCTCCTTAGCATCCAAACTCCCACCGTTCCGTTTATGCTGAGTTTTATCATTCCTTTGGGAAGCAGAAACTCAGGCCGGGGCAGACAATACACATCTACATTGGAGCAGGCAGGTCTTGGGAGCCGCTCCATTGCCCCGGGGAGGCCTTGACCCAGGACACTTCAGCCAAGCAAACACGGTCCAAGTCCTCTCTGGAAGAGGTGCTGGCAGCTCCCATGGGCCGGCGCAGCTGAGTGCTTTATTGAACCATTATCTGGTCTCTTTCAGGCCTGAGATCTGAAGGGTCCAAAGGTGCTAACAGGCCAAAGGTGTAGCAATTCCATCTCCTTAAAAGATTTCCCACAGTGCTTACGTGTGGGTGATGGGGCAAAGCCATTTGGGGGGGGGGGCAGCCAGTTTTGTGAACACGGAAATCTGTTACAAACACGGCTTCTTGCACTGACTGCTAAAAGCTGGGATGGGGCCCTGCTCCGCTCCCCCTTTCCCCTCACAGACCTAGTGCCTGCCCCTTTCGGGGCCAAACGCAGCTCCGAGAAGAGCAGCCACTGTAGCGAGGAGGAGGGCCAGACAGACGGCCTCCATCAAGGGCTGCAGAGGGGAAGGTGAGGGCGTGCAGAAGGCACACGCTCTGCCACGGCAGCAGGGCACTCACGTTTTAAGGTGCACTGCAGGAGGGAGAGGGACTCACCATTGGGTGCAATGTGGCTGTCCAGGGCCTGGGCATTTGTCCAAGGGGGAGGCAGAGGCTGAGCTTCCTGGGTGCCCTTTTCAGACTCACATGTGCAGTCTCTGCGCTAAACAAGCTGCTGCCCACAAGAAGCCAAAGGCAGGAATTCAGCCAACAGGCTCTTCCGTTTCCTTCTTTTTAATAAGTCACAAATCCAAGAGCTTCAAACAACAAAAACACAACAGTAGGAGCGCACGGCACCCGTTTCATAGACTGGTGGCCCCTGGCCCTGACTCTCGGGAGCAGAAGCCTTGTGGGGCACCACAGTGACGAGGGAGGGGAGGGGAGGGGGCGGGTAAGAATAGGAGAGGGAGGGGGAAGGATCGGCGTGGGGGGCACACAGATTTGGCCACATTCCCAGGCAAGGAATGACCGTCTGTGCCCCTTGGCAGGGTGAGGGGGCTTCAAAGGATTCCTCTCCTTGGCCTCCCTGTTGCAGGGAGGCGGTGGCATCTTCCTTCACATTTATCAGACGGAATCTACCAGGACAGGGCAGGGAGCAGCCTCTGTCCAAAGTGTAGCTGCAGGGGTTGAAATGGAGGTGGACAGGGGAGCGGATGGCACAGCCCCACCTTTCTCAGTCAACATGCCAAGTGCTGCCACCGCCACCACGTCCGCGGGTGGCGGCGAGGGGCGTGCTCGCCTACAGGAAACCCAGTTCAGTTCCTCTGATTCCTCTTGGCTACTTGGGAACAGGCTAAATCAGGCCACTCCATGAGAAGCTGGCCCCAGGCCCAACCCAGGGAGCAGAGCAGTAGGAAGGACAAGAGGCAGGCGGAGAAACGTTCTGGAAAGCAAGCAGCAGTCGTAAGTGCCCGAGCACGTGGCCAGGCCACGGAAATCCATCCGCGTGGACTCCTCTGCCTACCAGAAGAGTGAGCAGGGCTGGAGCAGAAGCCCCTCTGGCCTGCTGTACAGGGAGGCCATCTGGCAAGGCCCTCTCCGGCCACTGTAGGAGCCCATCTGGCCCTGCGCCACAGATGAGGCAGGACCCAGCTGTCCGGGAAAGCTGCCAGGAAGACCAGCTAATTAGACAGAGATACAGATGTGGGCAGCGTGCCCAGACAAACCTCAAGAACTTGGCCACAAACTCAGCAAACAAACAATGCAGTTCGTCTTTATCTGTGCTGTGAAATAACACAGTTAACTCTTTAATGTCAGAGTACAAGACGTTTAAACATAAGGCAAAGTCCAGTTCCGTTCCAAAAGTCAAGGGCTTACGAGAGGTAGCGAGAGTCCATGGGCGGATCCACACTTAACCTTTGGGACGCACTGACGGCGATTTGGGACGTCCCGAAATCGATATTGAGAACCCTACCTTTTGCGTTTCAAAAAGAGGCGGAGGAGGAGGAGGAGGAGGAGGAGGAGGCCCTCACGGGGACGGGATTCAGAGTTGCTGCGCACGGCGCCTTCGCCGAGCAATCAGCTGCCGCCCCCGTACCCGCCGTCCTCCTTCTGCCGGCGAAAGAGTCACCCGGGGCCCACCCGGGTCGGAGAGCATCGCGGCGGAAGCCAGCGGGGGCTTCTTCCGCGATGCTCTCCGACCCGGGTGGGCCCCGGGTGACTCTTTCACCGGCAGAAGGAGGACGGCGGGTACGGGGGCGGCAGCTGATTGCCCGGCGAAGGCGCCGTGCGCAGCAACTCTGAATCCCGTCCCCGCGAGGGCCTCCTCCTCCTCCTCCTCCTCCTCCTCCTCTTTTTGAAACGCAAAAGGTAGGGTTCTCAATATCGATTTCGGGACGTCCCAAATCGCCGTCAGTGCGTCCCAAAGGTTAAGTGTGGATCCGCCCATGGACTCTCGCTACCTCTCGTAAGCCCTTGACTTTTGGAACGGAACTGGACTTTGCCTTATGTTTAAACGTCTTGTACTCTGATATTAAAGAGTTAACTGTGTTATTTCACAGCACAGATAAAGACGAACTGCATTGTTTGTTTGCTGAGTTTGTGGCCAAGTTCTTGAGGTTTGTCTGGGCACGCTGCCCACATCTGTATCTCTGTCTAATTAGCTGGTCTTCCTGGCAGCTTTCCCGGACAGAATGCTCAGATAATCTCTGGCAAAGTTTCTGTTGCTTCCCAGCTCTCTAAATACCCCTCCCTGGCAGCTACAGGTGTTTCCCTATTGGCGTCTAGTATAAATATGCAGAGATCTGCGCCGGGCCTCCTTTTCTGCCCTATGCTGCCTAAACAACTGTGCGGGTAAGTTTGTTGCTTCTCCCTCTGTGTCTTCTGAATTGGCCAAACTCCCTGCTGGTTTAATCACAGGCTCGCTGGTACTTGGCTCTGCTTCCACTTCATTCTCTGCGTTGACCCCACTCCCAGCTGGCACCAGTTCAGCAGCCGTGACACTAGCTTCTGCCTGTAAAGGTTCTGCTTCTTCCTCCTCTGAATCCATCCCCAACAACTCTTCAGAGGGCCTAACACCAGCCTGGTGGAGGTCTCAGCCGCCCACCCCCCTCCACGGGGCACCAGCAAGAGTGAGCACAAGAGGGCGCTCTAGATGGAGGTCTCGTCGCACTTGGCCAGCGGCACCCCAGTCAGGTAGATGCGGGCCTGCTCCGTGTCCAGCTCCTTGATGTAGAGGTGGGGGTAGCCGTTGAGGCTGCCGTTCTTCTTGGCCGTGGCCAGCAGGTGGCGCTCGTCCTCCGGCGAGCTCGGGGTTTGTGGCTCGTGGCTGCAGCTCGTGGTGATCGACTGCATCAGGTCCAGCCCGTTCCTCTCCCGGCAGATCAGCTCCCGTTGCAAGCGCTCCCGCCGGCGTTGTTCATGGAGCAACAAGCAGCCGCTGCTCACAACGACGCCCAAGACGAAGCAGAAGACGACGACCAGGATGCTGTAGCTGCGCTCGCCCGACCGGCAGGGATTGTGCCCGCCCTGGCTGGCGCTCCCCAGGCTGTAGGAGGCCCCCACGCCCCCACCCCAGACTCTGTGCAGCGGCATGTGTATTCCCCCAGCGTTTCCGCCGTCACGGTGAACTCCAGTCCATCGCTGCGCACGATGTAGACTGATGCCTCTGGGGACGGTCTCTGCCACTCGCAGCTGGACCACGTGGACTGGGGGACGCAGGGCAGGAGCACCCGGGCAGAGAGCAGCACGGGCACCTCGATGGTGGTGGGCACCTCTGCCAGGGAGAAAGCAGAAGGTGAGAGGATGCTTGGGCAAGGCGGCCCCCACCCCTGCCAGACCTCACAGCCCTGAGAGGGTCTGGGCGCTCCCCCCGTTGCTCCAAGCCTCCAGCAGCGCAGCGTACAGAGCGCTGCTCAGCACCAGAAGCAAGTGGGAGCCCCCATCTGATCTGGATGTCTCTAGACCACAGTTCCCTGGTCCTTTTTGGACAATGGGCCCATTTGGCCCTTTGAGGGCGCGTGGGGAAGTCTCACGAAGTGGCTGCCGTGGTGGGCCTGGCCAGTCACAGCACGGCCATTTCACAGAAGGCCCACTGGGGAGGCCAAAGGAGAAGGCACTTGCCCAAGAACCAAGGGTCAGAGCAGAGGCGGGCGCCTGAACTCCGAAACACACAAAGCCTCCCCTTGGGAGCCCAGTGCAGATGGGGCGGGAGGCCAGGCCTTTGCCCAGCAGCCGCCCAGCCCAGAAAAAGGAGGAGCAGCTCCAGGGCATCTTAAGAAAAAGAGTAAGAATCAGGATGGGTCGGGTGGGGGCCAAGAGAGGGGTCAGGCTGGAGACCCCCAGCTCTAGACCCGCCGTACGGGGGGATATGGCTGGCCAAATCCTGATCTTGTGGGGGCGAGTTCCCCATCTGGTGCAGCAAGAGGGAAAGATCTGTCAGCTGTGACTGAGGCAACCCCACATTCCATGGAGACGGTGGGCAGAGGGGCCCCATGGCCCGGAGGGCGGAGCTTCCAAGTCTCCCTTGGCGGGTAGGGGGGAGAGAGAGAGACACGGGATAGAAGGCAGCGCCTGTGATGCGGCCACCACTGCCGCTGGGCAGCTGTTGAACGGCCTCTTCTTTCGTCCAGCCCAAGGTGTGCGGCTGCCCCCGAATCGTCCCCCACGGGGGCCTCAGCCCTTGGAGACCTCCAGAGAGTTCCACAAGCTAAGGGGAAGCCTGAGTTGGAAGCCTGTCGGGGGGCCCTGCTGCAAACGCGTTCCTCCTGATTGCGCTGGCCGGGGATCCTTCTGCGAGCATGTGAACGCAGAGAGAGCGCTCCGCTCGCCATCTGGGACGAGGAGGAATGCCGCCCACGTTCAGCCTCAGGGAAAGCAATAGAGGGGGAGCCCATGCATCCGCCTGCCCCCCCCCGATCCTCCAGAACATGGGTTTAGCATCTTCCCTCTCAGGTCCACCAAAGCTCAGCCCACCCCCACTGGCATATGTCACAGCTCTAGCTGGGCGGGGGGGGGGGGGGGCTTGAGTGACTTGCTGAACCAGAACAGGAACAGCTCTGGCGCCTTGCCGCCGCCACCACCACCACCACCACACACACACACACCCCTTTGCTCTGCACGGGGCACAAATTCAGCACCTTCACGGATGTGATGTCCTGGATCAGCCTGAGAAGAGGACAAGGCAGGCAGCTGAGAAAGCGGTGTTCCCCCTCCCCTTGCTGGCCAGAGACCCACGACCCACTGGGGCAGTGAACGTGCCCCTCCCTTTCCATGGGAGAGGAAGCGGCCGCTTGGAGCAGCTGTCGTGGCCCTGCCACCTGCCTCTTCTCTGGCCCCAGGCCAAGGCACGAGTCCCAAAAGGCCCCACTCAAAGCTGCGCTGAGCGAGGCATCTGCCGGGTTGGGACCCTGGCAGCATTGCTTTGGAGGAGAGGAAAGCAGCGTGTGCACAAAGCCCCATGGCGCTGGAGCGCTGTCACACTTACCCAGCCTGTCCGCGGTGGTCCTGGCAGGCTTCCTGCACTGGGCTCCAGGCGCAAGCGGGGTCCCTGGCCAAAATGCAGTCCTGGCAGGTCCTGTATGCGGCGCAGGTGGCTGTGCGGATCTGGGCCACTCCGCTGTCAGAAGCCACATACAGACAGTCCTGCAGAGAAGGCATGGAGAGGCCTTGGTCACGGGGGGGGGGGGGCGGGATGGGGACGGGATGCTCAACGGAACCCCGGGAGGACGAGAGGGGTCACAAAGAGGGGCACAGGCTGGCCGCTGAGCCCCAGCACAGGTAAAGAGGGACCCTCCAGCTGTTCTCACGAGGGTGTAACCTGGATCGGGGGGGGGGGGGCACTGGGGAACCGGAAAGGGTCCATATGGGGCTGGTTTGGGCGCTTTGTTTGGGTGATTACGGGGAAGCATTCCGAGATTACAATTCCTATGCCAAACGGCTGGGGTTTTTAGGGAGTTTCCTGATGTGCTTTCCACAGTATTATTCACATTTCTGCTTGAAGCCCTGCTCTCCAGTTCTGGTTAGGGTTAAGGTGGTGTTCTAGTATTATATCTGCTTTCTCCACACCAGCGACACTTCTCTACACTTCTGTCATGTCCCGTCTTCCTTGCCTATTTTCTGAGCTAAAAAATCCCAAAAGATGAACACCTCGATCATTTTAGTGGCCCCTGTCTCCATCCCCCCCACAACTCCATCATCCTTTTTAGGTGCTGTGACCAGAACTGCACACAGCATTCTAAGTGTGGTCACACCATAGATTGGGTATAAGGGGAGTATGAGACTGGCCATTTTATTCTCAGTTCCTTTTCTTATAGGGTAACCCCATCTGCCCACCACAACCCCAAGGTCTCTTCCTTGTTCAGTCACTGCCAGCTCAGATCAGGAAAGCTCAGGCGGATATGGAGTTGAGGATTCCCCCGATAAATTGGATGACCTGTGAGGGTTGTAATTGGGATTTTTCATAGTTGATATATAGTCCTAATTTGTATAATAGGGAGCAAGTAATTTGTGTCGAATTTTGAAGAATTTGTTTTGTTGGTGCAACCAAAAGCCAATCATCAAGATAGGGGTAGACTTCTACTCCATTCAAACGAAGATGAGCACATACAACAGACAGACATTTGGAAAAAACTCTCGGGGCAGAGGAAAGGCCGAAAGGGAGAGTTCTATATTGGTAGATGTTATGCCCAATTATAAAACGTAGATACCTGCGGTATGTGCTTTCTATCGCGATGTGGAAATATGCATCGTGAAGATCAATAGATGCAAACCACTGTCCTCTGGATAGTAAAGGAATGATAGAAGCCAATGATATCATTCTAAATTTTCTGGTACTGACATGTGTATTTAATAAGCGTAAATCTAAAATTGGGCGAAGCCCTCTGTCTTTCTTCGGTACGGTAAAATATCTAGAGTAGAAACCTCTTAAGAGTCGACTCCAGGGAACTTCTTCGATGGCGCCTTTTGCAAGTAACATGTCTACTTCCTGGAGTAGAGGTGACGTAGGTGTTGTGATCTTTACCGTACCGAGGGGAGGAAGGGTTTCGAATTCTATACGGTATCCTTTTTGGATTATCGAGAGGACCCATGTATCAGTAGTGATAGCTTTCCATTGTTGATAATATCGGGAAAGTCTATCGTTAAAGAAAGTGGTAGAATTGGTGTGTTGGGCTGGCGTATCGAAAAAATCAAAGACGCCGCCTAAAAGAACCGTCGTTTTTACGAGAGGAAGCTCTGCCTCTGAAGTTTGCGAATGGCTTACGTGTCTGAGGAGCCTGCTGCAGATGTTGTTGTTGCTGCTGTTGTTGTCGAGGTTGAGCTTGGTAATACTGCTGTCTGTTGGGATAGTATGATGAGCGTGGCCTAGACCAGAGTCTTTGGGGTTGTTGCTGTGGTTGGTTGAAGCCCATCCTACGAGCTGTCGCTCTTGCCTTTTGCACCGTGTCAAGAGAGCTATCCGTGTTAGCATTAAACAAACCAATCCCGTCGAAAGGTAAGTCCTCTATTCTAGAGCGTGCCTCCTGAGAAAGGCCCGCTGATCGTAGCCATGCGTGGCGACGGAGTGCTGTGGTTCCTGTTAAGGTCTTCGCTATACAATCAACTTGGTGTCTCGAGGTATGTATCTGCTGATGGGAAAGCTGTGAAGCCTCGGAGTGGAAGAGTCTAGCTAGATGTTTCTTGTCCTCAGGTAAGGGTTCCATTAGCTTTCCGATTTTATCCCAAAGCAGTAGCTGATAGCCAGACATAGCTGCCTGGTAATTTGTCACCTTAAGTGCCAGAGAAGAGGAAGTGTACAATCTACGAGCGAGAAGATCTAAACGACGCCCTTCTTTGTCTACAGGGGAAGAACGTTGATGTCTACTCTTGCCCTGTGAAGCCTCAACGACTATCGAATTCGGTGGCGGGTGCTGAAATGAAAATTCGACTTCAGATTGCTGGATCTTATACATACCCTCCAACCTCTTTGAGGATGGGGGATTTGTTGAAGGTGATTTCCACGATTGTTTTAAAGTTTCAAGCAAAGCCGGTAACATGGGTATGGCAACTGGTTTTGTTGAATCTGAAATAATAGAGTCATATACTGGGTCTTGGACAGTGGATGTGGATTGTTCCACCTGTAAACCCAACGGTTCATGAGAGGACCCCGCATTTCTTCTTTGCGGTCTCTGTGCATCACACTGATGCGCTCTGCGCCTGCGCGGAGACTGAATCGGGAAACTTCTATAGCCTACAGTTTTGGCGGGGACCCCTTCCCCTCCTATATATATATATGCTGAGGTTCCCGCCCTAATCCCTCAGTTCTTCGTTGACTGCCATTGTGGTAGACTCAACTTAGGGACTTCCCTGCTTTGCAGCGCCTAGAGTTTGTAAAAAGAAAATAATATTTTATTATTTAAAATATGCAGGGATCAGCCGGGGATCTCTAGGAGATGCCTTCAGCGTATCATGGAAGGGAACCCTGTTCTATCTGTTCCCTCCTTTTCCACTGATGACCAACGTTCTCATGAAAATAGAGGAGGACAACACAGACTGTATCCTGGTAGCACCCTGGTGGCCACGCCAACCTTGGTTCACAAAGCTACTTCTCCTATCAGAGAACACATTCTATCGACTCCCCCAGCAACCAGACCTTCTGACGATACATCAGGGGAGGGTCAGACATCTGAACCCCAACACGTTGGGACTAACAGCATGGAGGATAATGCCGTAGTCCAAGACTTATTACCTGACCCGATACAACGGATCATTACAGAATCTAGAAAGCCTTCAACTCGTCGCTCCTATCTGGTTAAGTGGAAACGTTTCTCCACATTTGCCAAACAAGCCGGCTTCGACCCATTAATCTGTTCCGTCACTCAAATCCTAAAGTTTTTGTATCACTTACACCAGACCGGCCTTAAGCCTAATTCTTTGAAGGTGTATTTAGCTGCTATTTCAGCACATGCAGATTCTGCTGACAAAAAGACTATACCTTCACATCCACTTATCAAGAGCTTTCTGAAGGGATTGGCGAACACCATAGGCCCATCACGATCCATAGTGCCGACATGGAGCCTGTCAGTCGTACTTCATGCCCTTGCAAAGGAACCTTTCGAGCCACTGGCAAAAGCGAACCTTAGACTCCTGTCCTTCAAGGTAGCGTTTTTAGTTGCAATAACGTCAGCTCGAAGGGCTGGGGAACTCGCAGCTCTGAGAATAGACCCACCTTACCTTCCTTCCATAAGGACAAGGTAGTATTACATCCTGATGTAGCCTTTCTCCCTAAGGTGGTGTCAGACTGCCATTTGGGACAGGACATTGTCTTACCCTCTTTCTTCCAGTCTCCATCAACCCAACTAGAACGCACCTTGCATTCCCTAGATGTCCGTAGAGCCCTCGCTTTTTATAACGCAAGAACGGAGTCATTCCGGAAATCTCCCAGACTGTTCATAGCATACGCAGGTAAATCAAAGGGATTACCTGTCACTTCTCAAAGACTGGCAGCCTGGGTTGTACAGGCTATCAAGCTCGGCTACGAGCTCGAAAATCTGCCAATGCCATCACAAGTCAACGCCCACTCTACCAGAGCGGTGGCGACCTCGGTGGCTTTTGGAAAAGGCGTCTCTCTGCCCACACTGTGTAGGACAGCTACTTGGGCGAAACCCTCCACCTTCATAAGACACTACCGACTCGACGTACGTGCTAGAGAGGATTGCACTTTTGGACGAGCGGTACTGTCAGAAATTCTTCACTAAAGACACCATCCCACCTCCAAGGTATGTTAGCTCGCTAATCGCCCATCAGTGTGATGCACAGAGACCACGAAGAAGAAAGTCAGGTTGCTTACCTGTAATTGGAGTTCTTCGAGTGGTCATCTGCGCATTCACACAACCCACCCACCAACCCCTCTTGGTGTATTGGAGAAAGTTTTTCTAATATGTACTTTCATAGTACTATCATCTCTCGGTAAAGAAGGCCACAATGTCGGTCTCCTAGAAACTGAGGGATTAGGGCGGGAACCTCAGCATATATATATAGGAGGGGGAGGGGTTCCCGCCAAAACTCTAGGCTATAGAAGTTTCCCGATTCAGTCTCCGCGCAGGCGCAGAGCCCATCAGTGTGAATGCACAGATGACCACTCGAAGAACTCCAGTTACAGGTAAGCAACCTGACTTTCCTCGCCAGCTTTTCTGGCCTCGACTAAGGCACTGCCTGGGCCCTCAGCCCCCACAATGTGCGGCTTCGGTGCTCACCTCCGTTTCACGGACAGCTTCTGCAAAGCCACGCAGTAGGTTTTGGCGATGCGGACCATGCTGGGATCTGGGCCTGATTCCATCTTCTGGAAAACTAGGGGGAAGCAGTGGGTCAGGTCACACCGGAGGATTCTCTTGGAGCCTGGAAGCCCTGATCAGCCCAATCCCACGGCTGTTTCCCTTTCCCAGGACAGCTACACCAGTCCATCGGGCTTGCGTGACGCGGCTGTGGGGCTTGTGAGCCGGCCCCCTGCAGTTGCCTGAGTCCACCTCTGTCCCAGGGGCCTTCGTGCAGAGACCCCTGGATCTAGGCCAATGGTGTGTCTGCCCATCCTGGCTGCTAGTGAGGCCAGATGGTCTTGTGGCTCTCCTGTGCCCCCCCCCCCAACCCACCATTTGCAGGCAGGCTTGGAAATGATCCTGGCTTTGGGGGACAGGGGCCACATCTTGGCCTTCTTGGCCTAACTCCAGTGCTCAGCTTCCTTCCCTCAGAGGAGACCCACTTGATTAAGGAGGGCCCTCGATCCAAGGGGGCCATGAGAGGCTGCAGCAGCTTGAAATACTCTGCGACCTTTGGTGCCTCGTTTAGACATTTTCCTTCCAGCAGCAAAAAGTCTACGTCCAGCTCTCCCGTACAACTCTCTCAGGTTCACACATGGCAGAGCCAGCACCCTACTGGGGTGCCTTTGTGAGAGTTTCTCCTTTCTCACCCCACAGCCCTCAATGGGCAAAAGTGGCGGGCCCTCTCAGGCAGGCAGGCAGGCAACGTGGCATCCCTGCTGGCCACGCCGTTCAAAGGAAGGTGGTTGACCCCTTACCTTTCTTCAGGTACAAAACGTCCTCCTCTTCAAGGCTTTTTGATAGCTCAGAGCTGCAATAGTTGAGCGTCTCACCTATACAGGGATGAACCGCTTGAGTAGCATTACAGACTCAAATAATCTGGCAAACAGACAGATTCCCCCCCCCCCCCCAATCCCACAACACACACACACACAACTTAAGGCAGTGTTTCAAGGGCACAGGTGCCTTTTATGCATTTACCAAATAAACACTGCAACGATGCACATGTGAATGATGCACTTTACAAGGTACTGATGGGGTGGGGGAGGGAGGCAAGTGGGGAGCAAGTCGGGGCCGGGGCCAGAACACCTGTGTCTCACACAGCATGAATGAAACGCGCCCTTGTATTTCATAGGAGTGGTGTTCCTCATGATCTGCACAGGCTGACTACGTGATCAGTGACAGTCGTGACTAGTTGCGTGTACATGTTACGAGGGAACTGTGAGCAGCAGGATGCAGGCTTGGCATTGTAAGGAGGTTGCCACCAGTGGGTAGGTTGGGTGGTGGGAGCAGAGATCCCTTGGGCAGGAGCCTTTCTTCCACGTCTTACTGTTGTCAATACTAGACCACACTGAGAATAGTAGGACCAAGCTTGAAAGTAAGGATGAGGTCCTTGACCCTGTGCAAGTTATAAAGGTCAAAGGCCCCCCAGAGAGACCCAGGGAGAACGAGACGCCCACCAGACACCATGACCCACGCTCTGTGCCCCACGCTTGCCAGGAGGGCAACTGTAAGAGCTCAAGGAGGACCGCTTTGTTGGCTGAGAGGAACAGAACTTTCATATTACTAAAGAATGTGCCAGCCACGATTTCTATTAGGTTTCTAATTGTCCACATTGCATTGTACGCAATAACGTGGTTTGCTTGTTTCATCATCGCAAAGACCCTTGATACCATTTGAGCGGTAAATGCATATTTTGTGGCACCACTTTGTGTTACTTGGCTTGAGAGACATTTCAGGGACCACAACGCCCATATAAATTAATTCCGGAAGCCCAAAACATTCAGCTGGATTCACACATCTATCACTGAGCAGGGTCTTGTCCTTTAAGGCCATTGTGTTCTCTCTCTTGATGTGGGGGTGGGATGGGGGGTCTTCACAGGGCTGCTTTGGCCCTGCTCTGCCACTCAACCCTGTGGTTTCGCTGCTGCAGGGTGGCGGTATGTAACGCGGGTGGCTTGAGGGGGGGGGTCCGGTGGTCATCTGGGTACAGGAACCCCCGCTCCCCCCTCCCCGCGCTGTCTTTGGCTTCCAGCGAGCAATCAGCTGTCACCCCAGATGGCTCCTGGGTCCCTGCCGGAGCGAGGTCACACAGTGGAAGGGCTGTGGTGACCTCGCACTGAAGAAAAAAGTCGGGGTGAGCCCCTAACTTTGCTACTGAGCATTTGCCTCTATTTGCCCCGCAGTGGCTGAGAACTGGCGGCTGCGTCATATGACTGACGCAGCACCAGTTCACCAACTCTGCTTCTTAATGGCTGCCCACGTGATCCTGCTCTCCAGCTGAACAGAAGCGGGGTGGGTGGGGGGTGGGATAGCACCAGGGGGAAATGGGCAAGCTCCACAATTCAGATTCGGACGTTGACATTTCACTCCAACCTGAAACATCTCCACTTTGAAATTTGACATCAAAATAGAAATATTTTCGATTTCCAGCACTTATTCGAGGGGCTGTTTCCAGATTAATCAAATTAATCATTGAGTGTGATACAAAACTTAATAAATCATACTGGGGAAAAACCTGCCAACAGCTGCCTCAAAGTCCTGTCGAATAGCAAAGGTTTGCTGCCTATTCATGCATCCCAAAAATATGTAGCGAATATTCAGTATTTGAATGGAGGCTGCAGGGTGGGGTGGGGCTTTTCTAGTGTCAGCTCTGTCGCCCGAGGAGACCCCCCTCCCACACACAAGCGACATCCCAGAGGCCATTCTGCAGAAGGGGCAGAGGGCATTTCCCTTGGCTTACCTGTGAATAGTGCAGCCGCGTGCCTTAGCTCTCCCTGCGGGTGATGGAGGTATCCCAAGGCCTGGGATAGGAAGATGTTGATATTGTCAAGGCTGTTGCTCATCTGCAGAGAAAGAAAAGGCAGGCGTATGTTTCCAATGGATGTTGGATGCCTTGGCCATTTGGGAACAGTTCCTTCTTACAGATGGGTAGACAACTTGTTCTCCATGGCTGGACTGACCTGATCCTCAAGCCAGTCACCCCAATGAAAGCTGAAAGGGGGGTTGCCGGACACAAGACCTGTGTGCAACTGCCCTGGCTGCGCCCAGCAACGAGGAACTCCACTGGGAGTTACTGGGGCTCAGGAACGTAGACGTCTCAATTTTTCAAGGGGGGGGGCGCATGGGGCTAGACTTGTAAAGGGGGGACTGAGCCTATTTGTTTACATTTATTTACATATTCCTATTTCTGGAAACCATCCTTCAATCAACAATGGATCCCAGAGTGTTTAAAGCCACATATTGAAATAACAAATACTCAACAAAATACTACATTCTAATTATATTATGGTAGTTTACACACTACCCCACCATCCATTGTCCTAAACCATATACCAGTGTTCTTCAGACGTTTTTCCCCATGACCCAATGCAAGAATATCAGATGCCATCAAGCCATCATTGGATATTAACCAATAAAACAACTTTTATAGGATTCCTGAAGCACCAGAGCTTGCCTCTTTTCAGTGCTTTCGTTACATGGTGCTATTTTCCCCTGCATAGTCACACTTGAATTCCCAATGCCAGCAGATCGACGGCGCTTCAATGGGCCCGTGACGGAGTCACAGCCAGGGTCTGTTCATCAATCAATCCGGAGGCCTGTGAGTGACGGGGACGCCTGCATTGGTTGAACCTGCTTTGGTTCTGGTGTGCTGCTGCTGCTGCTGCTTCCATTGAAGGGCAGGGGTGGGGCAGGCAGCCCTTTTGAGGTTGAGGGCCATGTTCCCTGGCAGACATGTTGTTGCTGCTGCTGCTCAGGGCCAGAGCTGAAGAGGAGGGGATCAACCCATCCCCTCTCTGACCTTCCCTCTCCCCCTCCCTTCTGTGGACTGCCAGGGAAGGGTCAGGCTGCTGCTGCTGGAGGCCTGATTGCAGGCCGAGGTCCAGCGGTTGCCCTCCCCTGTGGCAGGAGATTTAAAAGAGGGGAGGGACAGAGGCCGCCCCTTCTAACAAGCATCTCTTAGTCTGAGGCACGATCCAGTAGAGCGCAAGGCACGCCCGTGTCCTTGTTCACGAGCTGGGGCTGTGTGGGGGCACTGCATCCTTTCATGCCAGCCTCATGGGCAGGGGAAAAGAAGGGGGCCCATGGGGCTGGATTCCCTCCTCTCACACCCCAAACTGAGGGTTGGTGGCGCTACTGGCCATAGCTGCCAACCTGGTCCATTGAGCCAACAGAAACCCCCAGGCAGCCCCCTTTGAGCCACGGACGTCCTTCAGGACACTCATTGTGGGCTACTCGGGGTTTGCCCATCATTGGCGTGAGTGCCATTAATTTATGGAACCCACTGTCAAATGAGGCATTGGTGGCTCTTAGGTTGGATGGCTTTAAAGTATGTGTGTGTGGGGAGGTTCTAGAAATTGGAGGAGGGCCAGGCCCATTGGCAGCTATGAGTCACGATGGCTCATTGGGGCCTGCAGGTCCAGAGGGAGTCTGCTACCCGATGCAAAGGGTACGGGCGGGACCAGAGCAGGGAAGATGGGCCCTTTCCCCTTCCCACTGGGCCACCCCAGTGGACTAGACAGACCCCTTCCTTTGGTCTGATCCCCCTCCAGTGGGTTCATGAAAAACACTGTGACAGTGCTGAGCCAGGTGAGCAGTGCTCTATAATCCGATTCACATTTTTGATATTCATAAATGTGCCGTTTGCTGGCTATTAATAAGTGGCCACGTGACCTTATCTATATGGATAATTTGGTATCTTTAAAAACCCTGCCTGCCGGCCCACGCAATCACTGACCAGGAATTTCCAGACGTTCACCAAGAAGCTCCGGAGGTCGTCCCAGGCCAGGCTGCAGAACATCCGATTCAGGTCACCCCACCCAAGGAAGACGCCACAATGCAAAAGGGCCAGTTTGCATCTCTGCAAGCAAAGGGGAGGGTCACCGCGTGAGGTGCACGAGAGCGGCAGCTGCGTCAAGGGGGCGGCCCCCAGCCCCATCTCGGCGACCCTTTGAACCTCACCCCCTTCCCGAGTTTGTGTATTAAAAAGGGTTGTCGGAGCCTTGCTGGACTGTCCCTCTCCGGCAGTGGGGCTGCGCCATCCTGTGGGGCAGTGTGTGTCTTCCCAGCCTTGCCTTCGCTCCCCTTAAATACCAGGGCGCTGTTCATCATCTGTCAAGTATGCTGTAGGGTGGATTCCTGCATTGAGCAGGCGGTTGGACTCGATGGCCTTATAGGCCTCTTCTAACTCTACTATAGTATGATATGATTCTATGATACCACTGTGTTAGGGCCTAGTAGCCTGACTCAGTCCTGAGGTGCTCCACAAGAGCCCTGTATTGACTCTTCCTCTGGTCCTCCTCCAGGTGCCTACTCTGAGGGAAGCTTGGAGGCTGGCAACAAGGGAGAGGGCCTTTTCAGTGGTGGCCCCGCCCCAATTATGGAACATTCTCCCTGATGAGGCTCTCCTGGCATCAACATTGGCAAGACTTTTCTCTTCTCCCAGACATATCTTGAGTTTTTTTAGCTGACCCCAGAATAGTTGTTCTAAATAGATACTGTCTGTCCTGTCATCTGTTTTTATGGTTCTAAAATTTGTGTATCGGTTTTAACGTTCAGTGTTTTAATCTTTGTAAACCACCCAGAGAGCTTCGGCTATGGGGTGGTATATAATAATAATAATAATAATAATAATGATAATTTTTAAAAATACGAGGGCTGCTATCTGTGCTTGTTTCGTGCAGGATTCAAGCAAGGGTGGGGTGGGGGGATCCCACTCCTTGCTCAACCCAGGTGTTTGTTCGGGACAAGAACAGGCTGAAGACTCCAACTGAGCGACATGCATGGAGACAGCTGCTGTGAAAGAACGGGGCGGGGGTGGGGTGGGGTCCTCTTCAGCTGGAGCAATGCAGCTGCTTGGGGCAGCAGAAGAGCTGCAGCTGGCCTAGGCAGGGAGAGGCCTTCCCCGGCAGGGCTCCCTCTGAGGGCTTAGGGCCAGGGCAACTGTGGCGCCTCTTCCTCCTCCTCTCCCATACCCCTGCCGGGACTCCAAGGTCCTCCTCAGAAGCCTCCACCAGATGGCGGGAGATGGGGAGCTACTAAGGCTAGTGGCCTTTTCAGTGGTGGCACCCCAGTCCGGGAACGTCCTCAGTTTGGGAGGTGGGAGGCAGAAGCCACCCGAGGTTCGAGCCACGGGGAGCAGTGGCCTGGATCACCACCCCGGTGGGAGGCTCGGAAGCTGCCTTTTGCCAAGAGGCAGCCATGGGCCATCCGACTCAGCACCACTGTGGCACGTTGTGGAAACCTCCGTGGTGACTCGGGGCTTTCCTGCTTTGCTTGATTGCTTCTTTATTGTGGTGTTTTGAACCATTTATTGTTTTTATATTGCTTTTCTATTGTATTGTGTATGTCTTATAGTGTAAATCCCTTAGGCCGGGGAAGGCAACGGCAAACCACCCTGCTATAAGGCCTGCCAAGAAAACGTCAGCGAAAGCTGGCGTCCCTCCAAGAGTCAGCAATGACTCAGTGCTTGCACGAGAGGTTCCTTTCCTTTCCCTTTATCAGAACTAGAAATAAATGTCGACTGCACTAAAAATGTAAAAATAAAATGTTAAAGTGTGAGCTGGCTTGGATTCCTTGGGAGAGGAAAAAGGCAAGCTATAAATGCCATCAAATCAGTCAGTGCCCTCACCGGCTGCTCTCTGGGGATTGTGTGTGTGTGTGTGTGAGCTGGTCTTCCTTCCCCAGCTGTCACCGGAGAGACCTCCAGCAGTTGAACCCGGGTCTTTCCTTGTGCAAAGCAGGGCAGCGCAAGCGGTCCCACCGCCATGCGGAGGGGGGGAGGGCATGCGCCACAGCCCCTGAGGAACAGATCAGGCAGACGGCCTCTCCAGAGCACTCACTTTAGGGGAGGGCTCAGAGCGAGAGAGTTGTGAGGGGGGGCTCACCCTCCAAGAAGCATGGCTCGCTGGCCGCACTCCCTCAGTGGCCTTTGCCAGAATGTGTGTGTGTGTGGGGGGGAGGCAGGTGTAGCAGCAGTGCCCGCAGGGGCCCCAGTGATGTCGGGGTGGGTGGGCGTGATCCACCAACCCCCCCATCCACCGCCTGAGTAGGGGATTCAGCCTGCGCCATGGAAGTGCTGGCCCTAAAGTAGGTGCTCTAAAAGGGGGCTGGGGAAATGCGCCTGAGGAGGGGCTTGGCTCTGTCCCGCGTGGGCCTCTAGACTTGCCATGGCAACTGTGCCGTCCTGGTCTTTCAGATGGAGCAGCAAAGGGAGCAGGCTGTGCACAACTTCCTTCTCCAGGAGGGTCTTGTCAACTTCTTTCGCTCTCATCACCAGCTGCCCGAACAACGAGATGGCCATTGCACGCACGTTGGCGCTTTCCTGGGGACGACACCACCACCCCACAAGCACCTCTGAAATCCACGTGAGGTAAAGCGCACAGGAGCACCGCTGCGGGATGGCCTGGCGCAGGCCCTCCCACGAGCCCTTCGCTGGGACAGGTTCACGCTTGCTGGCCGGGAAGGCTGCTTCCAGGCCATGGCCCAAACGTACCCTCTGCCTGCCGACCTCACCATTTCCTGTCAGGGAAACCCTGCCTTCCCTACAAGACGGTGCTAGGCAGGAGTTCCGCACCACTTGCACGGAGCGAGGTGTGCCTGGGCCACGGACCCAGTGCCGGATCGGCCCTTCCCTCCGGAAGCCAGGGTAAGAGCTGTCTTCAGCCGTTCTTGCTGCAGAACAATATTCTTCCGGTGGTCTTGCTGGACCCCTCTGTGTTTCCTAATAGCCCGGAGTTTTGACTGAATTTAGCAGGGGCTTCTGGGTGTAGGAGGGGAAGCAACCCCTCCTCACCTCTGCATGTGACATTTGGCTAATATAGGTCACAGTGCATGGAATTCAGCTGGGTTACTTTGGTGATAGCACACGGCCAGAGAATGAGGCGAAGGCTCTTCTGTGCTTTGGAAGGAACACGGACGAAAGTGTGTGCGTGGGGTGGGGGGCAGGGGGCTCTCTACTCTCATCCATGATATTGAAAGTCTAGGTGAAGCCCCTGGCAGGCTTGGAGTAAGGGGGAGCCGAGCACACTCTGTTTTTTCATTCTCTGCCAATCCAGGAGCCTCTGCCTAAAACCTAAAGGCATGAACTGCAGCTCCCCACCACCACTTCCCCCACCAACAGCGTTTGAAATGGCGCATGTCAGAGAATCCCACGGACCGTCTAGTCCAGCTCCTGCCGTTGATGCTGAATACCAGTAGCTGCAGCATCTCGCTTGTTCAGGTTCAGAGGAGGGCAACAAAGGTGATGCAGGGACTTCAGGACAGGCTGAAAGAACTGGGGACGTTCAGTCTGGACAAAAGGAGACTGAGGGGAGACGTGTGAGCAGTGTTCAGGCGCATCAAAGCGCGCCACAGGGAAGATGGTCAAGAACTACCTTCCACGGCCACAGAAATTAGGACCCAAAATAATGGGTATAAGATACAGCCGCCTAGATTTTGATTCAATATAAGGGGAAACTTCCTGACAGCAAGATCTGTACAACAGTGGAATAGTCTAACTACGGAGGTGGTGGCTTCTCCATCTCTGGAGGTTTCTAAGAAGAGGCTGGACAGCCGCCTCTCTGGGATGGTTTAAACGGTTTTCCTGCACATTGAAGAGAGTTGGGCTAGATGATCCCTGTGGTGACCTTCCAACCCCACAATTCTATGATTCCTCAGCAGGTGGCCATTTCTCACCCCCGGTCTAAAGCCCCTCTCTTGTAATTCGGATCCTGCCTTGGGGAGCAACAGAAAACAAATTTGCTCCATCATCATCTACATGACAGCCTTTCAAACATTTGCAGGCGGCAAACCCTGGAGCCTCTTCTCCTGGCTAAACATACCAAGAGCCTGCAAGCTTTCCTCCCGGGATGCGGCCTTCAGTCTGATGCTAGGGCCCCAATCCATCTCAGAGCTGGGTGTGCGCTGTGGAGCATCCCATTTCACTTAGTGCATTGCATTGTACATGGGGCTGCCGTGGGAAGCTGTTTGCCAGGAGTCTGTCTTTGGGGCCAAACGCAGTGGGGGTCTGTTACTGACGGGGACCAGGCAAGGGGACAGGTCTTGCCCAATCGGTAGACCACTGCCCTGGCCACTGGTCCGTGTCTGAGCACTGTGTTGCCTTTCACCTGGAAAGCACTAAATTTGAGGGCTCAGGTCCCATAAAGGCCAGGTTTGCCCACCTGTGCCTGACCAGGCGTTAAGAGGCCCTTCTCGGGAACCCACCACCATCAGAGAGAAGGGACATGAGTAGAGAAAGGGGCTTTTCATTGGTGGCACCCTGACTTTGATGTGCTTTTGATGTCAGATGAAAATTAAGAAGGGAAGAGCTCTCTCTCCACAGCGTGGCTTGGAGCTGGTGACGCTATGCTGCCTCCAGTATCAGAGGCAGTAAGGGGGCTGGTGTGAGAAGTGGCCCGCGGCCCTGGATGACCCAGCGGGGGCTTCTGATGCCCTCATGAGAACCCTTATTCCGAAGAACCAGAACTCACATCCTCAAAGAATGGGCGAACATTCATAGCCAGGTCCACGCAGAGAGGCCCAATCCCCTGGCCATCCATCTCATAGACTGCGGTCATGATAGCTCCCAGTCCCTCGAGGATGTGCTCTTTAGGCCCGCCGAACGTGGAGTCGATCAGGGTTGGGAGCTCTTTTCGGAGAAGCTTGACCTGAGAAAGCATGAGGGAAAGGCAAACTCCATGTTAGGCATGATAAGGAAAGGAATGGAGAAGACAATGGCCAGTATCAGAACTGCCCTTATTCAAATCTATGGTGTGACCACACTTAGAACACTGTGTGCAGTCCTGGTCACCACATCTAAAAATGGGTATTATAGTGCTGGAAAAAGGGCAGAAAATGGCAACTGAAATGATTAAGGGGCTGGAGCATCTTCCCTAGGAGGGAAGTTACATCAGCTGGGATTGTTTAGCTTGGAAAAAAGGAGGCTGAGGTGTACAAAATAGAGGTGTACACCTGATATTGGTGTACAAAATTATGCATGGTGTGGAGAATGTGGACAGGGAGACCTTTTTCTCCCTCTCTCAAAATACTTGAACCCAAAGGGGTCATCCCATGAAACCGATTGGTGGGAGATCCAGGACCAATAAAAGGAAGGACTTCTTCACACAGCGCATAGTCAAATTGTGGAACTCACTACCACAAGATGTAGTGATGGCCACCAATCTGGATGGCTTTAAAAGGGGGTTGGATAAATTCCAGGAGACAAAGGCTATCCATTGCTACTAGCCCTGATGGTTGCGTGCTACCTCCAGTATTCGAGGCGAACAGAGTGCTGGACTAGATGGACCCTTGGTCTGATCCAGCATCAGAGCTCTTCTTACGTTCTTATGAAAGGGGAGTGGAGGACAGAGGCGTCTTCCAAAAGGCCTCATCATCTGCTGGTCATTGGAGAAGGAGGTACAATGCCCCCCATCCCACCCCACCCCACCCCTGTGAAGAACAGCTAGAAGCCGCCCGCTGCTCCTTCCTGCCCCACAGCAGGTGTCACGTTTCCTTCGTAAAATCAGCATTTATGTGGCTTTTCAAACCACGCGTCATGAACGCTCAAGCACCCCCCCACTCCACCACAAAAGCAGGGTTTTACAGTTCCATCCTACACATGTCTACTCAGAAGTAAGTCAAAAAGAGTCCAATAGGGTTACGTGTACACAGGATTGCAGCCTTATTCTTGAAAAGAAGCATTATATGTTGCCACTGCACACAATGCGCTCTTTACACTATAAGCACAAAATGAAAGGAAATGGAATCGCCCTGAGGAGGGTGCCCAGTGCCTGGCAGTAAGGAAGAGGCAGCAGGAGGGAGGGGAAGGCTGGTCCAGTTGACCCTGGGTGAGGGTGACCCCTTCCCTGTTGCTGTTGGACAGGGTGGCCCATGTACCCTACTTAGCAGAGGTCTGTCCTCTATTGGAGGGGCTGTCCAGCCCAGATCCTCTTTAAATATGTAGTTTTAAAGGTTTTAATGTATTTACTATTCTTGTTTTTATTGCTTTAAGGTTGAATTCTTAAAAATTGTATACCACCTCGATGGCTGTTCAGCAGGTAAGGGGGGCTGAAAACATTGATGGGGAAAATAAGAAGAAGGGGGAGTGCGGGGGAGGGGGGAGCCTGGACAGTGGCCAGTAAACGGAAGCAGAATCCCAACAGGACAGTTCCCAGGTCCAGGAATTGGGCTGTCCGCCTGTTTGGGGCAGGGTTGCACTCCCTCTGAAAGAGCAGGAACATCGTTCGGGGGTGCTCCTGGATCCATCTTTGTCACTGGAGGCCTCGGTGGCCCGGAGCATCCATTGCCAACTATGGTTGGTACACTGGCTGCCTGTTAGCTACCGAGCCACATACAAGGGACCAGCATACCTAGCAGACGGCCTTCCCTGGTATGCACCTGGATGACAACTACGATCCTCAGAGGAGGCTCTGCCAGCCATTCCGAAACAAACAGGATGCCGCCATGAAGAACCTCGGTGGCAGCAAAGCCTTCTCAGTGGCGGCACCCACCCTCCGGAAAACCCTCCCTCATGCGGTTTGGGTGGCGGAAAACGTAACATCTTTTAAACGCCTCCTGAAAACTTAGCTGGTTTTATATTGCCTTTTTAACTTTTAACATTTTAAATTTATTTGTGCACTGCCCAGAGAGCTTCAGCTGATGGGCAGTATAAACATGTAATAAATATATAAATAAAATAAATAAATAAATATAATAAACTACACGCATTCCTGTATAGGGCTAGCCTAGCCCTGGTCATCCATCCACTGGTAACCTCACAATTAGACTACTGCAATGTGCTCTCTGCGGGGCTACCCTGGTCTGCGGTCCAGCAGCTGCAGCTAGTGCAGAAGGCCTCAGCTAGGGTGCTCACTGGGACACCCAGCTATGCTCACATGACACCTGTGTTAAAAGAACCGCACTGGATGCCAGTTAGTAGGCATGTGCTCCGCTCCGATTGGAAGCGCAGAAGCAGGAGCGAATTGGCCTGCTCCGCCTTGCCCAGAGGCGGAGTAGAAGCGGACCGCGGACCCCTAGAAGCAAGGCGAAGAGAAGCGCCCATTTTCGGAGCACTCCAGTTTCCGCGGTCCGGTCCGATCGCCATCTTGAAACATTTCGCCCATAGGATTGCATTGCGGAAAAGAAAGAGGGATAACTGTGTTGTTTTTGAAGCTATCTTTATGAACATTCTTGTGCTCAGAGAGTCGTGGATGGGGGTCATTTTGAGACTACTCTCAGCTCTCTGCGTGGTGCGGTTCGCATGCTAGAATTTTTTAAAAACCCGATGGGAAATACCTTTTTCGAAGGGCTGAGGGGCAGAGTCAACTCCCGGTCATGATCACATGATCCCAAAGTTGGAGGAGGGGATAGGCAAAACGGGTAACTTGGGATTCTGGGAAACTTCTCTTTCTTAGTCTGAACGGACTTTTCCCAGTGTTTTTTTAAAACAGTAGCCCCACCAAATGCACAAACACAACCTGAAATCATATAGTAAGCCAATAATAAGAGAGCACTGCTACCCACCCTAACTTTGGGGAACAACTGAAAAGATGTGGTGCAAGGGGATGAGCTCCCCTAGGGCATGCCATGTGGACGTGCCACCACTCTCTCCTGTACTTGGGGGGCTATCACAGCCCTCCAAAGAGAGTAACCCGGTGGAGCAATGCCTATCCTGAGTTGAAGTGAGCGGTCTACTTCTTAGTGGTGGAGCAATGTCTTTCATGAGTTGAACTGACAGCGTTGCTTCTTAAAAGACTGGTCACTAGGACCAGTCAAATTGGCAGCTGCTTCCCCCTCCCCTGGGCACGTCCCCCTATTACTGGTAAAAGACAGATATAGCCTTTTTTAAAAAGTTCTTCTTGTTGTTTATTCAGCAACACTGCTGCTTTTAATTCCACCCCTCCTTTGTTTATTTATTTATTTATTCCATTTTATATGCATTACTGGCTTATCCTTGGCTCCCTTCCTTATGCCCCCAGAAATGTCTGCTGCCTGCCTGCCTTCCCTCCCTCCTCCCCTGCCCGCCTCGCAGGGATGTTGTGTGTGTCTGGCTTTGACTCAGGGGAGAAGTCCTTCCTGCGCTCAATTAGACTTTTGGAAGTTCCAAATCCATTTTTCAAGTGTGGAAGAAGATTCATAGGTTTATCTCTACTCCCCAATTCATGGCATGTTGGGATTTCCTTTGAAATGGCCCCATTGAGATGTCTGCAGGTTTAAGCCCCGCCAAAAATCAGGGGATGATGGGACTGCCTTGAGTCTTGGCGTGCATATGTATCCCTGGACAAGCTATCATGGTGGCAAGTTTGAGATTTTTAACGTGCAGATTGACGGAGCTATGGAAACGGGTGTGAATGGGGTGTTGGATTTTCATAAATTCCCCAAAAATCAGGGGATGATGGGACTGCCTTGAGTCTCAGCGTGCGTGTGCACCCCTGGATAAGCTTTCATGGTGGTGAGTTTGAGATTTTTAACGTGCAAATTGAAGAGCTATGGAAAGGGGTGTGAATGGGGTGCCCGATTTTCATAAATTCCCCAAAAATCAGGGGATGATGGGATTGCCTTGAGTCTTGGCGTGCGTGTGTATACCCCCATGAGGTGTCATGGTGCCAAACGTGAGGTTTCTAACTTTAACAGAAAAAAAGTTGTATACTTTTTTAGCTTAATGCAAGCCTATGGGGGGTGGGGGAAACGGAGCTCCGATCCGGATCCGGAGCTCCGCAGCGAAGCGGAGCAGACATAGGCGGAGCGGGGGCGGGGCGGAGCGGACCGATCCACAAATCACAGATCTGGAAGAGAAGCGGAGCGGGGGGGGGGGGGTCCGTGCACACCCCTACCAGTTAGCTACCGAGCGACGTACAAGGTTATGTTATTGTCCTGCAAAGCCCCAAAACATCTTGGGGCCAGAATACCTAGCAGGCCGCCTTCCCTCATCATACATGCCCAGGTGACGTTTAAGATCAGCAGAGGAGGCCTGGGTGGTCATTCCGGAACTAACGGAAGTTCACCCTGCCACACCCCAACGTCTGGCCTTCTCAGTAGCGGCACCCACCTTCTGCAAAGCCCTGACCCTCGTGCAGTTCAGGAGGCAGTAAATGCGCCATTTTTATGTATTTTATATTTACTGTTGTTTTCAGCCTCGATCAGAATGGAGAGGCGGGTAAGAAATAAATTATTATTATTATTATTATTATTATTATTATTATTATTATTATTGAGCAGGGGGTTGGACTCGATGGCCTTGTAGGCCCCTTCCAACTCTGCTATTCTATGATTCTATGATTATTACCTTTCAATGTCACCTCCTGGAAACACACCTGGCCTCATGGGGTTTCCCTGGGCTGTAACTGCTGCTGGGTTTTACTTGAGTTTTACGTGGTACTTTCAAACTTTTTATGTGTCTTTTCATGTTGCATTTTATGGTTTGGATTGTGAACTGCCCAGAGAAGTTCAGCTATTGGGAAGTATAAAAAAATGTAGAAAATAATAAAATGTGGCCTAGTTAGAGCATTTTCCACAGTGTATTGTTTTTCTATTTACTGTTTTTATACTGTATGCTTTTATCTGTATGCCGCCCTGAGATCTTATTAATATAGGGCGGGATGTAAATGTTTTAAATAAAATAAATAAATAAATAAATAAATAATATTTAAATTATGGGAAGTATTACTAAATTTGCACCTATACTCTTAAATGGACCTAGGCCAATCCATGCCCTCTGAGCAAAGGAGGCTTCATGGAAGAGGAGACGGCCAAAGATGGATGGGACAGATGAGAGGGCCCCCCGCCCCATCCCCGAGAGGTTCCCGCTGGAGCCTTTGAAAGGCAGCCGGGGGCTCCCGCCGACTGAGGGTGATGCACCAAAGACCCCTTCGGCTGCCTTTCTCTGCCACCCCCCACCCCGCCCTGCCTTTCGCATCTTTAGGAACTCACCTGTCCTTCATGGGCTCCTCATCTCAAAAAGGGGCGCCCCCTTCTCCACTCCCCTATCCCAGCTGCCAGGAAGCTGCGGGGGGCACCAGAGGGCAACACCCCCCACCCCCTGAGGCGGCATTGCCTCTGGTGGGCAAGAGAGGCCAGACTGCCCCCCCCCGCCTCATTAGAGAGGCACTTTTCAATGGCTGGCCTCTCTGGTGGCCACAGCCCTGAGCCCCAGTGCTGCTGCCGTCTCCCGCTCCTCCGCCTCCCGGAGGCTCTTCTTCAATCCCGCCCTCGGCACGCAGAGCTGCTCAGGACCCCTCTGGCACTCACCTTCCCTGGCTGGAACACAAAGCTGCTCAGCCCTTTCATACAAAGGTCTCGGAGGACCGGGTTGGCGGCTGCCGCGCCGTCCTTGAGGCGGTCCTTGAGGCTGCACCTGTTCATCAGCTTGGCGGCAGAGGGGCTCTTGAGGAACTGGAGAGGGTGACGGGCAACAGGACCCCGCCAGGTGAAGCGCTCCTGCGGTCCCCCGAGCGGCCCTCTCTTGGGGGCAAGGTCCGCCCGCCAGCCCCGACGGACAGGCCCCCCCGCCCCGCAGCAGGAGAGACACAGCCGGTGGGTCGCCCAAGGCAGCCTCCGGACCTCTGGCTCACCTCAATGACCAGCGCCAAAGCCGTCATCTTGCTCAGCTCGTCCTCCTCGCTGCTGAGGATGAGGGCGGCCTCCCCAAAGATGCCGGGGATCTGTGGACTGCCACACTCTGTCATGGCCCTGTGGGGTGGAGGAACAGAGCCCTGTGGGGCTTACGATGGGGCTGGGGTGATGGAGGGCGCCACCCACTCTTCTGGCCAAGAAGCTCCCTGGCAGTCCTGAAAGGGAGGCCCAGAGCAGCCCATGGGGTGGGCAGCCTTTCCCAGCCAAGCTGTCCCTCTCAGCATCCAGCCACCCTGGGTGACGCTGGGACTGGGTCGCCCCCCGGGTGCTTCGTCTGCCCAGCAGCTGTGCTGGGGGGAGGGGAGAGGAAGGCCCCATGCTGACCAGAGCCAGCAGCACATGGGGAGGGAGGAGGGATTATGCGCCCCTCCCACACCATTTTTACTAAGGAATTTGCCTCTCCTCCCTAGCAGATCCTATCCCTACCACAGAGGGTAGGGGGAACAGCCATGAAGGAGGTCCTGCCACAGGGCCTTTTGTCCCCCAGGGGCACTCAGAGCTACAACAGATGTAGATGGAGGAAATGGAGCGGGATGGTTGTGGAGTTGGGGAGGGGTTCAGTCAAGCCCCTCTCAATATGGACGGCGGGGAGAAGGGAGGGTGGCTGCGGTGCGGTGCGGATCGCCTGAGGAGGGGCAGCCGCAGGGCCCGGGTCGGGGAGCTTTCCGTTGGGGGCCCCCTTACCTGGCCAGCAGATGCGTGCCTTGTAAGAACTGCTGCGGGGTGCTCAACGCCAGCCATCCTTGCTGGAACTCGATGTAGGCGCAGACCGGCCAGTCCCAAGCGACAGAGAACAGGTTTTTCATGTTCTCAACTGCCATGCTAGAAAGTGACACCGTCCGTCAGGCCCGGCGCTCTCCCCGCGCTGCCCCAGCCCCTGGCTCCGGGCCCCCTCCGAGGGGAGGTGCGGGCCCACACGAGGGCGGAGGTGGCGTGTGGCCACAGGAGCAACCGTGCGGCTGGCTGCGGGCGGAGGTGAAGCCTTGGCCGCCCTTCCACCCAGGGAAGGCGCAGGCTGGTGACCCATCCTGAGCACGAGCCCTTCCCCGCCTCCTGGACAGGGCTGCTGCTGATGGCAAACAAGCGACTGCAGGAGACCACGTCGGGGGGGGGGGGAGAGATGAAACCGGAAGTGGGGGCCCAAAAGGCGCAGGAAGACTTGGCCCCAGCCACGGTGGGTGCTGGGGGGGGGTTGCTTTTCAGGCAGCAAAGTACCTTGGGCTGTCATGCTGCCTTCATTGTGCAGTCACCCTACCCCGCACACTTCTGGTTGGGGTGGGGCAGTGGGGTGCGCGTGTGCGCGGAAGTCGCCGTCTTCCACGTGCAGTCTTCCCATCCCCCCCCACTGCTGAACCCTGGCACAAGGCTCAGAGCCCCCTGACTGGCAGCCCCCTGGACTGACTCCTCCCCCTTCATGAGGTTGGCCTGCACTCACTTCTGACCCCTGCTGATTTTTAAGCGAGCACATCTGGCTTAATTGCACAGCGCGCCGGCGCGCCTTTGCAGCCCAGCCCCGCTCGGCAGTGATGGCCCTCTAGGCAGGCGGCGTTGGGGGCCTGGGAGCGCCAGGAGCGCGTGGCTGATGCGCAGGGGAAGGAAGGTGGCGTGGGCACAGCTGGACCAGGACCACAGGGGTTAGCGGCGGCGAGGCTGCTGGTCCTTTAGTTCTGCCTTCATTTAATTCCTAGGCCACCCTCTCTGCAGTTGGAGATGCGATTTCAATGAAAAAGGCAGGGCAGTTCCCCCTCTTCTCCATTGAAATTGTGCTTCTCCCGGGCGGACGGGGCGAGCATGGAGTGGTCTCAGTGGGCCGGGAGGGGAGGCTGAGCCCTGAGACGGGGTGGGTAGGTGGGGGAAGCAGGCTTGGACGCGTGCCCCCTGCCCTGCCAACTCACTGCCCAGCACCTCCGGCGGACCTCGGGCCAAATGCATCGCCACCCCTGCTCTAGAACGTCACATGACTGATGATGTCATTGACCCTATGACCAGGGCCGGCGCCAGACTATATTGCGCCCTAGGCAGGCACGTTCTGAAGCCTCCGCCCCGCCCCCCCCGTGTGCGTGCCCGCTCCCCGCTTTGAAGCCAGGACGCTGGGGTTGGGGGGCGGAGCGGGGTGGGGCGGAGGCTTTGAAGTGGAGCACCCGCAAGTGGCTTCCTGACGCGCCATTCTGAAGCTTCCGTCCAGCGCCCCCTCTGTGTGCGTGCCCGCTCCCCGCTTCGAAGCCAGGATGCTGGGGTTGGGGGGTGGGGCGGAGGCTTCGAAGCGGCGCACCTGGAAGTGGCTTCCTGGTGCGCCGTTCTGAAGCCTCCACCCCCAACCCCAGCATCCTGGCTTCGAAGCCAGGAGCAGCTTCCGGCCGGACGCTGGCTTTGAAGCCAGGACGCTGGGGTTGTCGGGCGGCCGGGGCGGCGGCTTTGGAACAACGCGCCCGGAAGCCGCTCTAGGAGAGCAGCTCCCGTTCGGCACCCTCGTTTGCTTGGCACTCTAGGCCGCCGCCTGAGTTGCCTCTATGGCAGCGCCAGTCCTGCATATGACCAATCAGACACCTCTGTGCATTCATGCTGTTGCGGGCTGGGACTGGTGCCGACGTTGGGTCCTCTTTTGATGCCTGGAAAGTAATCCGGTTCTAGGATTTGCTCTGCAAGTCTCCATAGAATTGATACAAAATAGTCTCTCCTCTCTCATCAAGAGTATTTTCGGGGGGGGGGGGGCTGGCGGGGGGGCACTTAAGCAAGCGACAGAGAAGACAAGCCAGGGCCTCTGCTGCCATAGAGCTCGCTGTCCCCGCTCTCCACCCCCACCCCCACCCCACGCACTGCTGTGGTTGACTTGAAATGAAGCAACTTTTCACATAGGATTGTAATTGAATCATGGATTAAAACAAGGCTGCAGCCCTAAGCATGCATCCTTGATGGTTCACACAATTACAATCAGTGGGACTTACAAAGGATAAAATCTGTTCAGGGTGGGAGCGTCAAAGGGGACAGCAGAACAACGGCAGAGAGGGAGGGAGGCTTGTAGCCCCGTCCCACCACTGGCCCTCCAGGGAGCGGAGCCCAGTGCTGAAGGGCACTTCCTGCCAAGGCGTTTTCTCCTGCTGTTCATCCCAACTCAACCTGCCTGGAATTTGCCCCCAGGGGACCTAGTCATGGCTCTCCTGGGCAGCCGAGGTCGAGTCCTGATCCTCTTCTGTGTGAAGAGTGCTACCTTCAATGCAGGAGGTAATCTTTAGCCATTAGGACTACTAGCCACAGACAGCCTCATTGTCCTTGTTGGTCTGTTCCCCTATTAAAGCCACCCCCGTTGGTGGCCATCACTGCATATTGGGGCAACAAATACCACACTGGAACTCTGCACTCTGTGAAGAAGCCCTTCCTTTGATCCAAATTTCCTACCAGTCCTCTTCATGGGACTCTGCTGGGTTCTAGTGTCAGGAGAAAGGGAGAAAAACATGTCCTCCTTGCCAGGAATAGCTTTGTGTAGCTCGACCATGTCTCCCTGTTCCTCGCCGTTTTTTCTAAGCTAAAGAACCCAAACCTTGTGCTACATCTTAAGGCCCTCAGCAAAAATGCACATTCCTAGGAGGGCAATCAGGATGGGTGCTTGTGGTGCTCTGGAACCCAGATTCTGTGAGGAGTATTTGGAAGAGCTGGGTATGTTTAGCCCAGAGAAGAGAAGAGAAAGGGGAGAGAAAGAGAACGTCATGCGGAGCAGAGAGCACAATTGCTCTCTGGGCAGGACTCCAGCTGATGGGTGGAAACTGCAGGGAGGCAGATTTGGGCAAACCCTTCCGAGAAGCGTCCTGACCACAAGAGGTGCCGGACAGGGCACAGGCTGCCTTGGCAGGTGGGGGTTTGGCGGGAGGGGTTCCGCCAGAGGCCTGTCAGGGAGGCTGTGCCTGCGGATCCCTGTGTCGAGACAGCCAGCCTGCTCACATACATCCTGCCAGGTACCTCTTGAAGCTGAGTGCCTCAGGGTTTTCTCTCAGGATGACTTCCTGCCTGGCTTTTAAGGCCTCTGGCAAGTCGAGCTGCATCACGTAAAGGACCTGCTTGAGCAAAGGGATGAATAGCTGAAGGTGCATCTCTGCCAGGGCTGCGCGGTACTCAGGAATGCGGAAGGTCTCGTAGATGACGTTCATTGCCTGGCAAGAAAGAGGAGGGGACACGCGAGAGGCCAGTCTCAGTGGGAAGCTCCTCACTCGGCCACCGCCTCCCGCCCACACAGGTGCACCCCCCCTCACCCACTTCCACTCTCCCAGCCTGCCCGTCACCCACACTTAAAGTCAGTATTGAAAGAGGTCCCAGCACACAGCTGCTCCTTCGGCCTTCCTTAGGAGTGGGGGGGGGGGGACGCCACTGGGCTGAAGGAGGCCTGGGCATGAGTGGCTGGGGCCCACGGACACCCTCTTTCTGAGGACGCTTTCTTGAGGATCACTCCTGAATGCCCTGGAGGGGTGTTCCTCCACTCGGCATTATGCCTCCCCTGGAGCAAGCATGTATGTAACGTATGGCTATTTCTTTATTGAATTTCTTAAATGCCTCTTAAAACAATTTAAAACAAGGTAAATAGAATAAAGATGATAAAAAAAATAGCAGAGCACATGTAAAAGTCCACCTA
This sequence comes from Elgaria multicarinata webbii, assembly GCF_023053635.1. Lineage (NCBI taxonomy): Eukaryota > Metazoa > Chordata > Lepidosauria > Squamata > Anguidae > Elgaria > Elgaria multicarinata. The sequence continues at coordinate 13,502,177 of NC_086186.1, forward strand.
ACCTAAAGTAATGACAAGGATTCCAAAGCTAAACACAGCCGTTGGAGGCAGGAGTTTAAAAAACCAAACCACAAGAAACTAAAAAGCCTATCTTTCGAAGCCCAAAGAGGCTAATCTGGCATGTAATGTAGCAGAGCCTCACCTTGGGCTGCTGGTTGGGGGCGCGGGGTGCTGTGAGAATGGAGGTTTGCGTGTTTACAATTGCCGTAATCTCTCTGTTTGTTTTTTGAAACCCCTTGTTTCTCCCCCCCCCCCCACCTCTCCATCTTCAGCATTATCTTTCATCCCGTGATCACTTGTTCTCCTTGTCCTTCATTTTGGGCTGCCAGTTTTATTAGTCATGGCTGCTTTTGTACTATTTTTGAAAACCCTCTTTAGGAGGGCTCCACCCCTAAAGGCAGCCTGAAACTAATTTTAAATTAAACCGTTAGACGCACATCCAATGTGGCTCGGCCAACTCTCTGAAGCCCCGTCCTCTGTGCGGAGGGGATTTTCCTGGTCCCCAGGTGTGCTGAGATGAGGTGGGACGGTGGCATGGCTGGCCTTGAGGGGGCGGGGCGGGGGAAGGGGCGGCAGAGGGGACCGGCACGGTGGGCCCAGTGCAGCCCAGGCAGGGATGCTTCTCGGGGGGCTTTGCCCTCGGCCTCCCGAGTCCCCCCCGTCTCTGCTTCTTGCGTGGCCACAGAGGGAGGGGTGCAGTTGGAGGAGGATGGGTTGGGGCCCAAGGGAGTCCATGGATGCTGTGGGTCTCCAGGGCCCAGAGAAACCCTGCAAAAGCCCACCCAAGTGGGGCAGGGGAGCCATGAAATCCCCACCCAAGCTTCTCTCAGAGCACCACAGTGTCCTGCCAGCCGCAAAAAGTGCAGCTGGAAAGGCAGGCCGGCAGGCCTCCATGAGCGCTGCCCAGTGACTTACAGTCAGAGACATGGTGGCGCTGACTTCATCCCCATCCGAAGGATCCTTGACCTGGAGGTTCTTCAGCAACAGCTGCAGGATTTGCCGGGCCACAGCGGGCGTTGAGGCCATTGCTGCCCAGAGCTCACTAGCGTGCCTGTGAAACCAGCAAGGGCGGCGGGTGGGGTGGGGTGGGGGGAGAGACATCCGTCAGTGGCCTTCCCTCGGCCTTCAGTCCGGCAGGATGCGGCCCCTCCAAGGAGAGGCGGAGCGTGGCTCCGCAGAGCAGCCCACCAGGCCCCTACCTGCTCACGGGTATTGAAAAAGAGAGGCAGCTTCGCAGGACTTCCTCCATGTGATGCGGGATCAGGAAGGCTAATGCCCTCAGCACCACTTTCCGAGTTGTCCAATCCGAGGCCTGACGCAGCTGCAGGCACATGTAGATGGCTCCCACGATGTCTTGCACCTGAACAAAAGAGAAGAGCCGAAGGCCGCCTTGACGCTGGGTCGCTGAGCCTGAGCTCTGCCGGGGCTACCGGGGCTGCCCCACCGGCCCCTCCCCACACAGTCTGGTGGGGACTGCTGAGCGCAGCCTGCTCTCCCAGGGCGCTGAGGGGAGCAGGAGGTGGTGGCTGCGAAATGCCGGTCTGTTCCTGCTGGGCCACCCGCCTGGGGCGGAACTGGTCAGGCTTCCAGGCCCGGAAGCACCTCCACCTCCAGGCCGTGAGGCGCTTCTGCCCTGGGACTGCTGTGCCTCTGGGGCAAGGGGGGAGTTGGCACATCTGGCCTGTAGTTCGTTTCTAGTGTTTCGTTGTCTCTTTCGTTTTGGCTTTGAACGCTCTTTTTCATGATCTCGATATGTTATTGTTGTAAGCTGCCTCCGGGGTGGGTGGGCTTTTAGAGCAAAAAAGGGGGCACGGACCTGTTCTGTCGATTAAGTAGAATCAAGCAACTACGATGAGCAACAGACCGTAGGCTGGCGAACGGCACACCCCAAAGGGCCCCTGTGCCGGAGCTCCAGAGGCTGATGTGGCTCCACCTGCCGGCCAGCCTGGCCCAAAAGGGGCCTCTTCTCCCATAACAAAGAGCGATCGAGCCCCCTGTGCGGTGCTGCCTCAGCCTCCAACAGGGCACTGGGAAATCAGCCCCATGGGCCACGGGGGGGGGGGGGGCAGGCACGGGGGAGGCCCGGAGCCACGGCCACGCCGAGCCTTCACCCAGCACATCCCTTGCAGCTGGAACTGCCAGGCCGGCAGCGGATCCTTTAGAAGGCACAGGTGAACTCAGTGGCAAAGAGCACCTTTTCTCAGCTCAGGCTGATATACCAACTACGCCCTTATCTGGACAGAGATAGCCTAGCTACAGTGATCCATGCTCTGATAACCTCTCGCTTGGATTACTGCAATGCGTTATACCTGGGGCTGCCTTTGAAAACGGTCCGGAAGCTTCAGCTGGTACAAAACAGGGCAGCCCGTTTACTAACAGGGACTGGCCGGCGAGATCACATGACGCCAGTCCTTTTCCAGCTTCATTGGCTGCCAGTCCAGGTCCGGGCCCGACTCAAAGTGCTGGTATTGACATTTAAAGCCCTAAACGGCTTGGGGTCAGACTATCTGAAGGAACGCCTCCTCCCATATGTACCTGCCCGGACCCTAAGGTCATCCTCAGGGGTCCTTCTCCGTGAGCTCCTGCCAAAGGAAGTGAGGCAGGTGGCTACTAGAAAGAGGGCTTTCTCCGCTGTGGCACCCCGGTTGTGGAATGAGCTCCCCAGAGAGGTCCGCCTGGTGCCTACACTGTACTGCTTTCGTCGCCAGCTGAAGACCTTTTTATTCTCTCAATATTTTAATACTTAATTTTAACCTAAATTTAAATCTTACTGTTTTAACTCTGTATTTTAATCTTACATCAATTTTGCTGTGTGGTTTTATCCTGGTTGTGCTTTTTACACTGTATTTTGTAATTGTGCTTTTAACCTGTTGGTTGTTTTATTGTGGTTTTAATTCTTGTGAACCGCCCCGAGAGCTTCCGCTATTGGGCGGTATAAAAATGTAATAAAATAAATAAACAAACAAATTAGCGGCTGCAGAGGCTGGAGGAAGCAACCGCCTGCCCCGATCTGTGTGGGCCCAGGCTTTCGTCGGCAGTGGGTGGGTGCGCGTCCTACTCTTGAGCAGCCAGGGCATGGGCAGAGGTCGCCTTCCCCTTGCTCTGCTCCCTGCTCAGGCCGCTGGCTCAGGCCGAGGCTTGGCTGCCCCTGCTGCATTGGGATGGCGTGCTGTGTCCCAAACATCCGCCCTCTCCCGACTGATCCATTTGCTACTCCCGACACCTCCTTGGCCATCCAGCTGATGGGGAACGAGAGATGAATCTGCGATGCAGCTCCCTGAGCAGGAGTCACAGGAGGCCACAACGAGATCAGCCGTGAGTCTGCCCGGAAGGAGACCAGCGGCACCACAAATCTAGCGGCGGCAGCGCCTGCTTCCCAGCCTCCTTCCTTGCATCCTTCTGGAGTTTGCTCACATGGAAGACCTTTCACGACAAGACTGGCCCATCGTGAAGCTGCAAGAAAACTTGTGGCCCGGGAGATGGCGCCTTTGCCGAACTGTGGAGGTCTCTCGTATATAAACCCGGCATTTGTCTCTCTGGGTCTATGCATGTGCATAGCCCACGATACTCATTCCGAGATTACCCTGGCCAGCCTCATCGCTTGCCACCTGCTCAGGGGTGCGGCGGCCATTGTCCTCCCTGTGAATCTTTCCAGCAAGTGATCACCGACCAGGACATTCGGAGCCTGGTGTCTGAAGCATTTGTACCTGGCATTTGCAAAGGAAGCTAAATCCGGAGTGGGGGTCTTTTAACACGCAGGAAAAAAGCGGCTGAAGGGGCCTCTCACCCTTTCTACCTTCATGGCATGGTTCTGCAGGATCGCGTTGAGCACCTCTTCGGCGGCCTTCAGCTGCTCTGCGTCGGAGTCCCTCAGGCTATCCAGAACGGAGAGCAGCAGGTTGGTCAGCTGGGCGGAGAAGGCCTGGTCGCCGCAATGCTGCAAAGAGAGAGGCGGTTTGGCCAAGCCAGGCCCCGCTGGCCTGTAGCTCAGTGGCCGACGGCCAGTCCCCAGCAGCATCTCCAGGGAAGAGGATCTGGGGGGTGGCTGAGGAGGAGGCCCCTTCTCTGCCCTAGAGCCCAGGGAGACCCTGCTGCCCCACAGAGCAGGCCAGACCCGGCAAGGTGGGCATGCCATCTGCCCGAGTACAGAGGCTGCTCCTCAGCTGCCCTGTGGAGGAGCTGTGGCGTTCCAGGAATGTGGCCATCACGCGACGGCCGAGGCAGGCATCCCAGGGATCCCCTTGCCAGGCTCTGCCGCTGCCATTCCAAACTTCCCCCAGTGCTAGGAGAGGGGCCGTTCTACAGAGAGACGCCTGCAACGCATGGGGCAGAGGCCCACTGCAGGGCTCCTCCGCCCTGAGGCCACCTGGGCGGAACTGGCCGCTCCAGGCTGGGAAATTCCCTGGGGAATGAATTCTGCTTGCTCATCTGCCTCTCTCCCAGCGCTGCTGGGCCACATGCTCCTGTGTTGCTCTGGGTGCAAGCCCCCCGACGCGTTGCCCACGTGGCTTTGGCGCCACTGCTGCAGCTTCCGCTTCACCATGGCAGCCTGTGGGCCGGTTTGCAGGGGCTGGCTGGCGTGGCAGGCAGGGCACGCAGCCCTCTCCACTACCTTCAGGAAGCAGCTCTGGAGTCCTGCCCAACATCTTCCCTGTCGGTTGGTTGATGGTAGGGCTGCCTCTCTGCTGCCACCATGGTGCCCTCCTGATGTCGCAGATGAAGGGAAGTGTGTGTGCGTGCGTGCGAGTCCAATCCCCCCTGTGTCGTGCAGGTCCCCCCTCCCCTGCAGAGACCCATAGGTCCTTGCCCCACGCTACCACTCACAGCTGGGGGACTTGCTGAGGGAGGGGACCCCTGGAACGGGATGCTGAAGGCACTTGTTCCCTGATTTATTTGCTGTTTTATTTGTATATTTTGTACAGCACCAAGTGCATTGTTGGTGCTATATAAATAAATAAATAAATAATAATGATGTCAGAACTGTCCCACCCCAGCCCAAACACGCAAGTGTGCTCCCCACCCTGCCAGGGGTGGAATGAGGCCGCGAGGCCAGAGCTGAGCCCACTGAGGTTCAGCATTTTGCAACTCTGCCTATCTGCAAGGCAGCCACAGTACCATTGCCATCTGCCAGCTGCTGTCCAGCACCACGAGGGAGCACCACTCCTCTTCCTGGCTCCTCTGCATCGCCCACGTCCTCCTCTTCTGGTTGCTCTTCTTCAGCCCTGAGGCAAAAACAGAGCAGCTGCTAGACCCCAGTGGGCAACAACGGGGGTGGGGGAGGAAGGGGGCCTTGTTCCACCACCGGAACAGCAGCAGCAGCAGAGAGCGATGCACAGCACCAGGACCTCTGTAGGACCGTGACGAGGCGGCCGGGCCTGAAGCGGGGTGGTGAGGGATCTGTGGGCCGTCAGGGGAAGCCTATGGACACCAGTCGCTGGGGAACATGGTTGGGAGGGTCTGTTGCGCCGTGTGCTGCTTGCGGAGGATTCCTGGTCGCCAGCTGGTCAGCTGCTGTGTGCCCAGAGCGCTGGACGAGACGGACCCTTGGTCTGACCCAGCCTCAGGGCTCTTCTGATGGTCTCAGGGGAAGCTGATGGCTGGCCGGCGAGGGGCCAGGAGCAGAAGGACTGAAGGAGGAGGCCAGAGACGGGAAGGGCGGAGCAGGAGGAGGCAAAGAGAGGGAGGGCTTGTCAAGGAGGCAGCAGGGAGGGGGGCATGGGAAGCGGCAGAGGGGAGAGCAGAGGCCTCATCCCAGCAAGAGCAGGGCAGGACGGGGGCCTCTGGAGAGGCAGAAGGAGAGGACCAGACTCAGCGAGACGCCACGGCTGGAGCGGAGTAGGGTGGAGGGCTCGAGGAAGGCCCGCAAGGAGGATTTTGCAGAAATACACAAGTGGGTTGGGTGGGCGGGAGGCAACCCGGGCAGGGCAGGGCCAGGATCCTCAGCAGTGGAGAGCTGAGTTGGTTTCAAGGACACCGATTTCTAATAGGCATTCAAATGAAATTTACAGGTGAAGCAGATTAGGCAGACCTTTCAAATTTGCACCACCTTACCCCTGCTTCTCAATTAGGAAATGCTATAATCAAATGCTTCCAAGAGTATTCCGGAAATAAAAATGAGATCCCAATGCCTCATGCCACACAGCTTGGCCTTCTGACCCCTAAGCAGAGTTTGATCATGAGCACCCTTTACTGATAAGAAAGGAATCCAGATCAAGAGGTGCAGATGATCCATTTATAGTTACGACTTTCACTTAGCAGTGTTAAAGAGGGCCCCATAATACAAGTAGCTACATAATGAGGCCAGGTGGGTCATCAGACAAGTAGCCGAAAACCTTATCCCAGATCATATCTATCTATCTATCTATCTATCTATCTATCTATCTATCTATCTATCTATCAATACAGTAGTGTAAGCCTTCTTACTTGAGCTCTACCACACAAAACTTGCTCATTTTTGTTTTAAACTGAAGCTTGAGCAGTGTAGACATGCAGAAAATTTTGATACTTTGAAAAAGTTCAAGGCTTGAGCTTTAATAGTAGTTAACTTTCTCCACACCAAACAGGCAGGGTAGCCACTCTGCCAGTGGGATGATGGACAGCCCTGCTCAGTCAATGAGTGTGGCATTAAGGCGGGCCCTGGGTCCAGCCAAGCAGTTAGGAGATTAAGGTCATACTGCCTGGTCTGCAGTTCCCAGGTTCCTCGTTTTTGCCCTTTTTGAAGATAGGGACAATGTTATCCCTCCTCCAGTCATCCGGCACTTCAGACATCTTCCATGACTTCGTAAAGATCATAGGCAGTGGTTCTGAGAGTTCTTTCACTAGCTCCTTCATTACTCTAGGATGCAGTTCATTGGGCCCTGATGAGGTGTTCCTTGACCATTTGTTTATCAATCTCAAACTGCAATCCTGCCCCTTCAGCTTGTACTTCACTTTTTCCAGGGCAGGGTCATAGACCTCCTTTTGGGAAAAGACTGAGCCAAAGTAGGAATTGAGCACTCAATTTGCCATCCTCACTGAGTAGCTGAACCACCATTTCTTTCCTGTCTTTTACTATGCATGTATCTGAAGAAAGTTTTTTTGTTGATTTTAGCATCCCTCGCTAATCTCAGCTCATTCTCAGCTTTAGCCTTCCTGATGCCAATCCAACACTTCTGTGCTACCTGTCTGTACTCTTCTTTTGTAGCCTGGCCTTCCTTCCACTTCCTATATGTGTCCTTTTTTGTAGGGATGTGCTCCGCTCCGATTAGGAGCGTAGAAGCAGTAGCGGATTGGCCTGCTCCGCCTTACCCAGAGGCGGAGTAGGAGCGGACCGTGGACCCCCTAGAAGCAAGGCGAAGAGAAGCGACCATTTTTCGGAGCTCCGAGTTCAGGCGGAGCGCTCCGGTCGCCATCTTGAAAACATTTCGCCATAGGATTGCATTGCGGCAAATAATCGCGCATAACTACGTTGTTTTTGAAGCTATCGCTCTGGAAATTCTTGTGCTCAGAGAGTCGTGGATGGGGGTCATTTTGAGACCACTCTCACCTCTCTGCGTTGTCCGTGTCGCGTGCTATATTTTTTTGAAAATCGGGTCAACCGCGCGGCTCAAACTGCGTTTCGGCTTTTCGCCCATAGGATTGCATTGAGGGAAAGAATCAGGGATAACTGGGGGGGGGGTTTAAGCTATCGTTCTGAAAATTCTTGTGCACAGAGAGTCGTGGATGGGGGTCATTTTGAGACTACTCCCAACTTTCTGCGTGCTGTGGTTCACGTGCAATGTTTTTGTGAAAATCGGGTCAACCGCGCGGCTCAAACTGCGTTTCGGCTTTTCGCCCATAGGATTGCATTGAGGGAAAGAATCAGGGATAACTGGGGGGGGGGGTTTAAGCTATCGTTCTGAAAATTCTTGTGCACAGAGAGTCGTGGATGGGGGTCATTTTGAGACTACTCCCAACTTTCTGCGTGCTGTGGTTCACGTGCAATGTTTTTGTGAAAATCAGGTCAACCGCACGGCTCAAACTGCGTTTTCGGCTTTTCGCCCATAGGATTGCATTGAGGGAAAGAATCGGGGATAACTGGGGGGGGGGTTTAAGCTATCATTCTGAAAATTCTTGTGCACAGAGAGTCGTGGATGGGGGTCATTTTGAGACCACTCTCAACTTTCTGCATCGTACGGGTCGCGGGCTAGAAGTTTTTAAAAAATCGGCGGGAAAAATACCTTTTTCAAAGGGCTGAGGGGCAGAGTCAGCTCCCGGTCATGATGATCCCAAAGTTGGAGGAGGGCATAGGCAAAACAGGTAACTTGGGATTCTGGGAAACTTCTCTTTCTTCATCTGAACGGGCTTTTCCCCGTGTTTTTTAACACAGTAGCCCCACCAAATGCACAAACACAACCTGAAATCATATACTAAGCCAAGAATAAGAGATAGAAACACAGCACTGCTCCCCACCCTAACCTTGGTGAACAACTGAATCGATGTGGTGCAAGGGGATGAGCTCCCCTAGGGCATCTCATCGTGGACGTGCCCCCACTCTCTCCTGCACTGGAAGGCCATAGAGCCTTCCAAAGAGAGTAAAACGGTGGAGCAATGCCTATCATGAATTGAAGTGAATGGTCACTTTTCAGTGGTGGAGCAATGCCTGTTATGAGTTGAAGTGAGCGTTTTACTTCTTCTCAGAGCTGTTGGTGGCTGTCTTGAACTGGCAGCTACTTCCCCCTCCCCCGGGCACGTCCCCCTATTGCTGGTAAAAGACAGATATAGCCTTTTTTTAAAAAATTCTTCTTGCTGTTTATTGAGCAACACTGCTGCTTTTAATTCCACCCCTCCTTTGTTTATTGATTGATTTATTCCATTTTATATGCATTACTGGCTTATCCTTGGCTCCCTTCCTTATGCCCCCAGAAATGCCAGCTGCATGCCTGCCTGCCTTCCCTCCCTCCTCCCCTGCCCACCTCGCAAGGATGTTTTGTGTGGGGTGCCCGATTTTCAAAAATTCGCCAAAAATCAGGGGATGATGGGATTGCTTTGAAACTTGGCGTGCGTGTGTATATCCCCATGAGGTGTCATGGTGCCAAACATGAGGTTTCTAACTTGAACAGAAAAAAAGTTGTATAATTTTTTAGCTTTCAATGCAAGCCTATGGGGGGGGAAACGGAGCTCCGGATCCGGAGCTCCGGGCGGAGCGGAGCGGAAGTGGGCGGAGCGGGGGCGGGGCGGAGCGGCCCGATCCGGAAAATGGCGGATCTGCAAGTGAAGCGGAGCGGGGGGTCCGTGCACACCCCTACTTTTTTGTTTTCATGTCATCTCTAAGCTTTTTGTGGAGCCAAAACTCCCACCCATCGTGGACTCCTTTTCTCATTAGGGTCACTTATAATAGTTACGAGTTTATTAAAATCACATTTCCTAAAATCTAGAGTACGTGTATGGCTACACTAAGCTTTTGTTTCCTTTAAAATCAAGAACTCAAGTATGCTGTGGTCACTTTCCCCCAGAGTTCCCCTAACTGCCACTCTATCCACTTAAGTCCTCCCTATTAGTCAATATCAAGTCAGATAGACAATCCTCTAGTTCCTTCCTCCACTTTCTGTTGGAGAAAATTATCAGCCACGCACATCAGGAATTTCTTGCAGGAGCCACTTTTGGCAGAATTTGTCTTCCAACAGATATCAAGGTAATTGAAGTCCCCCATCACTATACATCAGACTTCTTTGAAACACTGGCAATTTGTTTCTCAAAAGTTTCATCCTCCTGTTCTCCTTGATTGGAAGGTCAGCGGTAGACTCCATCATGTTCTTTTTATTCCTTGCCCCATTAATCTTAATCCAGATGCTCTCAATGGGGCTCCCAGGCTCATCTGCCTGTATTTCTGTGCAGCAATAGGTATTTTTTAACATATAGTGCAACTCACCTCCCTTTCTATTTTTTCTGTTCTTTTTGAACAAGTTATATTCCTCAATTGCTACATTCCAGTCATGGGTGTCATCCCACCAAGTTTCAGTTATACCTATCAAGTCGTATTTGCCTTCTTGTATTTGCCTTCATGTATAAGTTCAAGTTTGTTCTGTTTGTTTTCCATACTCTGGGCATTCATTTTTGTGAACCGCCCAGAGAGCTTCGGCTATTGGGCGGTATAAAAATGTAATAAATAAATAATAAAGAAAGAAAGAAAGAAAGAAATAGTATATAGCCACTGAGATTGTGCATCAGTCAAAGGGCTATGTATAGGGAAATGAATCATAGACACATAGAATAGTAGAGTTGGAAGGGGCCTATAAGACCATCGAGTCCAACCCCCCGCTCAGTGCAGGAATCCACCCTAAAGCATCCCTGGCAGATGGCTGTCCAGCTGCCTCTTGACTGCCTCTAGTAGGTCATTGGTTCCATTGCCGTACTGCTCTAACAGTCAGGACGTTTTTCTGGATGTCTAGCCAGAATGTGACCAATGCATTGTAAACTGCCCTGGGATAAATATTTTGAAGGATGGTATATAAATGCCTTAAATGTACAAACTAAACACGTCAAAAACAGTTTTGCTTGTCTTCCCTCCCAAACTGTCCCCTCGCTCTTCATTCTTTGTTACTGTTAATAATGTCACACTTTATCCAGTGGAAGAAGCTCGTAGTCTTGGCTTCATATTTGATTCTTCACTTTCTTTCTCCTCACATATCGAGGCTGTAGCCAAGTCCTGCTGTTTTTTCCAATATAACATTGCTAGGATCTGTCCGGTCTCATCTGAATCTTCTGCTAAGACCCTTGTCCATGCTTTGGTTATCTCCCGTTTGGACTTTTGTCATCTTCTTTTGACTGGTCTTCCTTATGCCCATCTCTCCTCTTTGGTCTCTCTTCGCCATTCTGCAGCCAAGATTATTTTCTTGGCTCGTTGTTTTGACCATGTTTCTCCTTTGTTGAAATCTCTTCATTGGCTTCTGATCCCATATTGTTGTTGTTTATTCGTTCAGTCATTTCCGACTCTTCGTGACTTCGTGACTGATCCCATATAGAATTCAGTATAAGTTTCTTTTGCTGACATTCAAAGCGTGTCTTGGTCTTGCACCTTCTTATCTTTCCTCTCTCATTTCACTCTACCATCCTCCTCGTACCCTCCGTTCTTCAAATGTTACGTTGCTCTCCCGCCCAAGAGTCTCTATCTCTCTTGCCCGGCTTCGCCCGTTCTCTCTGGCCGCCCCGTTTGCTTGGAATGCTCTTCCAGAGCAACTACGTACTACGAGTTCCATCGTAGATTTTAAAACGCGTTTGAAAACTCATTTGTTTTCCATAGCTTTTGGTATTTTAGTTTGATTTACTGTTCTTATTACTATGATTATTCTCTTATTTCTGTTTTATGAAACCCTTTCCCCCTTCATATGTTTTAATGTGATTTTAGGTTGCAAGCCTCTAGGCAGGGTATCGCTGTTTTATTTGTATATTTTGTACAGCACCAAGTACATTGTTGGTGCTATATAAATACATAAATAATAATAATCCTGTGTAAATGTCTACACCGAAGTAAGTCCCACTGAGTTCCATGGAATGTACTTCCAGGTAAAGCTGTATAGGATGGCAGCCCCAATCAATCAATCAATTAATCAATCAATCAATCAATCAATCGAGTACTGGGCAATTCCTAGTTACCAGCTGTTCTCTGGGAGTGAGTTTGGCCACAGAGCAGCACCTGCATTTGCCACAGACGCTCTACCCAACCATGCCCTCTTAGCTGTGCCATGACACATTGCATAGCATTTTCATATATTTTGCCTGGACGTTTCTGATCCCCCAAGACCTCCCTATAAGCCATTTTCATTGTCCCGCATGATAATAACAAGTGGCCTGGATTAACCCTGGGACAAGGGGCAGGATGTCAGCGACCTCAGGGCAGACCAGGGTGCCTGCCTGCCCGCCCCTTCCCACCACGCTGTGCTGAGCCATCTCCCCTGACAAAGGAGCACAGGCTGCTGAATTCTCGCCTCCTGGGCCTTACCCTTCCAGCGCAACAAGATCTCATGGAGGCAGCTGACTCCTTGCACTGCAAAAGCACTAATGCGCTGCACCGGATCATTGCACAGAGCTATCAGAACAGCAGTCAGGTGGGCCAGCTTGCTGAAGTCCCTAAACAGCTGATGAAAAGAAAGGGAAAGCATTAGCTGAGCCCCACCAGGGGGTGGGGGGGTGGGTGTTCCAGCCAGCCCCCACCTAAAGAACACACAAAAAACCATGAGTGGGCAGCAGCGAGCAGGCAATAAAACACTCATCTGATGAGCCCCCAACTCTCTCCTTTGTGGCAATTGGGACACCCAGGGAACGACTGTCACACGCTGTGGTGCCACCAACACAGGCGACTCTGGAGATGATCAGACCAGCTTGCCAGGCTGTTGTGTGGCGCAGGAGGCGCCCGCAGGTGTCCTGCCAAAGCATCCCAGGTGTGCCAACTTACAGGAGGAACCATTTCCCCACCACTGTCCAAAGGAGCCTCCATGAATTCAGCTGAAGCACTGGGCAAGTGTACGTGGGGGTGTCTCGCCAGGAACACCCACGTCCCCAGAGGGCAACTCATTGCCCCAGTCATGAGGAAAGTGCTCTGCTTCTCCACCCTGGCTCTTTGGGGCTCTTTGGGCTACTGGACACACAGCCCAAAGCCTGCAGTCTGGCAGCCGTGCCAGACCCTCAGCATTATCCTTAGGTTACACAGAAAGGAGCCACAATGCCGGTGTTACAGATGCACAACCTCATTTGGATCTCCTGCTTCTTAAGAGCTCCTAGGCTGGGAAGGTGTCTGTGGCGTTACACCCCACAAGTCAGTTGCCAAATGTATGTCTGCAGTTTGTAAGTCTGTGGTGAGTTTAGAATGTTGGCCTGAGTGGGCGGAGTTAGGATGTCTTGGGAGGGGGAGGAGGGATATATAAGGGAATGACGGAGGGGATTGCGGGAGACTTTTTAGGTCTTCTTAGAGTCTTTAGTGCTCTCTTTGTTTAGAGTACTTAAGTTCTGGGAAATTGGAGGTTCAGGGTAGAGAGTGGTGTCTCTGGAGTGTGGTGTGCCCATAGTTGATGTATATTAATCAATACAGATAATAAAGAAAGCTCAAGAGGGATTGTGTGAGAGAAAGGAAAGCGTGTATGTGAATGAGTGAAAGGATTGGATGAAAGGTTTCAAAAAGGGTTTTAAATGTTTTATTTGAAACAAAGCTTGTGAACTTTTGAAAATAAATTTTGATTGTTTTGTTTTTAACTACCACAAAAATCCCACGTGTCTGTTTGGCATTTATCATCTGAAGTTTACACATTTAGCACCCACTCTGACAATCATTCACCTCAGCACATATAACTCACAGTGTTTTATTTGATAGATTGAAATCCTTCCCCATTTAACCCTTTTCTCCACATAGTTTGGAGGAAGGTGGTTTTTATCCCTCGCCTCAGGCGTATCAAGCGGTGGGGCTTGGCTGGAGCAGGGAGTAGCTGCGGCCAGGCTTGGTGTTCAGAGCCTGTGTCGTGGCAGTGTCTCCCACCCCCACCCTGCTTGCCTTCTATGGAGAGGAGCCAGAAAGCCACATATTCCAGCAGTCTGGAGAGAGGCGGACGGGGAGCCTCCGTATTCACACATAACACTGTTCCGATATCCAGGTGCCCTCCTACCTGGGAGCTCGCGGAGGCTCCTGGCTGGACACAGAATGCCGGGCCTGATCCAGCAGGGCAATTCCTGGGTTCCTTTGGGCAGACCGTGGCTGCAGCCCGGGCGCCGCCTTGAGGAAAAGAGCCCCCGCTCGGGTCACGCGTACACTGGCCTCCCGAGCGCAACGGCTACTCACATCAAAGTGGAAACGCCCAGCTACAACTTTCAAGAGCTTCATTGCTGTCTCCACCGCTCTCTCACGCACATGATCGGATTCTGAGGTCATCCATGGTTCCATGAGCTATCAAACGAAGGGCAGACACAGAGAATGTGTTCCTAACCTTGTCTGGGCCACAGGAAGATCAAGATGAGCTGAAAAACGACCCCCACGTGACTACTGACAATTGGAAGTCTCCATTGTCTCACTTGTAGGCAGGCTCAGAAGCAGCATCAACAGAACAGGTTTGGACCAGTGAGGCCAGGGTGGCGAAATTCCTGTCCCAGAGGGTTTCCAGCCAGTGTGGCCGAACAAAGGCAGCCCAGTCTCCTTGCCCCTCTAAGGCCAAAGTGGAGGCTCTGGCACCAGCATCCCCCCCCACCCCGTGAGGAGGGTGCAAAGGGCCATGCTGGGCGCCCTGGCCCCTCCCTGCCTACCTCCATCAGGCGCTGCAGCTCACTTGGGCGTGGGTTCTCCAGCAGCAGGTCTTGCAGCATCTCCTCAAAGCTGCTCATGGTCTGGTGGTAGAGGCCCTGAAGCAGAAGGAAGCAGCAGGTGTGAGCCCCACACGTCCTGCTGGGAGGAGGGAAGGGCTGAGCCAGGCAAGGTGGACAAGACGCACCGGGTGCTGCCACAGCCTGGCCCATCCCCTGAATGGGTCTGGGTCATCTCTGGCCCTGGACTAACCCCCAAAGAGGTCTCCAAGGGGGTGTCTTTACAGCGCTGGGTTGGTGCTGCACCTCTTTGAAACCCTGCGCCTTCCTTCCCTGGCGTGGCGTCGGGTAATCCCAAAGCTGAGGAGGGAGCACGGGGTTCTGGGCGGCCGCCTGGGGACTGTAGCCACCCCTGCCCTCTTCCTGGTGGAAGGCGACCAACCACAGGTCACCTTCCACCAGGCACCACCCAGCCACACCTCCGCTGCGGCTCCGGAGCAAGGCAGGCCCTTCAAATGCGGAATTTAATTTCTGCACTGATTTTCATCCTGAAACTGTCATCAGAACGGGCCACCACAGCAGTGAGTCTCCTGCACTGAGCAGGATGGCCTTAGAGGCCCCTTCCAACTCTACTATTCTATGATTCTATGAGCGTTGGTAGGTGTGCAGCAGACAAGGGCTCACTTTGATGTCATCCACTGCCGGCTCGTTTCCGTACGTTTGCCCTTCTAGGCTGTCCAGGGGGAGAAGGCCAAACATGCTCACGAAGGAGGCGCAGAGCAGCTGGGATTTCTTCTCTGCCTTCAGGGGAGGCTTCAGCTTGCTGATGAAAGAGGAACACACCCAAAGTTTAGTTGCAGCAAGAAGGGATGGAACCCTGTCAGCGCCCAAGGGATTTTGGCCTCATCCTCCGGCTCAGAGGAGCTGTCAGTCGCATAATCTCTCATGAAGGCAAAAGGGCTGCTTTGCCCAGATTCGGTACTGCCAAGGAAGTAAAGGAGGATGGCTGGGGAGGAAATGCAACACCCCCCAGGCTGCCCCCGCTCCGGGGCAGAGCACAAGAAGTTTCCAGGTCATCTTGCT